>NC_141693.1:576500114-576822476 GCF_964263255.1 Lissotriton vulgaris
ACCACTAATACAACGGCCGATGCACCTTACGCTGACTTCCTGGGCGATGTAGCACTTTGCTGGCTCAGCGATGGGGATATAGCCTTCCTAGCGGCCCCCTCGGAGCTGGATGAGATCTGCGAGGCCATCATGTCACTAAAGAATGGCAAGTCGCCCGGACTGGATGGCATTCCCGCCGAATTCTATAAAGCTTACATAGACATCATGACCCCTGTCCTCCAAGAGGTCTACGAGGAGACGCTTGCTGATGGCATACTCCCGGGCTCCATGCTGGAGGTAGTCATTACCTCGCTCTTGAAACCTGGCAAGGATCCTAGCTCTTGTAGTTCTTACCGCCCACTTTCCCTCTTAAATTGCGACATCAAGATCCTCGCGAAGGTCTTGGCCACTCGGCTTTCCCTACTTATGACCAGGATTGTTTTGCCTGATCAATCTGGATTTGTTTTGGGTCGGTCTACCTCTCATAACCTAAGTACCTTTTTCTCTCTGCTTCGCACGGTCCACCCTGACCTGCCAGTAGCAGCCGTCTTCCTAGATGCCACTAAGGCATTCGACTCGGTTTGAATGGCCTTACTTATTTTCAGTTCTGGCGAACATGGGATTCCCAAAACTCTTCATCTCCTGTGTCCAGCTGCTTTACACACAACCCACATCGAGGGTCCTCATCAACGGTCGCCTCTCCCACTCCATCACCATCACCAGAGGTACACGTCAGGGGTGCCCTCTATCTCCCCTCCTGTTTGCAATTACGGTCGAGTCTCTAGCCTGCAGACTTCGTCAGCTGCATCGAGACGGTGTGGTATAATGCCTTCAGCGTCAAATCGATGTGTCTTTATGTGCCAACAACATTACGCTCTATGTCAAACACTCTGACCTACACCTCAATCCCCTACTAAGAGAATTTGTAGTATTCAGCAGGATGTCGGGGATACACATAAATTGGTCCAAGTCGCAATTCTTCCCCCTTACCGATGCGGTTACTGACTTCCCCCTCGACTATCCACTTGAGTGGTGTCGGACGGATCTCCGATACCTGGTATCCAGATCTCGCGCGACAAAGATGAAACGCTCTGCTCCAATTATGGGATGGTAATCATGAAACTCACGGCTGCAGTGGATCGCTGGATCACCCTGCCGCTTTCCATGGCTGGCAGAGCGTCCCTTATTAAAATGGTGGTTCTACCCCGGTTCCTATATCTCTTTCTCAACATCCCATACTATCCAGGTGCTTTCTTCTTCAAAACCTTAAAATCAGAACTCTGTCGGTTATTCTGGGGGGTAAAAGTCCACGGTTGAAATGATTCACGCTGACCCAGCCTTACGATACTGGAGGCTTCGATGTCCCAGACCTCGAGGCTTATTACCTATGCGCACAGGCGCATTATGCATATCACTGGCTGGTTCCCACGCCCTTCGTGCCTCAGCTGGCGGTGGAGGACTGGATTGTGCATCCCATTCCGCTTAATGGCCTGCTCCATTGCCCGGAATCATTAATACAGATGCCAAACACTTCCTTTTCCTGCACTTTGGATGCATGGCGTCGCATAGCCAAGAGGATGTCCTGCTGTCTACCGTAATCTCCTAAACTGCCGTTGACGTTTCACCCTAACCTTGCTCTATTACAGGAGCAAGGCTTTTGTATGCTTTGCGAACGACTGCAGATCACCTCCTGGGGCGATCTATTCGTGAACGGGAAATTCAAACCCGCAGAGTTGTTCTTTACCTCCCAGGATCATACCCCGCTTGATGTATTTTACTATCTGCGCCTTCGCCAAGGGATGAAGGACATCCTGCCTGAGTTCCCTGATGAACCTGAAATTCTTCTCCCACTTCACTTTTTGTTATGCTCAACAGAAGGGGCACACCTGGTCTCTGGTCTTTATCGCCAACTCAGGTCTGCTGCCATGATGTCTGCGGCGGGAGCTCGAGCGCATTGGAGCGCAGACCTGGCCACTGAGCTCACCGATGACCACTGGCAACACTGCTGCACCCTTACGGCTAGTATATCAGCCAGTAGTAGACTTAAGATAATACACTTCAAATTCTTGCAGCGACTGTATTATACCCCAGTAAAAAAACACAGATTTCGACTAGCTGACAATGACAGGTGTGAGCGCTGCCATGCCGAGCACGCGGGCTTCCTGCACTTAGCCTGGGAGTGCCCTCCTGTTCATCTATACTGGCAGCAGGTAGCTGACGCTCTTACAGCGATGACTAAGGAAACCATTACTGTGGAGCCGCTCCTCACACTACTCGGACACACACCACACATTCCAAAATCCTGCAGAAAATTCGTAGATACTGCATTGCTCTTGGTGAGGCGTTGAGTGGCGTGTCGCTGGGGCTGAGGTAGAGCACCTAAATTCAAAGATTGGTTGGCAGACATGACTTACTGTCAGGAACAACACATCACATTTACTGAATTGTTACCGATCCCTAACCGACCTAAGGATATTTGGGGGGTTTTGGTCGGCTATCTGCTTGCCCAGGCAGATGATAGCGATGTTCCAGGGTGAGGACGTGTTAGCGATCAGCTGAACTGATAACACTAAGCACTAGAGTACACTGCCTGCAGACGCATACACAACTCACTTCTTATTACTCCGGCAAGCTACCCCGCATGTTACACTGTTGGTCACTACCTTGCACAGAACTCCCCCACATGTTATTCACAGACACTATATACGCAGACATTGCTGCTGGGCCCTCGCCCACTATGCAGTCCCTGCCGCCCTGCTTATTCCATACACTCTTATCATCGTACTTGGCGATTCCCTGTAGCGCTGCACGTAACCTTTATCCTCCAGACGACTACGTACTACCGTGACTGCTGATATATCAATACATAGCACTGAACAACCATCGATACATAAGCTATTCTGTTTTCCCAGAATTCCACTTCCGAGTGTGTCTGCGAGACCTCATCGTTTTGTTTAAATGTTGGAAACTGATAAAAACGAAAAACTTGTTCTACTGCAGTGAACTCTCAGGTATATATTTTTGCACTAGATACCGGTTCCAAGGCTGTGTTACACCAATTACAACTTCCTTATCGAGTTGCACATAACGCTGCCGGCCTCCGGGTTGTAGGCGCACAAAGCAGTGTACTGGATATAACAAGCAATAAAGCAGTTTGAACACCAAAAAAAAAAAAAAAAAAGAAATAAGGTCTAGAATGAGCTCGGCCCAAGCAGTCTTCTAGTGATTACGAAATACGAAATGGAGTTACACAAGCTAACTAAACTTACATGCTGCGAGGAAAACTCAGTGGGTTGCATAATGCAAATATAAAGTGTGAATACAAATAGTGTCTATTTAGCCACATAGTGCTAACAGAACATACCATGTATAAATGCACAACAGGAGGGGGAGTTTCAAATCTAACAGAAACAGGCAAAAGAGGTGCAGAAAGAAGGAACAGGCGAGCAGACAGAGGCAGGAGAGATGCAGAAAGAGGGAGGAGGGGTGCATAAAGAGGCAAGAGGGGTGTAGAAATTTGTAAGAGAGATATAGAAAATAGCAAGGGCAGTGCAGAAAGAACCAGCAGAGTTGTAGAAAGAGTCAAGGGGTGCAGAAAAAGGCAAAAGAAGTGCGGAAAGAACCAACAGAGGGGCAGAAGGAGGCAAGAGAACTGCAGAAAGAGACAAGAGAGTTGCAGAAACAGGCACAAGAGGTGCCGGAGAAGGGGACAGGGTAGACATAATAGGCAAGAGAGTTACAGAAAGAGATAAGAGGGATGCAGAAAGAGGCAAGATGGTTGCAGAAACTTGCAAGAGAGGTGCAGAAATAAGCAAGAGCAGCACAGAAAGGACCAACAGAATTGCAGAAGGAGGCAAGAGGAGTACAGAAAGAGGCAATAGAAGTACAGAAATAAGCAAAAGAGGTGCAGAAAGAAGCAAACAAACTGTAGAAAGAGGCAAGAGAGGTAGAAAAGAGGCAAGAGATGTACACAGAGGCAAGAAGGGTGCAGGAAGAGGCAATAAGGGTGCAGAAAGAAACAAGAGAGGTACAGAAGAAAGCAAGAGAAGTACAAAAAGAAGCAATAGGAGTGCAGAAAGATGCAATAGAAGTGCAGAAAAAAGCAACAGGGGTACAGAAGGAGGCAAGAGAAATTCAAAAAGATGCAAGAGAGGTGCAGAACGAGGCAGTAGAGGTGCAGAAAGAAGGAATAGGGGTGCAGAAAGAGGCAAGAGAGTTGCAGAAACAGGCACGAGAGGTGCAGAAAGAGGACAGAGGAGTACAGAAAGTGACAAGAAGGGTGCATAAATAAGCAAGAGAGATACGTAAGAAAGCAAGAGATGTGCAAAAAGAACCAACTGAGGTACAGACAGAGGCAAGAGGGGTGCAGAAAGAGGCAGGTTGCGCACCATCAGTACCGATTAACACCCACATTTAACAATAAGTAATAGGTGACCATTTCAGCTTTGCAAAGGGCCTTCCAACACGATGTAACACTTTTTGCTGCATTTTTGGTAACGTTTGAGCCGTTTGAGCTAGAAACAAGTTTTTTTTCAAATCGCCAAATTATGCAGCAGATTATGGATTATGTGGCAAATAAGAAAAATGTACAAATATGTGAAAATCAGTGCAGCTGAACAGCCGCAGAATTCCACTGGCCCTGCTCATACCTCTAACCAGGTCCAGAAGTGCTCCTTAGTGGTTTTGTCTCATTGAATTTATAGTTTAGCCTCTACGGAAACGAGGAAGACAAAATCTGAGGTTACTACTCCACAACACAGACTACCATACAACATAATTACTCTCCATAACACATAATCCCACTCTACATAGTTCCTATACACTAAAGACCACATACTTTCTAGCCACATAATTTCACTGCACAACATACTACATAGTTCCACTACACACAATGTACATCCACTCCACTGCAAAAAACATTAGTGAAAAACTTTTACATTTACAATGCCAATAGCCCTAAATTTCGCAAATGCGAGACCTATTACATTGTAAATGCTTCTTTAACTACTAGTTGCGTTTGCAGATGGGGAGAAAGGGGGCTGGGCCCCTGACCTGCGCTCAGGATTTCAGCTGCATAGGACGTACAGGAGGTACCTCGAGGGCTTCTTGGCCCCCAAAGTCCCTCAGTAGTAAAGTGGACTTCATCCCCCAACCAGTAGTGTGCCAGGAGGCATGTTTACAGAGTGGTAGAGAAAGGGGGACGTGGCCTCAGAAGAACTCTTAGCATACCAACTTTGTGGGATTTACTGAAGGTCACAGGAGGGTTAGTTGGTCCCAAAGGATATCCTTAGGGCCAACTACCCCTCCTATTACCTCCAGTAAGTCCCACACTGCAGGATTGCTAAGTTCTCATAGTAGGTCACACCCTCTTTGCCCACCACTCTACAATCACACCCCCTGGCTTGCTCATGTATGGGAATTGTAGTCTCCTTCATTAGGGGCCAACTAGCCCACCTGTTACCTCCAGTAAACCCCACACAGTGGGATTGCTGAGAAGTGGACACAGGTCAAGTACCTTTCTTCACCACTCTGCAAACACATGTTGGCAATGCCATCCGGACCAGGCCTACCCAGGGGCCTAATTAAACATAGAATTGAAAATAATGTTTCTTTGGCCCTCGGCTCCCTGTGAGACCCCCTGAGCAGGCCTAGGGGGTCAAGGTTCAACCAAGCCACAAGATGGCTGCCAACAGTTACTGGTTTGAAATGTTGGCAGCCAATCAGAGTCAAGCTTGAAACTGGGAGTGATAGAGGGGCTACCGCAGTCACCAGATACTAATATTTCTAAATATAAGAATTTCTTAGGAACTACTGAATGAATTCACATTTTTTTAAAATAGGGTCGCTTTCTGAAATAAGAGCTATCTTTTTTTCAAAATTGGTAAAATTCTGTTCAGCAGTTTGGGCTGTAGCCTTGCTAAATTGTCCTATGAAAATGAACATGGAGAAATTGCGCTTTGGGACCCCCTTTTTTCTCGTCCCCCGCTTGACGAATCGCCTCAAAATTTTCAAGACAGGTGCTGACCTGAGCAGGCCATTAGTTTTGAAAAATATGCGGAGATTCATTAAAGGATGCCGTCCTGGGGCACTGCAAATTAATTAGTGGGGGCACACAGGGGCCCCCGCAGCCTTAGGGACCACCACCTCCCAGGGGCTATGTAAATGATGTGCTTGAGGGCACGCCACCCTCCCTCAGCCCCAGGGACCGCCACCTCCCCGTGAAGGGCTGGGTTTTGTAGGACCCAGCGGTGCCAGGGCACAACACCTGAAACCTTCGTGGGTAACCTGCTCCGGCGTACGAATCACAGAGACACGGGACACTTCCTTCGACGTCAAAGATTCAAGGTTTATTTACTGCAGGGAACACAGAAGTCACGACAAGTACACCACGTGCAACTTGGGGAGACTGCTTCAAATTGGTTCTGTGGATCGCTCCTTTTATACAGTTTTTACCCATAGGACAACATGGGACACAAAAGTTTACAACTCAGTTCCCACCATCATCCCCCAGAGGGGTCGCTTTGGTCACTTTGAAACACATGAGGTCCGGAACATAAGTGCGGAAACATTTGGCGGTTCCCAACTGTAAAAACCCATCTTCCCACCATTAGCGAATTCCAATCAACAGTAAAACAGATCGAAATAGGAACAAAGACAGGTGCAGAGGAAGACGGAGACAGTGGGGAGATCGGAAAGGGTGTAAAAGGGGAGGTATCGAGAAACACGAGATACGAGCATCAAAGGGACGTGCCTAATGAGATGCACGGCTGAGACAATAAGTCCGTGCGGCAAGATGAGCATCGAGCGGCGCCATCTGCCTTACAGTAGCAACCCCCTCGTCATAAAGACACTTACAAAGGACATGTGTCTTCCGCAAATATCTTGGGAGTCCCAGGGTCGCGAAGCGGACAGCGTCCGTTCACTGGCTACTTGAGGGCAAGAGACAAAATGGATGCCGTATCTAAGATGGGACCCGTGGGTACAGATGAAAAACCCACATAACAAACAAACGGTTTAAGCTAGCACAGCGAAACTGCGCACGCTTACTAAACTCGTCATTTGCGGTTCATAGATACCAGACTCGACCATATTCGTGCGAGTCGAAAGCACCACTTACAATTGTCACGGAACCTCAGACGCTCCTTTTGCCCTCATGTAGGCAAGCACTAGTCGGAATCATATTCGATATTCATCAAACCATCGAGATGTTGCTGTAGCATAGCTCTATCCAATCGAGTCCCCTTGGTAACAGGTGGTTGTCTTATACACGTTGTAGCACAGAGGCCACATAAGGCAGGACCACACTGCACACAAAGGCAACACGTGAACAGGAACACTACAACGACTCCGATGATCATCAGAATTTTCCAACCCCAAGTCGACATCAGGCCCCAAAACCATCCAAGTAGCGTCCAATCCCCTACATCCACGTGTATGGATTCGGAGATCTTATGCAACCTCGAGATGGCTTGATAAACGGTAGGAGCATTATCTGGAATGAAAATGCAGCAGCTCGAATGGATCACCTTACATACCCCGCCTCGATCTGCTAAAATGACATCTAAAACCATACGGTTTTGTAACGTCATAAGTCTCTCCGCCTGAAGTTCAGTGGTGATATTACCAAGGGCACTGGCAGTAATATTAGCTGTCGATTCTACCACTCGAGTCAACTGTCTCAGGTTCCTACTATTAACCATAGGTCCCCAAAACGGGAGGAAACCCTTGAAAAAGTCTCCTGCCTCTTGACCGGCAGTGTCCTCTTCGCTAATTACGCCTCTCACAACTCTAGTCTTGTGATAATCGGCATCTACAGTGAACGTCGGAGGCAACAAATTTGCAATGAAACATGAGCCCATGAAGTCAGCGGGCAACCATGCATATGCACGATCATAGCAGATAAAGTATGTACCCTTGGCAGCCAGGAACACAGGGGACGAGAACATTGGCAGAATGTAATTTTCAGTGCAAGCACTTGCTCCAAGTCGGGCTTGCGATCGTCGGCCACGACCCATGAGACAAAAATTACCCGTGTGGGGTACGACCCATATTGGAGGCGAGCTTTTAAGCTGCTTTTCGCTAGTGAACACACTATATTCACCTCTACTTAGGACTCTATAGGCTTGTACCTCTTCTTCGGGAATAAGCGAGGGATCATAGATATCACTATCTAAATCCTCTATTGCTATCGACAAAGGTTTTTGATACGAGGTAGGACCAGAGTAGGGGGAACGTGGTTCTCGAATGGGGTGGAAACCCAGTGCGCTTCGAAACATTGTTTGAAATGCTCGAGCTGACCCTTGGGAACTATACGGTAACACCAGATATGGAATTCCCTTATCCGTAGTATGTGGCATCAACCCACACACCCAACAATTAGTAGTGTTAACCACTAACTGATGCTGATGAAGGAGCTGAATAAAGGAATTGTTGCGGAATTCTACACGTCTAGCCTGCTCGTGTTCCGGTAACATATGAAAGGAATGGGGAGAAACAGTAGAGGTAAGATTAGGGTCAGGAGTAGGAGTAGGTGTAGCAGGTAAGAAGTAAGACATCGTGTAATACACCCCACCCGCCAAAAGTGCAGAAGCAGTCAAAAACAATACAAACAGTTGGAATATAAAACATTTGGTACGACTGAGTTGCTGCAGCTTGAATCGATGAACATGAGCTCCCTCCAAATCATTCAGCTTCAAGAATGCCATTCCCTACGACCGTCCGCAACGTTTCTTGACGCACTTCGTTCTGTGTAGCAATGGTCAATCCCTAGGAGTTCCCAGGAACCGACGGCCTTTAACCTAGTGTCAAGACCTACTATCCAGAAGGAAGTACGCGCGCGGCCCTACGGCCTTCAATGCACAATACGTATATATGCAAAAACAAAGTCTCTCCACTGTGGAAGCAAAAGGTACAAGGAATGAAGCTCAATATATATATATACAAGAATATTTACAGTA
This sequence comes from Lissotriton vulgaris, assembly GCF_964263255.1. Classification (NCBI taxonomy): domain Eukaryota; kingdom Metazoa; phylum Chordata; class Amphibia; order Caudata; family Salamandridae; genus Lissotriton; species Lissotriton vulgaris. The sequence continues at coordinate 576,509,051 of NC_141693.1, forward strand.
ATACGAAGGTTCAAAACTGATCACGGAAAATGGGATTATGCAGTTGTCAATACAACAAAACCGAATCTTTTATTTGTCCTTAGTGCGAGATCGCAAAAAGTATCGGGTTTTCCCAGAACGTGTCTGCTCGTCAAACAAAGGATCCGTTGAGGAGACAGCGTCCTGCTGATCAGTTGAGTGTTCTGGTCTTGAGTTTTTCAATGACAATTGTTCAACAGTGTCTTTCTGCTGCGCTGAGGATTCTCCAACAGGCTGTGCGTCGCTAAAAGGTACAAACGCCGGCAATGTTTCTGTTTCCGTTGACGCAATGCCTCTCCTTACCCACGGGTCTGCCGGCAAAGGAATAGGGACTCTCTTGGTGTGCGTGGCATGCACCCAATTCTTACGTCCCTCGAGACGAACGGCAGTCCTCGTGGCCAGGAGCACTTGATAGGGTCCGGTGAACCTCGGGTCCAGGTTATTCTTGCGTGAAAAGTTTCTTGTCACCACCCAGTCTCCGGGCTGGAGCTGGTGGCCTGGACCCTCCGTCTGCGTCGGCAATGCTTCGTAAACCTGTTGGTGAATCAACCTCAGTTTAGCAGTCAAGTCATGTAGATAATCAATCAACATTGGGTACTCAAGATCAGAAAACATTCCTGGCCTAGGAACCCCCCACACATTCGCAGGACGGCCGAACACTATTTCATAGGGACTAAGCCCTACTCGGGAGTGTACAGTCGCCCTAGTTGACAGTAATGCTAAAGGTAAAGCGTCAGGCCACGAAAGACCAGTCGTAGCCTGAATCTTCGCTAGTTTTAGTTTAAGGGTGCCGTTGTACCCTTCAACCAATCCAGCTGACTGGGGATGATTGGCGCTGTGGAATTTCTGATTAATTCCAAGGCCCTTACACACACTCTTCATCACACTTCCAACAAACTCACTTCCGTTATCTGACCACATGACTCTAGGCATTCCATACCGAGGAAAATATTCCTTCAGTAGGATTTTCGCAGTAGACAAAGCAGTATTGTCTTTGAGAGGATAGGCCTCGATCCATCGAGAGAATGCGCAAACCACAACTAAAACGTATTTCAGGTTGTTGCATCTCTCCATATGGATGAAGTCCAATTGAATCACCTCAAAGGGACATGAAGGGGGAGCAAAACTGCCAGGAGGAGTTGGGGTTCCTTTGCCAGGATTGTACATCATGCACATCATACAATTCTTCACCAGACGTTCAGCACATTTCGTAATGCCATCATTCTTCCACACCGGAGACAGCAACTTACAAATACCTTTCACGCTGATATGTGCTAACCCATGTGCCATTGTCACAACGGCCAGCACATACGCATCGGGCAACAACCATCTTTTCTGATCCGACAAATCAATCCAACAACCACTCGCATCCAACTTTCCCGTGCTTTCTTTCCACTTCGCCTTTTCAGTCTCGGTGGCCTCATTCTGAATTTCTTTCACGCTCTCAATAGTGTCTTCACACATGCTTGATTCTGTAGGCCACCTAACCGAACTCGTCACATACATTCGAGTGCTAAGGTTTCGGGCCGTCTCCTTAGCGATCTCGTCTGCAAACGCATTACCACGACCAACATCATCCGTCACCTTACGATGTGCACTACATTTAACAATCGCTACTTGCTTAGGCAACGTCAATGCATCCAAAAGATCATTCACAAGCTGGCCATGCTGAATCTTCGTACCGTGCGACGTCAAGAAACCTCTCTCTCTCCACAATCGTCCAAAACTGTGAGCAACTCCAAACGCGTACTGGCTGTCAGTAAACACATTCACACGTTTCCCTTTCGCTAACACACATGCTCTAGTAAGAGCAATCAATTCTGCAGCTTGGGCAGAATTTTGATTCAACCTCGCAGTCTCAACAACAGTATTCAACGTTACAACAGCATAAGCAGTAGTCACATCGCCATTCGGCAACTTAAAACATGACCCATCCACATACAATGTGCCATCCGGATCTTCCAATGGGGTGTTTTTAAGGTCCACTCGACCTTTTGTTTCCTCTTCAGTCCTCAAGTAGCAATCATGCTCTGCTACTTCATCTGACTCTGTGCTAATTGGTAACAAAGTTGCCGGGTTCAGAACATTACAACGTTTTATCTGAATATGACTTGCCAGCAACGTCAACTCGTACCCAGACAACCTCGCACTCGTCAAGTGCTGAGTTTTCGTTCGATTTAAAAGAGTATCGACTGCATGCGGAACCATCACCGTAAGCATATTATCCATGACCAATCCTGCTGATTGTCGGATGGAGACCGCAGCTGCCGCAGTTGCTCTCAAACAACTCGGCAATGCTCTAGCTACTGGGTCCAAGGTCGAGGAAAAATATGCGCATGGACGCTGCTTACCACCAAAAGGTTGCGTCAAGACACTCAAAGCACAACCTTCTCTCTCGTGAACATATAATGTAAACGGCTTACTGTAATCAGGAGTACCTAACACAGGAGCCGAACACAATGAATCACGCAGTTCAGAAAAACTTTTCTGACATTCTTCCGTCCATGGTAAAGGAGTTGAAACATCCTTGCACGTAAGAGCCACCAATGGTTTCGCTAGCAATGAAAAATTAGGGATCCATTGCCTGCAGTACGACGTGATACCTAGAAAGGCACGTACATCTCTTTGGGTTTTTGGCACAGCCATTCGCGCAATCGCTGCAATTCTCTCTGGGGTCAATCTCCTTCCCTCCTTTGACAATAAGTGACCTAGATAGGTTACTTCTTGACAACAATATTGGAGTTTAGAAGGTGACACCTTGTGATTTAACTCACAGAGATGTTGCAGCAACGACACCGTAGCAATTTTACAAATGTCCTGAGTATCAGCGGCCACCAATAAGTCGTCGACGTATTGGATCAAGGCCGCACCGACCGGCAACCTAAACGCATCCAGTTGACCCTTCAAGGCTTGACTGTAAATCGATGGACTTTCACAGTAGCCCTGAGGGGCGCGCTTGAACCGGAAGCTACGTCCACCGAGAGAGAAACCAAAAAGGTCCCTGCTCTCTTCGGCAATCGGGATGCTGAAGAACGCATTTTTCAAATCAATCACCGAAAACCACGATGCAGAAGCCGGAATCAGAGTCAGTAGCGCCGTGATGTCAGGCACAACAGGGAATTGAGGAACCACAATTTTATTCACCTCCCGTAAATCGATAACAAAACGATAAACAGGTGGTTTTGAAGGATCAGTACGTTTAAGAATAGGCAGCACAGGGCTGTTGCACACGTTTCCCCGAGTCTCTTCAATAACATCTTTCTCGATCAGGTCATAAATGATCGCTAACAATGCTCCTTCACCATCAAGGGAGATACGATATTGGGGAATACGTGGCAAACGCACATTAGATTTCAACTGAACAACATAGGGCGAGATATCAAGTAGGCCCACATCATTCGGGCCCGTTGCCCACAAAGACGCAGGAAGAGAACTCAATTCCGGTGGGAGCTTGTCGAGAGACAAGTACATGGGAGAGACAACCCTTTCTCCCAACGTAAGCTTTACACCCGCAGGAGAACAATACAAAGTTGCGTACAAACGTTTAAGCAAATCCAGGCCCAAAAGATTTTCACCACAACCTGTGGTCAGAATCAATGGAGCTTCTAGCTCACGTGGCCCAATTTTAAGGGGCAAAGGGCGTGAAACTGGATTGCTAACGGGGGCGCCAGAGAATCCAACGGAAACATTTGTTAAGCCAGACAAAGGTGCGCCAGGGAGTTTCGAATGCTGAATAGAACTTTTCGCTGCACCAGTGTCCAACAGAAAAGGCTCAACGACGCCCGATGTAGCAACTGCGACGTAAGGCCCTCTCTGATCAACCGGAACTGATACCACTCCCTCTCCTTGTCTTTGGCTGTCCTAGTAATTACTGTCGTCAGTCCCCTGATCGACGTAATAGTCGTCTACATTGTACTGCGCAGATCGCCCTTGCGAGGATCCACGTTGATCAAAACAATTATTATTATTATTAGAGGAGTTATCAGAACGATCGTTCTGAGTACCACGACCTCTACCACGTGAAGCCTGCTGCGAACCACCACGACCTCCTTTAGATGAGTTACCACTATTACGTTCATTCAAAACAGGGCAATTGAATTTAATATGTCCCTCTTGTCTACAATAAGCACATTGATTGTACCCTAACGATGATCTTTGGGAGGAGGAGTCATTACGCGGCTGCGATCGATTCGATTGCGGCTGCGATCTATTCTGTTGGGGTGCATTCTGATTCGAACGCGGAGGATATGCTTGTTGAAGCAACACTTTAGTTTTTAGCTCTTTCGTCTTTTTATCAGCACGGTCGTTCTCTTCTTTCTCCCTATTCTCATAATATTGCGCCGTAGCCAATATCTGAGCAGAGGTAGAAACGGCCCATGCACTTTCCGAATTCTTTAATTTATTGCTCAAATCGGGCAATAAGTTCGAAACAAATTTATCCACAAACAATCTCTGTCCACCCTCGGTACCCATATCCTGTCCACTATGGTCAATGAATGCTTCCTCGAACCTCGTAAAGAAGTCGGAAACACTCTCATCTTTCTTTTGCTTGCAAGCTGACAATTTGTCCCAGTTTACTCTCATAGCTGGCATAAGCGTTTTCATTAATGTAATTATTCGCTGGGGAAGAGCAGCAATCAACTGTTCAGGCTTAGCACCACCAACTTGCAACCCATCTGCCGCTACGATGGCCGTCCAATCACCACCTAGCTCGGTCGCGTGATTTTCCTGACGAATCTTAGCCCATACCGGTTGCGGTACAACATTGCCAAACAACATATCGATATCGGCAAGATTCATTATCGTAGCATCTACGAGCTGCGATAATTCTTTGTAATACCCTGCAGGATTTTTGCGAGGGTCAGGCAAAGATTGCTTCACCTGTAACACTTCCGATCTTTTCCATGGGAGATGTATCCATACTCTCTGGAAATATGGCGGGACCGGAGGGGCAGCTGCGGGGTTACCTGGCATCCAAACCGGTGGAACTTCACGCATGGGATATTGGCCAGACTCATCTGGTTGTCCTTCAATATCCTCAACAAACAAGGCATGGGGTATCGGAGCGGGACGAAAAGATAACAACCGCTCAATAGCACGTCGAACGTTAGTATCTACTATCAGTCCATTTGCGAACTGAAGCTGAAGCTCAGACAGGGCGGTCAGCACCTCGTCAGGCGCATCGGCCACTATCTGATCATGAAGGAACTTACACATTTCATTAAACACATATCTCTGGGTTGGTATATTAAACTGACAGAACGTTTCAAGGACAACACGGGGTGGATTTCTAAGAGGGTTTACCATCCAACCCATCGCCATATTATATAGCGCAACACGTTCTCTGTTTCCAGGAAGCTGACTACGTCTCTGAGGACCATCGGAACCAGCGGACCCATGAACAGGTCCAAGCGAATGAAAGAAACTAGCCGCAAGAGGAGAATTGCGACTACGAGTAGAGGGAGAAGAATAAGACACAGGACTAACAAGTGAAGGAGTAGAAACAGTAGCAACAGCAGGAGTTAACAAAACAGGAGCAGCAGCGGGAGCAGGAGTATGTGGAAGCGGAGGAGCAGTAGGGATAGAAACGGGCAAAGGAGCAGGAACAGTCGGAAGAGCAGGTACAGGCTGAGGAACAGGCTGAGGAACAGGTACAGGAAGAATAGGTGGAAGAATAGGTACGGCGGGAACCACAGGAGCTGCGGTACCCTGTACGTAGGGAGGAGGCGACTTCATAAGATAAGACATTAAAGGATCCTCAACTGGCTCTTCCTTCTTTTCCGACTCCGTAGGCAGAGCGGGATAACATTTATCTATAGTCATACGCTGTAGTCTATCAAACACTTCCTTATCCTTATCCTCCTTATCACGCTGAAACTGCTCTGCTTTCTTCACTATGGTAGCAACATTATCTCGCTGAGTACGTTTATTCTGTCTGATTTCTTTCTGTCGGGCTTCTTTGCGCCACAACCGAAAGGCATCAAACATGGCCGGCCTTGATTTTCGTTCGAACAATTTAATCTCTAGATTATCTAAGATCGGGGCCTCGAAGCTACCATGAGGTGGCCAACGAAGGTCGCCGTCCTTTTTCGTATATTTAATCCAGTAATCGTTAAAGGTAATTGGGCCTAGCCCATGCTTACTGTACAGGTCATAAGTGGGAGTTCCAACCGGAGGTATCGGACACGAGTCCTCCAGTCGGGAATCCGTACCACAAGGTCTGAAACAACTAAACAAAGTACTACGACCAGGCATCTTGCACACTAGCCGAGTTTCACAAACTTCAAGGGTTACGGGATTTACCAAGTCCCAGCAAAGAACAAAACCCTCGGTCTTTGGCGGCTGCAGTCGTCAAACAACACAACAAAGTACGCTAGCAAAGTGTCACCGACAAAAACACTCACACAGCGTTAACAACAAAAACACTTGCTAAAGTGTCAACAACCAAGAACTCTGGGAGCGACCCACAAATACTTAACTCAAAGATCAATGGCGTCACCAGGAAGGCCCGTCAATCGTCTCGCTATACCAAGGTCTACGCCAGGCGCCAAAACAGGTCTACAGTCAGGGCAGCAGTCCGTCGCAGCCGTCCGGAGGCGGGAATCTTCACGGGAAAAGTCTTCGGGCCACTTATTTCGACAACTGGATCGATGAAGCGGAGTGCACCTTCCCTCTGAGATTTCACACGAAGTTCCTCACGATCGTCGGGCTTGGACCGGTACCACTGATGCAGCCCCACGTTGGGCGCCAACTGAAGGGCTGGGTTTTGTAGGACCCAGCGGTGCCAGGGCACAACACCTGAAACCTTCGTGGGTAACCTGCTCCGGCGTACGAATCACAGAGACACGGGACACTTCCTTCGACGTCAAAGATTCAAGGTTTATTTACTGCAGGGAACACAGAAGTCACGACAAGTACACCACGTGCAACTTGGGGAGACTGCTTCAAATTGGTTCTGTGGATCGCTCCTTTTATACAGTTTTTACCCATAGGACAACATGGGACACAAAAGTTTACAACTCAGTTCCCACCATCATCCCCCAGAGGGGTCGCTTTGGTCACTTTGAAACACATGAGGTCCGGAACATAAGTGCGGAAACATTTGGCGGTTCCCAACTGTAAAAACCCATCTTCCCACCATTAGCGAATTCCAATCAACAGTAAAACAGATCGAAATAGGAACAAAGACAGGTGCAGAGGAAGACGGAGACAGTGGGGAGATCGGAAAGGGTGTAAAAGGGGAGGTATCGAGAAACACGAGATACGAGCATCAAAGGGACGTGCCTAATGAGATGCACGGCTGAGACAATAAGTCCGTGCGGCAAGATGAGCATCGAGCGGCGCCATCTGCCTTACAGTAGCAACCCCCTCATCATAAAGACACTTACAAAGGACATGTGTCTTCCGCAAATATCTTGGGAGTCCCAGGGTCGCGAAGCGGACAGCGTCCGTTCGCTGGCTACTTGAGGGCAAGAGACAAAATGGATGCCGTATCTAAGATGGGACCCGTGGGTACAGATGAAAAACCCACATAACAAACGAACGGTTTAAGCTAGCACAGCGAAACTGCGCACGCTTACTAAACTCGTCATTTGCGGTTCATAGATACCAGACTCGACCATATTCGTGCGAGTCGAAAGCACCACTTACAATTGTCACGGAACCTCACCCGGGGCTCATTTTTAAATCTCTAAGGGTCCTCTCAGGCCCCCCTAAGCACCTGGGACAACCACCCCCTGGGGCTTTTTTAAATATGGGGGGCCATGTGCTTGGGGGCCACATGGCCCCCCACTGCTCCGGCATCCCCCACCACCCTGGGGCTCTTTTTTCAAATATTTTAAAACATGTGAGGGAGGGGCAAGAGCCCCCCCAAATGCCCCAGGGACCACCACCTCCTCTGGGCACATAATAATTGCAATTAGGGGGTCCATTATGGACACACTGGGGACCACCACCTTCCCGGGGCTTTCAAAATTAAGGGAGGGGAGCCGCATAAAAAAGAAAAAAAATTAAAAAGGAAAGGCTGGCCACGGGGATGGGCTCCTCGGGCCGAAAATGGCCTTGGGAGGGGGCAACAAGGACCCCTTCCTGTATTTTCAAAATACCAGGTACCTCAGGATTCAAGGGGACTTAATCCCCCAATTTAAAATGCGCCACAGGCACGTTTGCACACTTGTCACATCAGGTCCCACCCCTCCCTTCACCATTGTGCAAACAGGCCCTCTGGTGCGCTGTAAGTTGGGAGGTTAACTCCCCTTGAATCCTGAGGGTCCCTGGGGACCAACTAGCCCACCAGGTACCTCCATTAAGTGCCACAGCAATGCGTTGCAAAGAGGTGGTCCAAGGCCACGCCCCCTCTAGTGCACTGCTGGCGGGGTGATGAGGTCCTCTTGTGTCCTGGGGACATCAGGGATAAGTGGACTTCATCCTCTGAGCAGCAGTGTGCCAGAAGCCGTGTTTGCAGTGTGGTGTAAAAAAGGAGCTGGCCTTGGATCACCTCTCTGCAATCCAGCTGTGTGGTGCTTACAGGAGACCCCTGGTTGGCTAGTTGGCCCCCAGGGACCCTCAGTATTCAAGGAGACTTAATCCCCCAACTTAGGAACGCTCTAGGGGGGCATGTTTGCAGAGTGATGGAGAAAGGGGACGAGGCCTTTGTCCACCTCTCAGCAATCCCACTGTGTTGGACTTACTGGAGGTAAGAGGTAGGCTGGTTGGCCCCTAAAGGACCCCCAGCAGTGAAGGGGACTTCAATCCCCATCCACAAGCACAGCAGGGAGCTTGTTTGTAGAGTGGTGGGAAGAGGGGGTGTGGCCTGCTCTTCGAACTTAGCAATGCTGCTCTGTGGTACTTACTGGAGGCAATAGGAGGTGTAGTTGGCCCCAAGGATGTCCTTGGGGACCAACTACCACTCTTGTTACCTCCAGTAAGTCCTACAGAGTGGGATTGCCAGAACATCTTCGGAGGCCATGACCCCCTTTTGTCAACATTTTGCAAACGCGCCTCCTGGCAGACTACGGGATGGGGGATGAAGTCCAATTTACTCCTGAGAGACTTCAGGGGCCAAGAAGCCCTACTGGTACCTCCTGTAAGCCCTACGTACTGGAATTCCGGAGAGCTGGTTGGAGGCCCAACTCCCTTTCTCCACCACTCCACAAACGCGACTACTAGTTAAAAAAGTGTTTGCAATGTAATAGGTTTCACATTTGTGTGAATTAGAGCATTGGTATTGTAAATAAGGGTGGGGAATTTGCGAAATTCACTTTCACAAACTATCGCGAAAATGTTAAAAATCTTCACGAAAACGCCGAAATATTGCGATCACGCAGAAGTTTTTTCCCGCCCGATCGTGGTATTTTCTGCGTGATCGCTTTGAAAATGTCTCGCAAACTTACCCATGCGGTCGCTCATGGGCGCGTCCATCTTGTTTTCACTTGTCCCGCCCGCTCGCGATGCTTACTTCCTCCTCTGGGTCGTGCATTGCATGCTCGCGCCCATTCGCGGTACCTATTTCCTGTTCGGGAACTTTTTTACGTGCTCGCTGCGCTTTTTGCGTGCTCAGGGAGAAAATATTGTGCAAACTTGCGCATGTGGTCGCAATGGGCGCGGCCATCTTGTTTTCACTCTATTGGTATGGTTCTGGGGCCGGCTTTCAATACATATGTTGTAAACTATTAACTCATTTTTCAATCTTGCTACTGACCAATAGGGGGAGGTGTATACAACGCCTAAAAAATGTGTAATGTTTTCTAGGCGCACTACCGACCACCATTGCCGGGGCCATCAGTGGAGGCGACACGGATGGAGAGGATGCGACAGTTGCCGATGGAGCGGTAGGGGGCGAGCAAGCACCAGTGGCAAGTGGTGGTAGGTTAGATTCATAATCCTTAACTATTGACATTACACTCACTGCAAGGGTGTAATGTATGTATACTGTACTATTGAGACTCAGAGCCCCATTAGGATGGCAGGCAGATTGCCCCCGCCGGGCCGGCTGTAGTCACTGCCAGCCCGGCTGGGGCAAACCTCCTGCCATCCCTGTAGAAAATACCCTCCGCCATGTTACAATGGCTGGGGGGGTCAGCAGCGGATAGAAAGGCCGTCTGCCGATTTTCCACACAGTCGACATGTTGACCGGGCGGAAAAGGCTTCAATATGGTGGCGGTGTCTGGAACACACTGGCAGCCATATAATGTGCATTTTAGAATGCCTTTCCGTGGTGGCAGTGCCGCCACGGAAAGGCATGCAGAGTATGCTTGGGGGGGCCCGTTGCAGGCCCCCATGGAGGGTACCTATGGTACCCCCTGCCCTTCAATGCACAACGTGGCAGGCACCGTGCGGGCCTGTCATGTTGTGCTTGGAAAAGCACAACATGTATTTTTAGCATTGCGGCGGGCAGTGCTTTCATCACCCCCCACCACAATGTTAACAATACGGTATGCGCCTGCCACTGTGGTGGGTGCATCCTAATTTCCCCCACGGGACCCCTGCCCTTATGGCGGGCGGTCTCTTTTAGAATGAGGATGGCGGGCAGACTAAGTAAGTAAGAGTTGTTGTGAACGTTTGAAGAGTGAAGACACCCTTTATTGGGTATTAGTAAAGGCATTAGGGGCGGGAGTATTGAGTAACCAATGGCCTCATCGAGCGGTGATTTCAACTCCGCTTTGAAAGTTTTATGGAGAAGACTAAAAGTCAGATCTGATCACCTGGTGTTGAACTAAAAAGTGAAAGACGGGTGGAAGGAAGAAGGACGGGCGAGATTCAATATTTATGACTGACAGATAGAAGGATACGTGTGATGCAAGCATGCAAATTGCAAAGGTGGCTGATAGTAAACAATCTGATGCATGGTTGGTTGAATGCCAGAAAAAAATCCTGCAAATCTTAAAGCCCAAGCAATTTGGGGGATAGATACATACCACAAATCCTATGTACTGTGCTTTATAGTGCTTCCATGCCACTATGTGTATAATTAACTTTTCTTACTGTTTTTCTAAGAGTATATTTTACAATTGTCTTGTTTTTTCTTTTTGATATACAGCTACTCCTTCCAAACCTGATCGGAAGGAGTTGGCCGCCAAGGCACGGCGCCGAGAGCTGGAGGCAGTCTTACGAGAATATCAGCGGCTGGTGGTCTTGGAAGAGGAGGAGGAGGAGGCTGCAGTAGCTGAAGCCTCCTCCAGTGCCCCAGGCCCCAGCCACCGCCATCCAGCAGTACAGCACCACCGTCTGGCAGCCGCCTGCCACCGCATTTCCATCTCTGGTGCCCACCTTCACTGTGGCTGCAACTGCCGCGATTTAAAGCGCTGCGTCACCCTACTAGAGGAGGCAGTGCGTGTCCTAGAGAGACAATCCCGCCACACGTAGACCCTGTCTAATACCCATTTTTTAATTCTTGTTTTGGTGGGTGGGAATTGGGCGTTGGGTTTTGGATATTTGGAATTTCTCATTACGGACATTGGTTGGGATTAGGAAGAGGGGTGGGTCGGTTTTGTGTTTTTTTTTACATAGTTTATTTTTGTTAGGGTTATATTAAATCTATATTTCTACTTTACATACAATGTTGTTAATGTTTTGTAGGTGGAGTTACTGTTTTACAGCACACTGTTTCCTTGCTGGTGCAGGTCCGCCCATAGCCAGTGTTTGATTTAAATAATTGGGTTGACTGTAAGACACTAACAAATAGATGCGACACCCTTACTGATTGAGTTGTCCTACTAGTACTGTCATTCTCTCTCTTCTAGTCTATGCATTCTTTATCTGGACTCAAAGGGGTATGTGAATTGATTAAAACATGTCCATTATTAATTATGCCTCCCCCAAACTTCTCTTACCTTTGCTTGATGTTTAACTTTGGCTTAGCGATGGCTGCATGGTGATGATGGTTTCCTGGTAGTGGTGGTAGTAGTAGTAGTAGACACTGGAAGGGCAGCAGCATTTGCAAAAAAGAAAATGAGATAGTCAGTCATCTTTGAGAGACTGTTCGAGGAGTAGAAGAATTATGTACAGTACAGAACTTACAGAGCAACAATAATATGTAAAAATATTTTACAACAAAACATAATGGTGGTGGGGATAGCCTACTAGACAGAGTTACAAACTATAGCTGTGTCGAGTCACTTGACTAGGCCTACAGCGTAACTGTTAGTGCTGTGTATGAGGATGACAACAAATCCAATCAATGCAGGCAATTAATGCAGAGGTATACGTTCCTTTGTTAAATAACAATCACCTCTAAAATATACTGCTCATGGGTGGGCAAGCAGAAGAAGATCATCGCTCTGCCTTGAAATTGAAGTACTGTTGCTTTCGCCACATCCGCCCCAGCAAGCGGTTGAATAATTATTGGTGTACATTTAATTTAGTCACACCTCAATAAGTCACACAGCCCGGGGGAAGAGGGTTAGGGTTTGGACAATGGATGGGAAGGGGGGGTTTGGGGAAAGGTTTGAAAATGGAAAAACAGACAGTACACATGGACAAAGACCAAAGTAAAAAAACTCTGTAGACTACCATATCCATATCAATATGTTAAGAGAGAAGAAGGAAATGCATGCATGATGATGATTGATCAGGAGACCTGGATAACATACACTTCTTGTTCAGTTGTTCCAGGCTTATTACTTTTAGAGATAACAAATACAATTTTTAAATATTGATAGGGATAAATCATAAAAAGAGAGCAAACCTAATGATAATTAAGAATGGGCAACATTTGCGAATTCGCGATCTGTAAATTCATGCGAAAGGGAACTCGCAATTCGCAAAATTTGCGAATTCGTGCGAATTTGCTGTTTTTGCCAGTTCGCGAGGGTTTTTTACAAGTTCGGGAACGCGAACTTACTTGTGTGGTTGCAACGGTCGTGACCATGTTGTTTCTACGTGTCCAGCCTGTTTGCGACCCTATGGTTCATCGCGGCCACCCTCCGGTTCATCACTGCCACCCTCTGGTTCACCCCTGTCACTCTCTGGTTCTTCACAGCACCTTCTGGTTCACCACTGCCACCCTCTGGTTCACCCCTGCCACTCTCTGTATCATCACTGCCACCCTCTGGTTCATTAGTGCCATCCTCTGGTTCCCCACTGCCATCCTCTGGTTCACCACTGCCACCCTCTGGATCATCACTGCCACCCTCTAGTTCACCACTGCCACCCTCTGGTTTGCCACTGCCACCCTCTGGGTCATTACTGCCACCCTCTGGTTCGCCACTGACACCCTCTGGATCATCACTGCCACCCTCTGGTTCATCACTGCCACCCTCTGGTTAATTACTGCCACCCTCTGGTTCGACAGTGCCTCCCTCTTGTTCATCACTGCAACCCTCTGGTTGATCACTGCCACCCTCTGGTTCAAGGCTGCCACCCGCTGGTTGATCACTGGCATCCTCTGGTACATCCCTGCCACCCTCTGGTTCATCACTGCCACCCTCTGGTTCCGCACTGCCACCCTCTGGGTTACCAGTGCCACCCTCTGGTTCATCACTGCCACCCTCTGGTTCATCACTGCCACCCTCTGGTTCAAGACTGCCACCCTCTGGTTGATCACTACCACCCTCAGGGTAATTACTGCCACCTTCTGGTTCACCACTGCCAAGCTCTGGATCATCACTGCCACCCTATGGTTCCGCACTGACACCCTCTGGGTTACCAGTGCCACCCTCTGGTTCATCACTGCCACCCTGTGGTTGATCACTGCCACCCTCTGGTTCAAGACTGCCACCCTCTGGTTGATCACTGCCACCCTCTGGTTAATTACTGCCACCCTCTGGTTCACCACTGCTACCCTCTGGATCATCACTGCCACCCTCTGGGTTACCAGTGCCACACTCTGGTTCATCACTGCCACCCTCTGGTTGATCACTGCCACCCTCTGGTTCAAGACTGCCACCCTCTGGTTGATAACTGCCACCCTCTGGTTAATTACTGCCACCCTCTGGTTCACCACTGCCACCCTCTGGATCATCACTGCCACCCTCTGGTTCATCACTGCCACCCTCTGGTACAAGACTGCCACCCTCTGGTTTACCAATGCCACCCTCTGGATCATCACTGCCACCCTCTGGTTCACCACTGCCACCCTCTGGTTCACCACTGCCATCATCTGTTTTATAACTGCCATCCTTTGGTTCACCTCCGCCATCCTCTGGTTCACCACTGCCACTCTCTGGTTCATCACTGTCATCCTCTGGTTCATCACTGCCACCCTCTGGTTCAAGGCTGCCACCCTCTGGTTGATCACTGGCATCCTCTACTTCATCCATGCAACCCTCGGGTTCACCACTGCCACCCTCTGGTTCATCACTGCCACCCACTGGTTCAATTCTGCCTCGCTCTGGTTGATCACTGGCATCCTCTGGTTCATCCCTGCCACCCTCTGGTTCACCACTGCCACCCTCTGGTTCATCACCGCCACCCTCTGGTTCAATGCTGCCACGCTCTGATTGGTCACTGGCATCCTCTGGTTCATCCCGTCCACCCTCTGGTTCACCACTGCCACCCTCTGGTTAATTAATGCCACCCTCTGGTTCACGACTGCCACCTTCTGGTTCTTCACTGCCACCCTCTGGTTGATCACTGCCACCCTCTGGTTCACCACTGCTACCCTCTGGATCATCACTACCACCCTCTGGTTCATCACTGCCACCCTCTGGTACATCACTGCCACCCTCTGGTTCATCACTGCCACCCTCTGGTTGATCACTGCCACCCTCTGGGACAAGACTGCCACCCTCTGGTTTAAGATGCCACCCTCTGGAACATCACTGCCCCCCTCTGGTTCACCACTGCCACCCTCTGTTTCACCACTGCCACCATCTGGTTCATCACTGCCATCCGCTGGTTCACCAATACCACTCTCTGGTTCATCACTGCCACCCTCTGGTTGATCACTGCCACCCTCTGGTTCAAAGCTGCCACCCTCTGGTTGATCACTGGCATCCTCTGGTTCATCCCCGCCACCCTCTGGTTCACCACTGCCACCTTCTGGTTCATCACTCCCACCCTCTGGTTCAATGCTGCCTGCTCTGGTTGATCACTGGCATCCTCTAGTTCATCCCTGCCACCATCCGGTTCACCACTGGCACCCTCTAATTCATCACTGCCACCCTCTGGTTCAATGCTGCCATGCTCAGATTGATCACTGGCATCCTCTGGTTCATCCCGTCCACTCTCTGGTTCACCACTGCCACCCTCTGGTTCATCACTGCCACCCTCTGGTTCAAGACTGCCAACCTCTAGTTGATCACTGCCACCCTCTGGTTAATTACTGCCACCCTTGGGTTCATCACTGCCACCCTCTGGTTCACCACTGCCACCCTCTGGTTCATCACTGCCACCCTTTGGTTCATCACTGCCACCCTCTGGTTCAAGACTGCCACCCTCTGGTTGATCACTGCCACCCTCTGGTTAATTACTGCCACCCTCTGGTTCACCACTGCCACCCTTGGGATCATCACTGCAACACTCTGGTTCTGCACTGCCACCCTCTTGGTTACCAGTGCCACCCTCTGGTTCATCACTGCCACCCTCTGGTTGATCACTGCCACCCTCTGGTTCAAGACTGCCACCCTCTGGTTGATGACTGCCACCCTCTGGTTAATTACTGCCACCCTCTGGTTCACCACTGCCACCCTCTGGTACAAGACTGCCACCCTCTGGTTTACCAATGCCACCCTCTGGATCATCACTGCCACCCTCTGGTTCACCACTGCCACCCTCTGGTTTACCACTGACACCATCTGGTTCATCACTGCCATCGTTTGGTTCACCTCTGCCATCCTCTGGTTCACCACTGCCACTCTCTGGTTCATGACTGCCACCCTCTGGTTCATCACTGCCACCCTCTGGTTCAAGACTGCCACCCTCTGGTTGATCACTACCACCCTCAGGGTAATTACTGCCACCTTCTGGTTCACCACTGCCAAGCTCTGGATCATCACTGCCACCCTATGGTTCCGCACTGACACCCTCTGGGTTACCAGTGCCACCCTCTGGTTCATCACTGCCACCCTGTGGTTGATCACTGCCACCCTCTGGTTCAAGACTGCCACCCTCTGGTTGATCACTGCCACCCTCTGGTTAATTACTGCCACCCTCTGGTTCACCACTGCTACCCTCTGGATCATCACTGCCACCCTCTGGGTTACCAGTGCCACACTCTGGTTCATCACTGCCACCCTCTGGTTGATCACTGCCACCCTCTGGTTCAAGACTGCCACCCTCTGGTTGATAACTGCCACCCTCTGGTTAATTACTGCCACCCTCTGGTTCACCACTGCCACCCTCTGGATCATCACTGCCACCCTCTGGTTCATCACTGCCACCCTCTGGTACAAGACTGCCACCCTCTGGTTTACCAATGCCACCCTCTGGATCATCACTGCCACCCTCTGGTTCACCACTGCCACCCTCTGGTTCACCACTGCCATCATCTGTTTTATAACTGCCATCCTTTGGTTCACCTCCGCCATCCTCTGGTTCACCACTGCCACTCTCTGGTTCATCACTGTCACCCTCTGGTTCATCACTGCCACCCTCTGGTTCAAGGCTGCCACCCTCTGGTTGATCACTGGCATCCTCTACTTCATCCATGCAACCCTCGGGTTCACCACTGCCACCCTCTGGTTCATCACTGCCACCCACTGGTTCAATTCTGCCTCGCTCTGGTTGATCACTGGCATCCTCTGGTTCATCCCTGCCACCCTCTGGTTCACCACTGCCACCCTCTGGTTCATCACCGCCACCCTCTGGTTCAATGCTGCCACTCTCTGATTGGTCACTGGCATCCTCTGGTTCATCCCGTCCACCCTCTGGTTCACCACTGCCACCCTCTGGTTAATTAATGCCACCCTCTGGTTCACGACTGCCACCTTCTGGTTCTTCACTGCCACCCTCTGGTTGATCACTGCCACCCTCTGGTTCACCACTGCTACCCTCTGGATCATCACTACCACCCTCTGGTTCATCACTGCCACCCTCTGGTACATCACTGCCACCCTCTGGTTCATCACTGCCACCCTCTGGTTGATCACTGCCACCCTCTGGGACAAGACTGCCACCCTCTGGTTTAAGATGCCACCCTCTGGAACATCACTGCCCCCCTCTGGTTCACCACTGCCACCCTCTGTTTCACCACTGCCACCATCTGGTTCATCACTGCCATCCGCTGGTTCACCAATACCACTCTCTGGTTCATCACTGCCACCCTCTGGTTGATCACTGCCACCCTCTGGTTCAAAGCTGCCACCCTCTGGTTGATCACTGGCATCCTCTGGTTCATCCCCGCCACCCTCTGGTTCACCACTGCCACCTTCTGGTTCATCACTCCCACCCTCTGGTTCAATGCTGCCTGCTCTGGTTGATCACTGGCATCCTCTAGTTCATCCCTGCCACCATCCGGTTCACCACTGGCACCCTCTAATTCATCACTGCCACCCTCTGGTTCAATGCTGCCATGCTCTGATTGATCACTGGCATCCTCTGGTTCATCCCGTCCACTCTCTGGTTCACCACTGCCACCCTCTGGTTCATCACTGCCACCCTCTGGTTCAAGACTGCCAACCTCTAGTTGATCACTGCCACCCTCTGGTTAATTACTGCCACCCTTGGGTTCATCACTGCCACCCTCTGGTTCACCACTGCCACCCTCTGGTTCATCACTGCCACCCTTTGGTTCATCACTGCCACCCTCTGGTTCAAGACTGCCACCCTCTGGTTGATCACTGCCACCCTCTGGTTAATTACTGCCACCCTCTGGTTCACCACTGCCACCCTTGGGATCATCACTGCAACACTCTGGTTCTGCACTGCCACCCTCTTGGTTACCAGTGCCACCCTCTGGTTCATCACTGCCACCCTCTGGTTGATCACTGCCACCCTCTGGTTCAAGACTGCCACCCTCTGGTTGATCACTGCCACCCTCTGGTTAATTACTGCCACCCTCTGGTTCACCACTGCCACCCTCTGGTACAAGACTGCCACCCTCTGGTTTACCAATGCCACCCTCTGGATCATCACTGCCACCCTCTGGTTCACCACTGCCACCCTCTGGTTTACCACTGACACCATCTGGTTCATCACTGCCATCGTTTGGTTCACCTCTGCCATCCTCTGGTTCACCACTGCCACTCTCTGGTTCATGACTGCCACCCTCTGGTTCATCACTGCCACCCTCTGGTTCAAGGCTGCCACCCTCTGGTTGATCACTGGCATCCTCTGGTTCATCCCTGCAACCCTCTGGTTCACCACTGCCACCCTCTGGTTCATCACTGCCACCCTCTGGTTCAATGCTGCCTCGCTCTGGTTGATCACTGGCATCCTCTGGTTCATCCCTGCCACCCTCAGGTTCACCACTGCCACCCTCTGGTTCATCACTGCCACCCTCTGGTTCAATGCTGCCACACTCTGATTGATCACTGGCATCCTCTGGTTCATACCGTCAACCCTCTGGTTCACCACTGCCACCCTCGGGTTCATCACTGCCACCCTTTGTTTCAAGACTGCCACCCTCTGGTTGATCACCACTGCCACCCTCTGGTTAATTAATGCCACCCTCTGGTTCACGACTGCCACCTTCTGGATCATCACTGCCACCCTCTGGTTGATCACTGCCACCCTCTGGTGTTTGCAATGTAATAGGTTTCACATTTGTGCGAATTAGAGCATTGATGTTGTAAATAAGGGTGGGGAATTTGCGAAATTCACTTTCACAAACTATCGCGAAAATGTTAAAAATCTCCACGAAAACGCTGAAATATCGCGATCACGCAGAAGTTTTTTCCCGCCCGATCGCGGTATTTTCTGCGTGATCGCTTTGAAAATGTCTCGCGAACTTACCCATGCGGTCGCTCATGGGCGCGTCCATCTTGTTTTCACTTGTCCCGCCCGCTCGCGATGCTTACTTCCTCCTCCGGGTCGTGCATTGCATGCTCGCGCCCATTCGCGGTACCTATTTCCTGTTCGGGAACTTTTTTACGTGTTCGCTGCGCTTTTGCGTGCTCAGGGAGAAAATATTGTGCAAACTTGCGCATGTGGTCGCAATGGGCGCGGCCATCTTGTTTTCACTCTATTGGTATGGTTCTGGGGCCGGCTTTCAATACATATGTTGTAAACTATTAACTCATTTTTCAATCTTGCTACTGACCAATAGGGGGAGGTGTATACAACGCCTAAAAAATGTGTAATGTTTTCTAGGCGCACTACCGACTACCATTGCCGGGGCCATCAGTGGAGGCGACACAGATGGAGAGGATGCGACAGTTGCCGATGGAGCGGTAGGGGGCGAGCAAGCACCAGTGGCAAGTGGTGGTAGGTTAGATTCATAATCCTTAACTATTGACATTACACTCACTGCAAGGGTGTAATGTATGTATACTGTACTGTTGAGACTCAGAGCCCCATTAGGATGGCAGGCAGATTGCCCCCGCCGGGCCGGCTGTAGTCACTGCCAGCCCGGCTGGGGCAAACCTCCTGCCATCTCTGTAGAAAATACCCTCCGCCATGTTACAATGGCTGGGGAGGTCAGCAGCGGATAGAAAGGCCGCCTGCCGATTTTCCACACAGTCGACATGTTGACCGGGCGGAAAAGGCTTCAATATGGTGGCGGTGTCTGAAACACACTGGCAGCCATATAATGTGCATTTTAGAATGCCTTTCCGTGGTGGCAGTGCCGCCACGGAAAGGCATGCAGAGTATGCTTGGGGGGGCCCGTTGCAGGCCCCCATGGAGGGTACCTATGGTACCCCCTGCCCTTCAATGCACAACGTGGCAGGCACCGTGCCGGCCTGTCATGTTGTGCTTGGAAAAGCACAACATGTATTTTTAGCATTGCGGCGGGCAGTGCTTTCATCACCCCCCACCACAATGTTAACAATACGGTATGCGCCTGCCACTGTGGTGGGTGCATCCTAATTTCCCCCACGGGACCCCTGCCCTTATGGCGGGCGGTCTCTTTTAGAATGAGGATGGCGGGCAGACTAAGTAAGTAAGA
Source organism: Lissotriton vulgaris (assembly GCF_964263255.1). NCBI lineage: Eukaryota > Metazoa > Chordata > Amphibia > Caudata > Salamandridae > Lissotriton > Lissotriton vulgaris. Next base: position 576,529,053 of record NC_141693.1, read on the forward strand.
GTTGTTGTGAACGTTTGAAGAGTGAAGACACCCTTTAATAGGTATTAGTAAAGGCATTAGGGGCGGGAGTATTGAGTAACCAATGGCCTCATCGAGCTGTGATTTCAACTCCGCTTTGAAAGTTTTATGGAGAAGACTAAAAGTCAGATCTGATCACCCGGTGTTGAACTAAAAAGTGAAAGACGGGTGGAAGGAAGAAGGACGGGCGAGATTCAATATTTATGACTGACAGATGGAAGGATACGTGTGATGCAAGCATGCAAATTGCAAAGGTGGCTGATAGTAAACAATCTGATGCATGGTTGGTTGAATGCCAGAAAAAAATCCTGCAAATCTTAAAGCCCAAGCAATTTGGGGGATAGATACATGCCACAAATCCTATGTACTGTGCTTTATAGTGCTTCCATGCCACTTTGTGTATAATTAACTTTTCTTACTGTTTTTCTAAGAGTATATTTTACAATTGTCTTGTTTTTTCTTTTTGATATACAGCTACTCCTTCCAAACCTGATCGGAAGGAGTTGGCCGCCAAGGCACGGCGCCGAGAGCTGGAGGCAGTCTTACGAGAATATCAGCGGCTGGTGGTCTTGGAAGAGGAGGAGGAGGAGGCTGCAGTAGCTGAAGCCTCCTCCAGTGCCCCAGGCCCCAGCCACCGCCATCCAGCAGTACAGCACCACCGTCTGGCAGCCGCCTGCCACCGCATTTCCATCTCCGGTGCCCACCTTCACTGTGGCTGCAACTGCCGCGATTTAAAGCGCTGCGTCACCCTACTAGAGGAGGCAGTGCGTGTCCTAGAGAGACAATCCCGCCACAGGTAGACCCTGTCTAATACCCATTTTTTAATTCTTGTTTTGGTGGGTGGGAATTGGGCGTTGGGTTTTGGATATTTGGAATTTCTCATTACGGACATTGGTTGGGATTAGGAAGAGGGGTGGGTCGGTTTTGTGTTTTTTTTTACATAGTTTATTTTTGTTAGGGTTATATTAAATCTATATTTCTACTTTACATACAATGTTGTTAATGTTTTGTAGGTGGAGTTACTGTTTTACAGCACACTGTTTCCTTGCTGGTGCAGGTCCGCCCATAGCCAGTGTTTGATTTAAATAATTGGGTTGACTGTAAGACACTAACAAATAGATGCGACACCCTTACTGATTGAGTTGTCCTACTAGTACTGTCATTCTCTCTCTTCTAGTCTATGCATTCTTTATCTGGACTCAAAGGGGTGTGTGAATTGATTACAACATGTCCATTATTAATTATGCCTCCCCCAAACTTCTCTTACCTTTGCTTGATGTTTAACTTTGGCTTAGCGATGGCTGCATGGTGATGATGGTTTCCTGATGGTGGTGGTAGTAGTAGTAGTAGACACTGGAAGGGCAGCAGCATTTGCAAAAAAGAAAATGAGATAGTCAGTCATCTTTGAGAGACTGTTCGAGGAGTAGAAGAATTTTGTACAGTACAGAACTTACAGAGCAACAATAATATGTAAAAATATTTTACAACAAAACATAATGGTGGTGGGGATAGCCTACTAGACAGAGTTACAAACTATAGCTGTGTCGAGTCACTTGACTAGGCCTACAGCGTAACTGTTAGTGCTGTGTATGAGGATGACAACAAATCCAATCAATGCAGGCAATTAATGCAGAGGTATACGTTCCTTTGTTAAATAACAATCACCTCTAAAATATACTGCTCATGGGTGGGCAAGCAGAAGAAGATCATCGCTCTGCCTTGAAATTGAAGTACTGTTGCTTTCGCCACATCCGCCCCAGCAAGCGTGTGACTAATTATTGGTGTACATTTAATTTAGTCACACCTCAATAAGTCACACAGCCCGGGGGAAGAGGGTTAGGGTTTGGACAATGGATGGGAAGGGGGGGTTTGGGGAAAGGTTTGAAAATGGAAAAACAGACAGTACACATGGACAAAGACCAAACAAAAAAAACTCTGTAGACTACCATATCCATATCAATATGTTAAGAGAGAAGAAGGAAATGCATGCATGATGTGATTGATCAGGAGACCTGGATAACATACACTTCTTGTTCAGTTGTTCCAGGCTTATTACTTTTAGAGATAACAAATACAATTGTTAAATATTGGTAGGGATAAATCATAAAAAGAGAGCAAACCTAATGATAATTAAGAATGGGCAACATTTGCGAATTCGCGATCTGCAAATTCATGCGAAAGCGAACTTGCAATTCGCAAAATTTGCGAATTCGTGCGAATTTGCTGTTTTTGCCAGTTCGCGAGGGTTTTTTACAAGTTCGGGAACGCGAACTTACTTGTGTGGTCGCAACGGTCGTGACCATGTTGTTTCTACGTGTCCAGCCTGTTTGCGACCCTATGGTTCATCGCGGCCACCCTCCGGTTCATCACTGCCACCCTCTGGTTCACCCCTGTCACTCTCTGGTTCTTCACAGCACCTTCTGGTTCACCACTGCCACCCTCTGGTTCACCCCTGCCACCCTCTGTATCATCACTGCCACCCTCTGGTTCATTAGTGCCATCCTCTGGTTCCCCACTGCCATCCTGTTGTTCACCACTGCCACCCTCTGGATCATCACTGCCACCCTCTAGTTCACCACTGCCACCCTCTGGTTTGCCACTGCCACCCTCTGGGTCATTACTGCCACCCTCTGGTTAATTACTGCCACCCTCTGGTTCGACAGTGCCACCCTCTTGTTCATCACTGCAACCCTCTGGTTGATCACTGCCACCCTCTGGTTCAAGGCTGCCACCCGCTGGTTGATCACTGGCATCCTCTGGTACATCCCTGCCACCCTCTGGTTCATCACTGCCACCCTCTGGTTCCGCACTGCCACCCTCTGGGTTACCAGTGCCACCCTCTGGTTCATCACTGCCACCCTCTGGTTCATCACTGCCACCCTCTGGTTCAAGACTGCCACCCTCTGGTTGATCACTACCACCCTCAGGGTAATTACTGCCACCTTCTGGTTCACCACTGCCAAGCTCTGGATCATCACTGCTACCCTCTGGTTCCGCACTGACACCCTCTGGGTTACCAGTGCCACCCTCTGGTTGATCACTGCCACCCTGTGGTTGATCACTGCCACACTCTGGTTCATCACTGCCACCCTCTGGGTGATCACTGCCACCCTCTGGTTAATTACTGCCACCCTCTGGTTCACCACTGCTACCCTCTGGATCATCACTGCCACCCTCTGGGTTACCAGTGCCACACTCTGGTTCATCACTGCCACCCTCTGGTTCATCACTGCCACCCTCTGGTACAAGACTGCCACCCTCTGGTTTACCAATGCCACCCTCTGGATCATCACTGCCACCCTCTGGTTCACCACTGCCACCCTCTGGTTCACCACTGCCATCATCTGTTTTATAACTGCCATCCTTTGGTTCACCTCCGCCATCCTCTGGTTCACCACTGCCACTCTCTGGTTCATCACTGCCACCCTCTGGTTCATCACTGCCACCCTCTGGTTCAAGGCTGCCACCCTCTGGTTGATCACTGGCATCCTCTACTTCATCCCTGCAACCCTCGGGTTCACCACTGCCACCCTCTGGTTCATCACTGCCACCCACTGGTTCAATGCTGCCTCGCTCTGGTTGATCACTGGCATCCTCTGGTTCATCCCTGCCACCCTCTGGTTCACCACTGCCACCCTCTGGTTCATCACTGCCACCCTCTGGTTCAATGCTGCCACGCTCTGATTGGTCACTGGCATCCTCTGGTTCATCCGGTCAACCCTCTGGTTCACCACTGCCACCCTCTGGTTAATTAATGCCACCCTCTGGTTCACGACTGCCACCTTCTGGATCTTCACTGCCACCCTCTGGTTGATCACTGCCACCCTCTGGTTCACCACCGCTACCCTCTGGATCATCACTACCACCCTCTGGTTCATCACTGCCACCCTCTGGTACATCACTGCCACCCTCTGGTTCATCACTGCCACCCTCTGGTTGATCACTGCCACCCTCTGGTACAAGACTGCCACCCTCTGGTTTAAGTGCCACCCTCTGAAACATCACTGCCCCCCTCTGGTTCACCACTGCCACCCTCTGTTTCACCACTGCCACCATCTGGTTCATCACTGCCATCCGCTGGTTCACCAATACCACTCTCTGGTTCATCACTGCCACCCTCTGGTTGATCACTGCCACCCTCTGGTTCACAGCTGCCAACCTTTGGTTGATCACTGGCATCCTCTAGTTCATCCCCGCCACCCTCTGGTTCACCACTGCCACCTTCTAGTTCATCACTGCCACCCTCTGGTTCAATGCTGCCCGCTCTGGTTGATCACTGGCATCCTCTAGTTCATCCCTGCCACCATCCGGTTCACCACTGGCACCCTCTAATTCATCACTGCCACCCTCTGGTTCAATGCTGCCATGCTCTGATTGATCACTGGCATCCTCTGGTTCATCCCGTCCACCCTCTGGTTCACCACTGCCACCCTCTGGTTCATCACTGCCACCCTCTGGTTCAAGACTGCCAACCTCTAGTTGATCACTGCCACCCTCTGGTTAATTACTGCCACCCTTGGGTTCATCACTGCCACCCTCTGGTTCACCACTGCCACCCTCTGGTTCATCACTGCCACCCTTTGGTTCATCACTGCCACCCTCTGGTTCAAGACTGCCACCCTCTGGTTGATCACTGCCACCCTCTGGTTAATTACTGCCACCCTCTGGTTCACCACTGCCACCCTTGGGATCATCACTGCCACACTCTGGTTCTGCACTGCCACCCTCTTGGTTACCAGTGCCACCCTCTGGTTCATCACTGCCACCCTCTGGTTGATCACTGCCACCCTCTGGTTCAAGACTGCCACCCTCTGGTTGATCACTGCCACCCTCTGGTTAATTACTGCCACCCTCTGGTTCACCACTGCCACCCTCTAGATCATCACTGCAACCCTCTGGTTGATCACTGCCACCCTCTGGTTGATCACTGCCACCCTCTGGTTCATCACTGCCACCCTCTGGTACAAGACTGCCACCCTCTGGTTTACCAATGCCACCCTCTGGATCATCACTGCCACCCTCTGGTTCACCAATGCCACCCTCTGGTTTACCACTGACACCATCTGGTTCATCACTGCCATCGTTTGGTTCACCTCTGCCATCCTCTGGTTCACCACTGCCACTCTCTGGTTCATGACTGCCACCCTCTGGTTCATCACTGCCACCCTCTGGTTCAAGGCTGCCACCCTCTGGTTGATCACTGGCATCCTCTGGTTCATCCCTGCAACCCTCTGGTTCACCACTGCCACCCTCTGGTTCATCACTGCCACCCTCTGGTTCAATGCTGCCTCGCTCTGGTTGATCACTGGCATCCTCTGGTTCATCCCTGCCACCCTCAGGTTCACCACTGCCACCCTCAGGTTCATCACTGCCACCCTCTGGTTCAATGCTGCCACACTCTGATTGATCACTGGCATCCTCTGGTTCATACCGTCAACCCTCTGGTTCACCACTGCCACCCTCTGGTTCATCACTGCCACCCTTTGTTTCAAGACTGCCACCCTCTGGTTGATCACCACTGCCACCCTCTGGTTAATTAATGCCACCCTCTGGTTCACGACTGCCACCTTCTGGATCATCACTGCCACCCTCTGGTTGATCACTGCCACCCTCTGGTGTTTGCAATGTAATAGGTTTCACATTTGTGCGAATTAGAGCATTGGTGTTGTAAATAAGGGTGGGGAATTTGCGAAATTCACTTTCACAAACTATCGCGAAAATGTTAAAAATCTCCACGAAAACGCCGAAATATCGCGATCACGCAGAAGTTTTTTCCCGCCCGATCGCGGTATTTTCTGCGTGATCGCTTTGAAAATGTCTCGCGAACTTACCCATGCGGTCGCTCATGGGCGCGTCCATCTTGTTTTCACTTGTCCCGCCCGCTCGCGATGCTTACTTTCTCCTCCGGGTCATGCATTGCTTGCTCGCGCCCATTCGCGGTACCTATTTCCTGTTCGGGAACTTTTTTACGTGTTCGCTGCGCTTTTTGCGTGCTCAGGGAGAAAATATTGTGCAAACTTGCGCATGTGGTCGCAATGGGCGCGGCCATCTTGTTTTCACTCTATTGGTATGGTTCTGGGGCCGGCTTTCAATACATATGCTGTAAACTATTAACTCATTTTTCAATCTTGCTACTGACCAATAGGGGGAGGTGTATACAACGCCTAAAAAATGTGTAATGTTTTCTAGGCGCACTACCGACCACCATTGCCGGCGCCAGCAGTGGAGGCGACACGGATGGAGAGGATGCGACAGTTGCCGATGGAGCGGTAGGGGGCGAGCAAGCACCAGTGGCAAGTGGTGGTAGGTTAGATTCATAATCCTTAACTATTGACATTACACTCACTGCAAGGGTGTAATGTATGTATACTGTACTGTTGAGACTCAGAGCCCCATTAGGATGGCAGGCAGATTGCCCCCGCCGGGCCGGCTGTAGTCACTGCCAGCCCGGCTGGGGCAAACCTCCTGCCATCCCTGTAGAAAATACCCTCCGCCTATGTTACAATGGCTGGGGGGGTCAGCAGCGGATAGAAAGGCCGTCTGCCGATTTTCCACACAGTCGACATGTTGACCGGGCGGAAAAGGCTTCAATATGGTGGCGGTGTCTGAAACACACTGGCAGCCATATAATGTGCATTTTAGAATGCCTTTCCGTGGTGGCAGTGCCGCCACGGAAAGGCATGCAGAGTATGCTTGGGGGGGCCCGTTGCAGGCCCCCATGGAGGGTACCTATGGTACCCCCTGCCCTTCAATGCACAACGTGGCAGGCACCGTGCGGGCCTGTCATGTTGTGCTTGGAAAAGCACAACATGTATTTTTAGCATTGCGGCGGGCAGTGCTTTCATCACCCCCCACCACAATGTTAACAATACGGTATGCGCCTGCCACTGTGGTGGGTGCATCCTAATTTCCCCCACGGGACCCCTGCCCTTATGGCGGGCGGTCTCTTTTAGAATGAGGATGGCGGGCAGACTAAGTAAGTAAGAGTTGTTGTGAACGTTTGAAGAGTGAAGACACCCTTTAATGGGTATTAGTAAAGGCATTAGGGGCGGGAGTATTGAGTAACCAATGGCCTCATCGAGCTGTGATTTCAACTCCGCTTTGAAAGTTTTATGGAGAAGACTAAAAGTCAGATCTGATCACCAGAGTATATTTTACAATTGTCTTGTTTTTTCTTTTTGATATACAGCTACTCCTTCCAAACCTGATCGGAAGGAGTTGGCCGCCAAGGCACGGCGCCGAGAGCTGGAGGCAGTCTTACGAGAATATCAGCGGCTGGTGGTCTTGGAAGAGGAGGAGGAGGAGGCTGCAGTAGCTGAAGCCTCCTCCAGTGCCCCAGGCCCCAGCCACCGCCATCCAGCAGTACAGCACCACCGTCTGGCAGCCGCCTGCCACCGCATTTCCATCTCTGGTGCCCACCTTCACTGTGGCTGCAACTGCCGCGATTTAAAGCGCTGCGTCACCCTACCAGAGGAGGCAGTGCGTGTCCTAGAGAGACAATCCCACCACACGTAGACCCTGTCTAATACCCATTTTTTTATTCTTGTTTTGGTGGGTGGGAATTGGGCGTTGGGTTTTGGATATTTGGAATTTCTCATTACGGACATTGGTTGGGATTAGGAAGAGGGGTGGGTCGGTTTTGTGTTTTTTTTTACATAGTTTATTTTTGTTAGGGTTATATTAAATCTATATTTCTACTTTACATACGATGTTGTTAATGTTTTGTAGGTGGAGTTACTGTTTTACAGCACACTGTTTCCTTGCTGGTGCAGGTCCGCCCATAGCCAGTGTTTGGTTTAAATAATTGGGTTGACTGTAAGACACTAACAAATAGATGCGACACCCTTACTGATTGAGTTGTCCTACTAGTACTGTCATTCTCTCTCTTCTAGTCTATGCATTCTTTATCTGGACTCAAAGGGGTGTGTGAATTGATTAAAACATGTCCATTATTAATTATGCCTCCCCCAAACTTCTCTTACCTTTGCTTGATGTTTAACTTTGGCTTAGCGATGGCTGCATGGTGATGATGGTTTCCTGGTAGTGGTGGTAGTAGTAGTAGTAGACACTGGAAGGGCAGCAGCATTTGCAAAAAAGAAAATGAGATAGTCAGTCATCTTTGAGAGACTGTTCGAGGAGTAGAAGAATTATGTCTGTACAGAACTTACAGAGCAACAATAATATGTAAAAATATTTTACAACAAAACATAATGGTGGTGGGGATAGCCTACTAGACAGAGTTACAAACTATAGCTGTGTCGAGTCACTTGACTAGGCCTACAGCCTAACTGTTAGTGCTGTGTATGAGGATGACAACAAATCCAATCAATGCAGGCAATTAATGCAGAGGTATACGTTCCTTTGTTAAATAACAATCACCTCTAAAATATACTGCTCATGGGTGGGCAAGCAGAAGAAGATCATCGCTCTGCCTTGAAATTGAAGTACTGTTGCTTTCGCCACATCCGCCCCAGCAAGCGTGTGACTAATTATTGGTGTACATTTAATTTAGTCACACCTCAATAAGTCACACAGCCCGGGGGAAGAGGGTTAGGGTTTGGACAATGGATGGGAAGGGGGGGTTTGGGGAAAGGTTTGAAAATGGAAAAACAGACAGTACACATGGACAAAGACCAAACTAAAAAAACTCTGTAGACTACCATATCCATATCAATATGTTAAGAGAGAAGAAGGAAATGCATGCATGATGATGATTGATCAGGAGACCCGGATAACATACACTTCTTGTTCAGTTGTTCCAGGCTTATTACTTTTAGAGATAACAAATACAATTTTTAAATATTGATAGGGATAAATCATAAAAAGAGAGCAAACCTAATGATAATTAAGAATGGGCAACATTTGCGAATTCGCGATCTGCAAATTCATGCGAAAGCGAACTCGCAATTCGCAAAATTTGCGAATTCGTGCGAATTTGCTGTTTTTGCCAGTTTGCAAGGGTTTTTTACAAGTTCGGGAACGCGAACTTACTTGTGTGGTCGCAACGGTCGTGACCATGTTGTTTCTACGTGTCCAGCCTGTTTGCGACCCTATGGTTCATCGCGGCCACCCTCCGGTTCATCACTGCCACCCTCTGGTTCACCCCTGTCACTCTCTGGTTCTTCACAGCACCTTCTGGTTCACCACTGCCACCCTCTGGTTCACCCCTGCCACCCTCTGTATCATCACTGCCACCCTCTGGTTCATTAGTGCCACCCTCTGGTTCCCCACTGCCATCCTCTGGTTCACCACTGCAACCCTCTGGATCATCACTGCCACCCTCTAGTTCACCACTGCCACCCTCTGGTTTGCCACTGCCACCCTCTGGGTCATTACTGCCACCCTCTGGTTCGCCACTGACACCCTCTGGATCATCACTGCCACCCTCTGGTTCATCACTGCCACCCTCTGGTTAATTACTGCCACCCTCTGGTTCGACAGTGCCACCCTCTTGTTCATCACTGCAACCCTCTGGTTGATCACTGCCACCCTCTGGTTCAAGGCTGCCACCCGCTGGTTGATCACTGGCATCCTCTGGTACATCACTGCCACCCTCTGGTTCCGCACTGCCACCCTCTGGGTTACCAGTGCCACCCTCTGGTTCATCACCGCCACCCTCTGGTTCATCACTGCCACCCTCTGGTTCAAGACTGCCACCCTCTGGTTGATCACTACCACCCTCAGGGTAATTACTGCCACCTTCTGGTTCACCACTGCCAAGCTCTGGATCATCACTGCCACCCTCTGGTTCCGCACTGACACCCTCTGGGTTACCAGTGCCACCCTCTGGTTCATCACTGCCACCCTGTGGTTGATCACTGCCACCCTCTGGTTCAAGACTGCCACCCTCTGGTTGATCACTGCCACCCTCTGGTTAATTACTGCCACCCTCTGGTTCACCACTGCTACCCTCTGGATCATCACTGCCACCCTCTGGGTTACCAGTGCCACACTCTGGTTCATCACTGCCACCCTCTGGTTGATCACTGCCACCCTCTGGTTCAAGACTGCCACCCTCTGGTTGATAACTGCCACCCTCTGGTTCATTACTGCCACCCTCTGGTTCACCACTGCCACCCCCTGGATCATCACTGCCACCCTCTGGTTCATCACTGCCACCCTCTGGTACAAGACTGCCACCCTCTGGTTTACCAATGCCACCCTCTGGATCATCACTGCCACCCTCTGGTTCACCACTGCCACCCTCTAGTTCAGTGTTTCCCAAACTGTGGCCCGCGGACCCCTAGGGGTCCGTGACACATTCCCAGGGGGTCCGCACAGGCAGCAGTTTTAAAAGCACTGCAAATGTTCCAAGTATAATTAGAAGTTTTTGAGCAACAATAAAAGTGTCAAGACCAAGATAACACAGTGATTAATGTTCCTGCTTGAGAGAGATGAGTTTTGTCCAGTGGCAGCTTGACTTATTTAAGGTAGCACAGAGGGTTCATATGCCTCTTGCAAAGAAAGTGTGCCTATATTTATTTTTTTAACTGTGTTTGATCTGCATAGGTCAATGGGTTACTGCTTTTGTCACAGAGATTCTTTAGTTACTGTGCAGTTTCCAAGTGACAATTGTGATCTAGCACAGAGTTGTATAAACTGGCATCAAACAGATGTTTGCAAACTGCATGGTACAAGACAGTAACTTAAGTTTCTTCCCAGTCTTTCATTATCCTGATGCTGCTAAAAAGGTTTATTTGAATGGAAATAAAGTTTCATTGTTAAAGTCAATGCTAAACACTGTGTTATGCCTACCAGTATGAATGATGTGAATCCTACAACTAGTAGTCACCTTTTCCTTATGTTATTACATGTATGATTCAAGGAAAGTGACTCAGTGAGTGCAGCAAGCCATTTTGCTGTGCTGCACTTAGTCACTTTCAAAGCACAGGGATGCAACATATTTACCATAGTATGTTGCATCTCAGTACTCTCGCTGCGCTGATGCACAAACTGCTGCCATGCGCCGGCACAGGCACCCTTGTTCCATGGTGCAAGGATGCCTGCGTTGTGGGGAGATTGTTTATGTGCAGAAAGGGAATCCTACCTGAACATAAACAATCACTAGAGGGGTTTTCATCTTCCTAAACGACGAGGAGAAATGAATACATTTCTTCTTGTTGCACCTCTCTACGCCTCCCTTGGGGAGGTGTAGCATTCGGACGCATTTCCAGATTCATGATTTCTCGTAAATCTGGAAATGTGTCTGGTTTTATGGTTGTTGCTTGGGAACACTCACAGCAAAACCCATGAAACGCACCTTTCACGCAAAGTCCTGTGTGCAAAGGGGCCATATTTATAAGAACAGGAAAAGTCACGCAGGGTGGCTTTTCCTGTTCTTATAAATATGGGACACTAAAATGGGCCGCCGGAGCATCACTTTTTGTGATGCACCGGTTCCGCAAGGGTCTTGTAAATCTGCCCTATATGTGTGTGTGTGTTGTAAAGTGCTCTGACATCCTACAATGGTATGAGAGATGCTATAAAACAAATGAATACATGTGACAGAGGGGCTATGGAGAGAAGGGAGGCACTTTTGGAGTGTGATAAAAAGGGAATCACTGCAGAACCCGAACAAAGATTATCGTATCCTGGTGCATAGTAAAGTCATCATTTACTATTCTTTTAAAGCTAATACAATTCAATATATAATGATAAATGTGTTGTAGAATGCACTATTGTTTCCTAAATTGTCTTGGGGGGAGAACCTCCCAAAGTCCCCTTTGTAGTGGTTCGACTCACTCACTGCACTTGGTGTGCACCCTGTGGGGACTGGTCTGAAAACATTTGCCATGGCTGCTTTGAGTTTCCAGACTGGCCTGGCAGGAGCCTCGTAGTGTGAAATAAAAACCAACCATTTAAAGGTTAGTCATGGAGATGCAGCACCAACCTTCCCAATAAAGTTTTTTGTTTTTTGCAGATTGTTTCAATATAAAATACTAAAATCCTTAGTAATTAGACTATTTGTTTTGTGTTCACACCTATGTTTATATTTTTCGGATTACTGTTTGAAATCTAAATTATACAGATTGCTAGGGGGTCCCCGGCTTCCAGTGCTGATTCAATGGGGGTCCTTAGGAGCCAAAACTTTGGGAACCACTGCTCTAGTTCACCACTGCCATCATCTGTTTTATAACTGCCATCCTTTGGTTCACCTCCGCCATCCTCTGGTTCACCACTGCCACTCTCTGGTTCATCACTGCCACCCTCTGGTTCATCACTGCCACCCTCTAGTTCAAGGCTGCCACCCTCTGGTTGATCACTGGCATCCTCTACTTCATCCCTGCAACCCTCGGGTTCACCACTGCCACCCTCTGGTTCATCACTGCCACCCACTGGTTCAATGCTGCCTCGCTCTGGTTGATCACTGGAATCCTCTGGTTCATCCCTGCCACCCTCTGGTTCACCACTGCCACCCTCTGGTTCATCACCGCCACCCTCTAGTTCAATGCTGCCACACTCTGATTGGTCACTGGCATCCTCTGGTTCATCCCGTCCACCCTCTGGTTCACCACTGCCACCCTCTGGTTAATTAATGCCACCCTCTGGTTCACGACTGCCACCTTCTGGATCTTCACTGCCACCCTCTGGTTGATCACTGCCACCCTCTGGTTCACCACTGCTACCCTCTGGATCATCACTACCACCCTCTGGTTGATCACTGCCACCCTCTGGTACATCACTGCCACCCTCTGGTTCATCACTGCCACCCTCTGGTTGATCACTGCCACCCTCTAGTTCACATCTGCCACCCTCTGGTTTGCCACTGTCACCCTCTGGGTCATTACTGCCACCCTCTGGTTCGCCACTGACACCCTCTGGATCATCACTGCCACCCTCTGGTTCATCACTGCCACCCTCTGGTTAATTACTGCCACCCTCTGGTTCGACAGTGCCACCCTCTTGTTCATCACTGCAACCCTCTGGTTGATCACTGCCACCCTCTGGTTCAAGGCTGCCACCCGCTGGTTGATCACTGGCATCCTCTGGTACATCCCTGCCACCCTCTGGTTCATCACTGCCACCCTCTGGTTCCGCACTGCCACCCTCTGGGTTACCAGTGCCACCCTCTGGTTCATCACTGCCACCCTCTGGTTCATCACTGCCACCCTCTGGTTCAAGACTGCCACCCTCTGGTTGATCACTACCACCCTCAAGGTAATTACTGCCACCTTCTGGTTCACCACTGCCAAGCTCTGGATCATCACTGCCACCCTCTGGTTCCGCACTGACACCCTCTGGGTTACCAGTGCCACCCTCTGGTTCATCACTGCCACCCTGTGGTTGATCACTGCCACCCTCTGGTTCAAGACTGCCACCCTCTGGTTGATCACTGCCACCCTCTGGTTAATTACTGCCACCCTCTGGTTCACCACTGCTACCCTCTGGATCATCACTGCCACCCTCTGGGTTACCAGTGCCACACTCTGGTTCATCACTGCTACCCTCTGGTTGATCACTGCCACCCTCTGGTTAAAGACTGCCACCCTCTGGTTGATAACTGCCACCCTCTGGTTATTACTGCCACCCTCTGGTTCACCACTGCCACCCCCTGGATCATCACTGCCACCCTCTGGTTCATCACTGCCACCCTCTGGTACAAGACTGCCACCCTCTGGTTTACCAATGCCACCCTCTGGATCATCACTGCCACCCTCTGGTTCACCACTGCCACCCTCTGGTTCACCACTGCCATCATCTGTTTTATAACTGCCATCCTTTGGTTCACCTCCGCCATCCTCTGGTTCACCACTGCCACTCTCTGGTTCATCACTGCCACCCTCTGGTTCATCACTGCCACCCTCTGGTTCAAGGCTGCCACCCTCTGGTTGATCACTGGCATCCTCTACTTCATCCCTGCAACCCTCGGGTTCACCACTGCCACCCTCTGGTTCATCCCTGCCAACCACTGGTTCAATGCTGCCCCGCTCTGGTTGATCACTGGCATCCTCTGGTTCATCCCTGCCACCCTCTGGTTCACCACTGCCACCCTCTGGTTCATCACCGCCACCCTCTGGTTCAATGTTGCCACACTCTGATTGGTCACTGGCATCCTCTGGTTCATCCCGTCCACCCTCTGGTTCACCACTGCCACCCTCTGATTAATTAATGCCACCCTCTGGTTCACGACTGCCACCTTCTGGATCTTCACTGCCACCCTCTGGTTGATCACTGCCACCCTCTGGTTCACCACTGCTACCCTCTGGATCATCACTACCACCTTCTGGTTCATCACTGCCACCCTCTGGTACATCACTGCCACCCTCTGGTTCATCACTGCCACCCTCTGGTTCATCACTGCCACCCTCTGGTACAAGACTTCCACCCTCTGGTTTAAGATGCCACCCTCTGGAACATCACTGCCCCCCTCTGGTTCACCACTGCCACCCTCTGTTTCACCACTGCCACCATCTGGTTCATCACTGCCATCCGCTGGTTCACCAATACCACTCTCTGGTTCATCACTGCCACCCTCTGGTTGATCACTGCCACCCTCTGGTTCAAAGCTGCCACCCTCTGGTTGATCACTGGCATCCTCTGGTTCATCCCCGCCACCCTCTGTTTCACCACTGCCACCTTCTGGTTCATCACTGCCACCCTCTGGTTCAATGCTGCCCGCTCTGGTTGATCACTGGCATCCTCTAGTTCATCCCTGCCACCATCCGGTTCACCACTGGCACCCTCTAATTCATCACTATCACCCTCTGGTTCAATGCTGCCACGCTCTGATTGATCACTGGCATCCTCTGGTTTATCCCGTCCACCCTCTGGTTCACCACTGCCACCCTCCGGTTCATCACTGCCACCCTCTGATTCAAGACTGCCAACCTCTAGTTGATCACTGCCACCCTCTGGTTAATTACTGCCACCCTTGGGTTTATCACTGCCACCCTCTGGTTCACCACTGCCACCCTCTGGTTCATCACTGCCACCCTTTGGTTCATCACTGCCACCCTCTGGTTCAAGACTGCCACCCTCCGGTTGATCACTGCCACCCTCTGGGTAATTACTGCCACCCTCTGGTTCACCACTGCCACCCTTGGGATCATCACTGCCACACTCTGGTTCTGCACTGCCACCCTCTTGGTTACCAGTGCCACCCTCTGGTTCATCACCGCCACCCTCTGGTTGATCACTGCCACCCTCTGGTTCAAGACTGCCACCCTCTGGTTGATCACTGCCACCCTCTGGTTCATCACTGCCACCCTCTGGTTCATCACTGCCACCCTCTGGTACAAGACTGCCACCCTCTGGTTTACCAATGCCACCCTCTGGATCATCACTGCCACCCTCTGGTTCACCACTGCCACCCCCAGGTTTACCACTGACACCATCTGGTTCATCACTGCCATCGTTTGGTTCACCTCTGCCATCCTCTGGTTCACCACTGCCACTCTCTGGTTCATGACTGCCACCCTCTGGTTCATCACTGCCACCCTCTGGTTCAAGGCTGCCACCCTCTGGTTGATCAATGGCATCCTCTGGTTCATCCCTACAACCCTCTGGTTCACCACTGCCACCCTATGGTTCATCACTGCCACCCTCTGGTTCAATGCTGCCTCGCTCTGGTTGATCACTGGCATCCTTTGGTTCATCCCTGCCACCCTCAGGTTCACCACTGCCACCCTCTGGTTCATCACTGCCACCCTCTGGTTCAATGCTGCCACACTCTGATTGATCACTGGCATCCTCTGGTTCATACCGTCAACCCTCTGGTTCACCACTGCCACCCTCTGGTTCATCACTGCCACCCTTTGTTTCAAGACTGCCACCCTCTGGTTGATCACCACTGCCACCCTCTGGTTCATCACCGCCACCCTCTGGTTCAATGCTGCCACACTCTGATTGATCACTGGCATCCTCTGGTTCATACCGTCAACCCTCTGGTTCACCACTGCCACCCTCTGGTTCATCACTGCCACTCTTTGTTTCAAGACTGCAACCATCTGGTTGATCACCACTGCCACCCTCTGGTTAGTCAAGTCAAGTCAAGTCATAGAATTTATATAGCGCACTACATACCCGGAGGGTTTCAAGGCGCTTGGGAAGGGGAGGAGGCTTACTTGTCAAATATCCACGTTTTAAGTTGCTTTCTGAATGCTAGGTGGTTCTGGGTAAGTCGAAGGTAAGCGGGGAGTGAGATCCATGTTTTAGCAGCCAGGTATGAAAAGGATCTGCCTCCCATGGTGGTCTTGTTGATGCGGGGTACAGTGGCGAGGGCTTGGTTGGAAGAACGTAGTTGGCAGGAGGGGGTGTAGAAGGACAGTCGTGAGTTGAGGCATTCTGGACCGATGTCGTAGAGTGATTTGTGTGCGTGGGTGAGCAGTCGGAAAGTGATCCTCTTATTGACGGGTAGCCAGTGGAGGTCTTTAAGGTGACCAGAGATGTGTTCGTTGCGTGGGATGTCTAATATGAGTCTGGCTGAGGCGTTTTGGATTCGTTGGAGTTTCTTCTGGAGTTTTGCGGTAGTACCTGCGTAGAGGGTGTTTCCGTAGTCCAGTCGGCTCGTGACCAGAGCGTGGGTGACTGTTTTCCTTGTTTCGGAGGGGATCCAGCGAAATGTTTTTCTGAGCATGCGAAGAATGTTGAAGCAGGAAGAGGATACGGCACTGACTTGTCTGTTCATTGAGAGTGAAGAATCCAGGATGACGCCTAGGTTCCGTGCGTGGTCTGTCGGGATGGGTGCTTTTCCGAGGGCTTCCGGCCACCAGGAGTCGTCCCATGCAGAGGGGGATGTACCTAAGATGAGGACTTCTGTTTTGTCTGAGTTCAGTTTCAGATGGCTTTGTTTCATCCATTCGGCAACTTCTTTCATTCCTTCGTGTAGGTTGGTTTTGGCGGTGCTGGGATCATTGGTGAGGGAAAGGATCAGTTGAGTGTCATCCGCGTACGAGATAATGTTGAGGTTGTGTTGTCGTGCGATGGCCGCGAGGGGGCTCATGTAAACGTTGAAGAGGGTGGGACTGAGTGAGGATCCTTGTGGTACGCCGCAGATGACTTCAGAGGCCTCGGACTTGAATGGTGGAAGGCGGACTCTTTGGGTTCTTCCGGTGAGGAACGAGGTGATCCATTCAAGTGCTTTTCCTTGTATTCCGATGTTGTTGAGGCGTTGTAAAAGGGTGCTGTGGCAGACTGTGTCGAATGCTGCAGAGAGGTCGAGGAGGATGAGGGTGACTGTGTCTCCATTGTCCAGTAGAGTTCGGATGTCGTCTGTTGCTGCGATGAGGGCGGTCTCAGTGCTGTGTTTTGCTCGGAAGCCAGATTGTGAGGGGTCGAGGGATTTGTTGGCTTCGAGGAAGGCGGCGAGCTGGTTATTGACAGCTTTCTCGATGACTTTGGCCGGGAATGGAAGAAGCGAGATGGGGCGGTAATTTTTGAGTTCGGTGGGGTCCGCTGTGGGTTTTTTCAGAAGGGCGGTAAGTTCAGCGTGTTTCCAGTCTTCCGGGAAGGTGGCGGAGTTGAAGGAACAGTTGATGACGTCTCGGAGGTGCGGTGCAATAACGGAGTCTGCTTTGTTGAAGATGTGGTGAGGACATGGGTCTGTGGGGGATCCTGAGTGGATGGAATTCATCAGGCGGATGGTGTCCTCAGTGGAGATTGGGTTCCAGTCGTTAAGGGTGTTCACGGGGGGAAGATGATCAGCAAGTGGTAGGGTGGGTTAGTTTTCGGGTTGGTTGTCAAAGCTGTTGTGGATGTCTGCAATCTTGTTGTGGAAAAATGAGGCTAGGGAGTCGCAGAGGGTTTGAGAGGGGGTGATGTCGTTGGAGTTGGCCGAGGGATTGGAAAATTCCTTGACGATGTTGAAAAGTTCCTTGCTGTTGTGAGCGTTGTTGTCAAGTCGATCCTTGAATGCTGTTTTCTTGGCTTTTCGGATTAGTTGGTGGTGAATGCGGGTGGCGTTTTTGAAGGCGTCCTTGGTGCAGGTGGTTGGGTCTTTTTTCCAGGCCTTTTCAAGGGAGCGGCAGAGTTTCTTGGACTTCTTGAGATCATCGTTGAACCAAGAGGCCTTCTTGCTGCCAGGTTTGTTTTGACGTTTTTTCAGCGGTGCTAAGGTGTCAGCGGTATCGGATAGCCATAGGGTGAGGTTGGCGGCGGCTTCGTTAGCGTTAGAAGAGAGGGCTGGGGTGTTTTGAAGGAGCGATGCGGAGATTTGGTCCGTGGTGATTTTGTTCCAGTTCCTTTGCAGGGTAGGTTGGAGGTGGGTGCTGGGTTTTGGTTTGTTGTAGGTGAAGTGAACGCAGCTGTGGTCAGTCCAGAGGAGCTCCGTAGTGTGGCTGAAGGAGACATGGTTGCTGGATGTGAAGATGGGGTCGAGTGTGTGACCTGCGATGTGGGTGGGGGAAGTGACTAGTTGTTTAAGTCCGAGGTTGGTGAGGTTGTCCACGAGGGTGGCGGTGTTGCGGTCGTTGATCTTTTCGAGGTGAAAGTTGAGGTCACCCAGAAGGATGTAGTCTTTGGAGGGGAGTGCGTGTGGGGTGATGAAGTCCGTGATGTCTTCACTGAATTTTGCGCGGGGTCCTGGTGGTCTGTAGAGGAGGGTGCCTCTGAGTGTGGTCTTGGGGTCGATGTGGATCTGGAAGTGAAGGTGTTCGGAGTTGGCGAGGTTGGCGTCAGAGCTGGTTGAGATGCGGATTGATTTCTTATGGACGATAGCGATTCCACCTCCTGTGTGGCTGGTACGGTCTTTGCGAGTGATTTTGTAGTCTTCAGGGATGGCGATGGTGATGTCTGGTGCGGAGGAAGCATTCATCCATGTTTCCGTAAGGAAGGCGATGTCCGGAGAAATGGTGTCTAGTAGATTCCATAGGTCAATGGCGTGTCTGTGGACTGAACGGGTGTTGAGAAGGATGCATTGTAGGTGGTTGGGGTCGGGAATCTGTGGTGTGGTCGTAGCGGAGATGTTGTCGGTGCCGCTGAATTTGCAAGAGAAGCAGGAGAAAGGTCCATGGGTGTGTCCAGGAGCGGCTTGGACGCAGTTGGGGGCGCGACCGGGGTTAAGGGCTAGGAGGGTTGCGACATCGTAGGTAATGCGGGAGGGCTGGGAGGCGCGAGGGGCAGGGGGTCTGGCGCTGGGCGCGGTCCAGGCGCGGACGGGCGTAGACGGGCTTACCTTTGGCGCACCTTCGGCGCGGATTGGGCACGGTCGCTGCGCGTAAACGCTGCGCGTAAGAGGAACTACCATAAGTAGTTAGAGTAGGGGGAGGGGCGAGGGGTGGTCAGCTGGGAGGCGGGATGCGGGGTGGAGCTGCAGGTTGGGCCAAAACAATAACAACAAAATGGCAGGCAAAGCGGAAGTGGGGACGACGGGGCTGGGGTGAGCAGGGTCGCCGGTACACAGTCAAGTCAGCAAAAAGAAAAGAAATATGCGCCCTGAACGAGGATACACAACACCAACAATGCTGCCAATGTCAATAGCGCTAGCGTCACTTAAATCAGCCTGGGTACAATAGCGCTGGCGTTATAGTCGAAATGTTTAAATTAGGCGCAGTCACAGTAGCGCTAGCGTGATGTTCCTATGCAGGCAGCCACCTTCTGGATCATCACTGCCACCCTCTGGTTGATCACTGCCACCCTCTGGTTCAAGACTGCAACCCTCTGGTTTGCCAATGCCATCCTCTGGATCATCACTGCCACCCTCTGGTTCTCCACTGCCACCCTCTAGTTCATCACTGCCACCCTCTGGTTCACCACTGCCACCCTCTGGGTAATCCCTGCCACCCTCGGGTTCACCACTGCCACCCTCTCGTTCATCACTGCCACCCTCTGGTTCATCACTGCCACCCCCTGGTTCAAGGCTGCCACCCTCTGGATGATCACTGGCATTCTCAGGTTCATCCCTGCCACCCTCTGGTTCATCACTGCCACCCTCTGGACTTCTTGAATCAAACCACGGTCGATTATAATCAAACCACGGTCGATTATATAATCCTAAGTGGCAAACTCCAACTTTTAATGTCAAATTTCTCAGTCCAACCGCGTAGTGACAGCGATCACGCCGCCCTAATCGTCACTTTGAACCTCACAGCGGACCACAACCACAAGCTCGAATTCATCGGGGAAGCCGATGGGGAAGAACTAATAAAGCTGCCCAGAAGGATCAAATGGGAACAGACTGCAATTAACAGATTCAATAGCTGGGCTAATCGCTGGACAGGGTGGTCACTTAGCGATCAGAAAAAAGACGCCATAGAAATTTGGAGTGTCACAATAGAGACCCTTGCGGTGACTCTTCGCGGGAAGTTGAACATTACATCGCACAGGCGCACCTCACTTACATATGGATATAACTCTGAAATTAAAATAAGCGCCAAAAATCTAAATAAAAAACGAAAACTTTTCCGCAAAATTGGGACAAGTTTAAACAATATTGAACTACAAGAAGCCAAAAAAAGCCACGCAAAGAAGGTTTGGGCAGCAAAACGGGCCCATTGTGAAGCACAATGGCTAATAATTTTTGACTTGTTGAGCCCGGGAAAATCGCAGGAGTTTTGGAAGTACATATGTAACCTGGGCAGAGACATAAATCACAGAGAAAACTCCCTTGAAGCCTCTACTTGGGTTGCCCACGTAAAAGCTCTATACACTAATAATGGCGCTGCTAACATGCAAATTGACACACCTAAGGTTGGAGACAATCTAGGCACACACACCGAGCTGATGGATCCACCGGGGAAGTTGCTTGTCTCTAAAATCATTAAAAACATCAGACAAAACGCTGCTCCAGGTCCTAATGGTCTCCCTGGACATCTATTCAAGGCAAATATCGACTTTTGGTCCACTAATCTGACCCACTTGTACTCTGAATGCTGGTTTCGGGGGGAAGTACCAGACTCTTGGAGAGGCTCGCTTTTACAACCCATCCACAAAAAAGGCCCAAAAACTGAACCTACCAACTACCGCTTGATCGCCCTGCTCGATATTGAGGGAAAAGCTTATGCCAGTACTATCTTGAGGGCCCTCGTAGACTGGACGAGCGCAGAAGGCATCCTTCCATTTTGTCAAACCGGTTTCAGACCAGGGTCTGCCACAGTCGACAACATCATCGCTCTTTCTTTCCTGGCACATCGCGCTCGGAAAAGCAAAAGCCTTCCCCTTTTCGCATGCTTCATTGATTACTCGGCGGCTTTCGATGGGGTAGACCGTGCAATTCTGTGGAACAAGCTGGTCAAATGGAACATCAACCCGGTACTACTAAGAGCGATACAGTCCCTTTATCAAAATACATGGGTGCGAATTAAACTCTCGAGGGACCATGCATCAGCTAAGATCAACACAGACAGAGGCTTAAAACAAGGGTGTGTGTTAGCCCCACTATTGTTCAATTTATACACAGCGGACATGGAGAAGGCTCTGACTGGTGCTGCCCTGGCCACCCCAAAGATTGGTGGAAAAAAAATTCTTTTCATGCAATATGCTGATGACTTGGTTCTTTTTGACCACACGAGAATGGGGCTACAGAAGGTGCTGACGGCTCTTGCCAAGTATAACGACAAAAACAGGCTTGTAGCAAACCCAAGCAAGTCAAAAGTAATTATTTTTGGTCACTACCCTAGGAAGAAAGCAATAAAATGGAGACTAGGCAACCTCCTTCTGGACTCCATGCAGCGGTACACCTATTTGGGCATTTGCTTCCAGGAATCGGGGCTTGCAAGCGCCCACCTTAAGTCTATCCAAGCCAAAGGTAAATCCATCACCTATGCCATTTGCAAGTTGCAAGCATCCTTACATAGCCCGTCCACCACGGCCATTAATAGAGTTCTCAAAGCCAAACTTATGCCGGCACTCAACTATGCTCTACAGGCATTTCCGGGCAAACTGAGCAACGAATTGGAAAAAATTCAGTGCAGAGCATACAAGAAAGTCTTCCATCTTCCAAGGTGTACTAGAAACACCCTTGTACGCCTGGAGTTCTCGCTCAACCAACAAAATCTGGAAGAGTTGGCTGCTCTAAGTAAATACTACTTTTTAACAACGGCGGCACAGGAGAACACATTAAAGGCAGTCTTGAAATTTATTTTCACAGAGCTTGAGAACCCCTGGTCGGCCACCCTCCAAGTGGCTATTACCCAGCTCAAACTTGCAACGGACTCCTGGAACCCTGAATATGTCAAATATTTTGCCATCAAGAATGCAATAAAAAAACAAGTGCGTGCGCGGTCACGGGAACTGGATCTGGACTCCCTGAGTAGAAAAGACTTGCATAAGACCTTGTGCCTTCCGCACACCCAGCATACTCCCAAACATCATCTCACGCAGGCGGTGGGCCGTGCAGCCCTCCATAAGATTTTGGCTTGCAGACTACACCCACTGCCCCTTAAAGAACTATATTCCTGTGGTCAGGCCAGCTTTGAAGTCCAGGTTTGCAGGCTTTGCAAGTACAAACGTGAGTCCTTGGCCCACCTTCTGTTCTGCTGCCCGGCCCTACGCCTGGCCCGTAGTCTTTACCTCAGGCCAGTATTAAGACAATCGGGGTTACGCACCGCAGAGGAAGGGATTACTCATCTGTATACCCTTGCCACGGTAAAGCACATGGCGGCCTTTGGAAAGTTCATCTTTCAAGCTCGGGCTAGGTTGATGGCTTCCACAGGCCGGTCTCCAGAGTCTTCGGTCGGCCTATGAAGCCTTGCCCTGCTTGCTCTGCACCTATGGACCTTTGCAATTTCCTTGATTTTAACTTTTGTAATGTTTTTACCTTTGTATTTTGGTTTTATGTAATGGTTTTTAGTAACCAAACAAATAAATTCATTCATTCATTCATTCACCCTCTGGTTCCGCACTGCCAACCTCCGGTGGTTCACTGCCACCCTCTGGTTCAAGACTGCAACCCTCTGGTTTGCCAATGCCATCCTCTGGATCATCACTGCCACCCTCTGGTTCTCCACTGCCACCCTCTAGTTCATCACTGCCACCCTCTGGTTCACCACTGCCACCCTCTGGGTAATCCCTGCCACCCTCGGGTTCACCACTGCCACCCTCTCGTTCATCACTGCCACCGTCCGGTTGATCACTGCCACCCTCTGGTTCAAAGCTGCCACCCTCTGGTTGATCAGTGGCATCCTCTGGTTCATCCCTGCCACCCTCTGGTTCACCACTGCCACCCTCTGGTTCATCACTGCCACCCTCTGGTTCAATGCTGCCCGCTCTGGTTGATCACTGGCATCCTCTGGTTCATCCCTGCCACCCTCTGGTTCACCACTGGCACCCTCTGGTTCATCACTGCCACCCTCTGGTTCAATGCTGCCACGCTCTGATTGATCACTGGCATACTCTGGTTCATCCCGTCCACCCTCTGGTTCACCACTGCCACCCTCTGGTTCATCACTGCCACCCTCTGGTTCAAGACTGCCACCCTCTGGTTGATCACTGCCACCCTCTGGTTAATTACTGCACCCTCTGGTTGATCACTGCCACCCTCTGGTTCACCACTGCCACCCTCTGGTTCATCACTGCCACCCTTTGGTTCATCACTGCCACCCTCTGGTTCAAGGCTGCCACCCTCTGGTTCATCACTGCCACCCTCTGATTCAAGGCTGCCACCCTCTGGTTGATCACTGGCATCCTCAGGTTCATCCCAGCCACCCTCTGGTTCATCACTGCCACCCTCTGATTCCGCACTGCCAACCTCTGGTGGTTCACTGCCACCCTCTGGTTCAAGACTGCCAACCTCTGGTTGATCACTGCCACCCTCTGGTTAATTACTGCCACCCTCTGGTTCACCACTGCCACCCTTGGGATCATCACTGCCACACTCTGGTTCTGCACTGCCACCCTCTTGGTTACCAGTGCCACCCTCTGGTTCATCACTGCCACCCTCTGGTTGATCACTGCCACCCTCTGGTTCAAGACTGCCACCCTCTGGTTGATCACTGCCACCCTCTGGTTAATTACTGCCACCCTCTGGTTCACCACTGCCACCCTCTGGATCATCACTGCAACCCTCTGGTTGATCACTGCCACCCTCTGGTTCATCACTGCCACCCTCTGGTTCATCACTGCCACCCTCTGGTACAAGACTGCCACCCTCTGGTTTACCAATGCCACCCTCTGGATCATCACTGCCACCCTCTGGTTCACCATTGCCACCCTCTGGTTTACCACTGCCACCATCTGGTTCATCACTGCCATTGTTTGGTTCACCTCTGCCATCCTCTGGTTCACCACTGCCACCCTCTGGTTCATCACTGCCACCCTCTGGTTCAAGGCTGCCACCCTCTGGTTGATCACTGGCATCCTCTGGTTCATCCCTGCAACCCTCTTGTTCACCACTGCCACCCTCTGGTTCATCACTGCCACCCTCTTGTTCAATGCTGCCTCTCTCTGGTTGATCACTGGCATCCTCTGTTTCATCCCTGCCACCCTCAAGTTCACCACTGCCACCCTCTGGTTCATCACTGCCACCCTCTGGTTCAATGCTGCCACGCTCTGATTGATCACTGGCATCCTCTGGTTCATACCGTCAACCCTCTGGTTCACCACTGCCACCCTCTGGTTCATCACTGCCACCCTTTGTTTCAAGACTGCCACCCTCTGGTTGATCACCACTGCCACCCTCTGGTTAATTAATGCCACCCTCTGGTTCACGACTGCACCCTTCTGGATCATCACTGCCACCCTCTGGTTGATCACTGCCACCCTCTGGTTCAAGACTGCAACCCTCTGCTTTGCCAATGCCATCCTCTGGATCATCACTGCCACCCTCTGGTTCTCCACTGCCACCCTCTGGTTCATCACTGCCACCCTCTGGTTCACCACTGCCACCCTCTGGGTAATCCCTGCCACCCTCTGGTTCACCACTGCCACCCTCTCGTTCATCACTGCTACCCTCTGGTTCATCACTGCCACCCCCTGGTTCAAGGCTGCCACCCTCTGGATGATCACTGGCATCCTCAGGTTCATCCCTGCCACGCTCTGGTTCATCACTGCCACCCTCTGGTTCCGCACTGCCAACCTCTGGTGGTTCACTGCCACCCTCTGGTTCAATACTGCCACCCTCTGGTTGATCACTGCCACCCTCTGGTTAATTACTGTCACCCTCTGGTTCACCACTGCCACCCTTGGGATCATCACTGCCACACTCTGGTTCTGCACTGCCACCCTCTTGGTTACCAGTGCCACCCTCTGGTTCATCACTGCCACCGTCTGGTTCAAGACTGCCACCCTCTGGTTGATCACTGCCACCCTCTGGTTAATTACTGCCACCCTTTGGTTCACCACTGCCACCCTCTGGATCATCAACCACAACCCTCTGGTTGATCACTGCCACCCTCTGGTTCATCACTGCCAACCTCTGGTTCATCACTTCCACCCTCTGGTTCATCACTGCCACCCTCTGGTTTACCAATGCCACCTTCTGGATCATCACTGCCACCCTCTGGTTCCCAACTGCCACCCTCTGGTTCACCACTGCCACCATCTGTTTTATCACTGCCATCCTTTGGTTCACCTCTGCCATCCTCTGGTTCACCACTGCCACTGTCTGGTTCATCACTGCCACCCTCTGGTTCATCACTGCCACCCTCTGGTTCAAGGCTGCCACCCTCTGGTTGATCACTGGCATCCTCTGGTTCATCCCTGCAACCCTCGGGTTCACCACTGCCACCCTCTAGTTCATCACTGCCACCCACTGGTTTAATGCTGCCTCGCTCTGGTTGATCACTGGCATCCTCTGGTTCATCCCTGCCACCCTCTGGTTCACCACTGCCACCCTCTGGTTCATCACTGCCACCCTCTGGTTCAATGCTGCCACGCTCTGATTGATCACTGGCATCCTCTGGTTCATCCCGTCCACCCTCTGCTTCACCACTGCCACCCTCTGGTTCCTCACTGCCACCCTTTGGTTCAAGACTGCCACCCTCTGGTTGATCACCACTGCCACCCTCTGGTTAATTAATGCCACCATCTGGTTCACGACTGCCACCTTCTGGATCATCACTGCCACCCTCTGGTTGATCACTGCCACCCTCTGGTTCACCACTGCCACCCTCTGGATCATCACTGCCACCCTCTGGTACATAACTGTCACCCTCTGGTTCATCACTGCCACCCTCTGGTTGATCACTGCCACCCTCTAGTACAAGACTGCCACCCTCTGGTTTAAGATGCCACCCTCCGGATCATCACTGCCACCCTCTGGTTCACCACTGCCACCCTCTGCTTCACCACTGCCACCATCTGGTTCATCACTGCCATCCTTTGGTTCACCTCTGCCATCCGCTGGTTCACCAATACCACTCTCTGGTTCATCACTGCCACCCTCTGGTTGATCACTGCCACCCTCTGGTTCAAAGCTGCCACCCTCTGGTTGATCAGTGGCATCCTCTGGTTCATCCCTGCCACCCTCTGGTTCACCACTGCCACCCTCTGGTTCATCACTGCCACCCTCTGGTTCAATGCTGCCCGCTCTGGTTGATCACTGGCATCCTCTGGTTCATCCCTGCCACCCTCTGGTTCACCACTGGCACCCTCTGGTTCATCACTGCCACCCTCTGGTTCAATGCTGCCACGCTCTGATTGATCAAGGGCATCCTCTGGTTCATCCTGTCCACCCTCTGGTTCACCACTGCCACCCTCTGGTTCAACACTGCCACCCTCTGGTTCAAGACTGCCACCCTCTGGTTGATCACTGCCACCCTCTGGTTAATTACTGCAACCTCTGGTTCATCACTGCCACCCTCTGGTTCACCACTGCCACCCTCTGGTTCATCACTGCCACCCTTTGGTTCATCACTGCCACTCTCTGGTTCAAGGCTGCCACCCTCTGGTTCATCACTGCCACCCTCTGATTCAAGGCTGCAACCCTCTGGTTGATCACTGGCATCCTCAGGTTCATCCCTGCCACCCTCTGGTTCATCACTGCCACCCTCTGATTCCGCACTGCCAACCTCTGGTGGTTCACTGCCACCCTCCGGTTCAAGACTGCCACCCTCTGGTTGATCACTGCCACCCTCTGGTTAATTACTGCCACCCTCTGGTTCACCACTGCCACCCTTGGGATCATCACTGCCACACTCTGGTTCTGCACTGCCACCCTCTTGGTTACCAGTGCCACCCTCTGGTTCATCACTGCCACCCTCTGGCTGATCACTGCCACCCTCTGGTTCAAG
Source organism: Lissotriton vulgaris (assembly GCF_964263255.1). Taxonomy (NCBI): domain Eukaryota; kingdom Metazoa; phylum Chordata; class Amphibia; order Caudata; family Salamandridae; genus Lissotriton; species Lissotriton vulgaris. Next base: position 576,556,175 of record NC_141693.1, read on the forward strand.
ACTGCCACCCTCTGGTTGATCACTGCCACCCTCTGGTTAATTACTGCCACCCTCTGGTTCACCACTGCCACCCTCTGGATCATCACTGCAACCCTCTGGTTGATCACTGCCACCCTCTGGTTCATCACTGCCGCCCTCTGGTTCATCACTGCCACCCTCTGGTGCAAGACTGCCACCCTCTGGTTTACCAATGCCACCCTCTGGATCATCACTGCCACCCTCTGGTTCACCACTGCCACCCTATGGTTTACCACTGCCACCATCTGGTTCATCACTGCCATCGTTTGGTTCACCTCTGCCATCCTCTGGTTCACCACTGCCACTCTCTGGTTCATGACTGCCACTCTCTGGTTCATCACTGCCACCCTCTGGTTCAAGGCTGCCACCCTCTGGTTGATCACTGGCATCCTCTGGTTCATCCCTGCAACCCTCTGGTTCACCACTGCCACCCTCTGGTTCATCACTGCCACCCTCTGGTTCAATGCTGCCACCCTCTGGTTCAATGCTGCCACGCTCTGATTGATCACTGGCATCCTCTGGTTCATACCGTCAACCCTCTGGTTCACCACTGCCACCCTCTGGTTCATCACTGCCACCCTCTGGTTCAATGCTGCCACCCTCTGGTTCAATGCTGCCACGCTCTGATTGATCACTGGCATCCTCTGGTTCATACCGTCAACCCTCTGGTTCACCACTGCCACCCTCTGGTTCATCACTGCCACCCTTTGTTTCAAGACTGCCACCCTCTGGTTGATCACCACTGCCACCCTCTGGTTAATTAATGCCACCCTCTGGTTCACGACTGCCACCTTCTGGATCATCACTGCCACCCTCTGGTTGATCACTGCCACCCTCTGGTTCAAGACTGCAACCCTCTGGTTTGCCAATGCCATCCTCTGGATCATCACTGCCACCCTCTGGTTCTCCACTGCCACCCTCTGGTTCATCACTGCCACCCTCTGGTTCACCACTGCCACCCTCTGGGTAATCCCTGCCACCCTCTGGTTCACCACTGCCACCCTCTCGTTCATCACTGCCACCCTCTGGTTCATCACTGTCACCCCCTGGTTCAAGGCTGCCACCCTCTGGATGATCACTGGCATCCTCAGGTTCATCCCTGCCACCCTCTGGTTCATCACTGCCACCCTCTGGTTCCGCACTGCCAACCTCTGGTGGTTCACTGCCACCCTCTGGTTCAAGACTGCCACCCTCTGGTTGATCACTGCCACCCTCTGGTTAATTACTGTGACCCTCTGGTTCACCACTGCCACCCTTGGGATCATCACTGCCACACTCTGGTTCTGCACTGCCACCCTCTTGGTTACCAGTGCCACCCTCTGGTTCATCACTGCCACCCTCTGGTTCAAGACTGCCACCCTCTGGTTGATCACTGACACCCTCTGGTTAATTTCTGCCACCCTTTGGTTCACCACTACCACCCTCTGGATCATCAACGACAACCCTCTGGTTGATCACTGCCACCCTCTGGTTCATCACTGCCAACCTCTGGTTCATCACTTCCACCCTCAGTTTCAATCAATCAATCAATCAATCAATCAATCAATCAGTGACACTTATAAAGCGCGCTACATACCCGTAGGGTCTCAAGGCGCTGGGGGGTGGGGGGGGGGGTGCCGCTACTGCTCGAACAGCCAGGTCTTCAGCTTCTTCCTGAAGGAGAGGTGGTCTTGGGTCAGGCGCAGGTCGGGAGGGAGGGAGTTCCAGGTCTTGGCAGCCAGGTAGGAGAAGGACCTTCCTCCTGTAGTCGCTCTTCGGATGCGGGGGACGGCGGGGAGGGCGTGGTTGGCTGATCGAAGGTGGCGTTTGGGAGCGTAGAAGTTGACTCGGCAGTTGAGGTAGCTCGGGCCTTGGTTGTGTAGGGCTTTGTGTGCGTGGGTGAGGAGGCGGAAGGTGATTCTTTTGTTGACGGGGAGCCAGTGAAGGTCTCTCAGATGTTCGGAGATGTGGCTGGTTCGAGGGATGTCGAGGATGAGTCTGGCTGAGGCGTTCTGGATCCGCTGGAGTCTCTTCTGGAGCTTGGCGGTGGTACCGGCGTAGAGGGCGTTGCCGTAGTCCAGTCGGCTGGTGACGAGGGCCTGGGTGACGGTCTTCCTGGTCTCGGTGGGGATCCACCAGAAGATCTTCCGTAGCATGCGTAGGATGTTGAAGCACGCCGAGGAGACGTTGTTGACTTGCCTGGTCATGGAGAGGGAGGAGTCCAGGATGAAGCCCAGGTTGCGTGCATGGTCTGTCGGTTTGGGTGCGGTGCCCAGGGCGGGAGGCCACCAGGAGTCGTCCCAGGCGGAGGGTGAGGAGCCCAGGATGAGGACCTCCGTCTTGTCCGAGTTCAGTTTCAGGCGGCTGGTTGTCATCCACTCGGCTACCTCTTTCATCCCTTCGTGCAGGTTGGCTCTGGCGGCGGCGGGGTCGTTGGTCAGGGAGAGGATCAGCTGGGTGTCGTTGGCGTAGGAGATTATGCTGAGGTTGTGTTTGCGTACGATGGCCGCGAGGGGGCTCATGGAGACGTTGAAGAGGGTGGGGCTCAGAGATGATCCTTGAGGGACGCCGCAGATGACTTCGGAGGCCTCTGACTTGTACGGTGGTAGGCGGACTCTCTGTGTTCTTCCGTCGAGGAAGGAGATGATCCATTCCAGCGCCTTGTCCTGGATTCCGATGTTGCTGAGGCGCCGTACTAGGGTGCGATGGCAGACCGTGTCGAATGCCGCGGAGAGGTCTAGGAGGATGAGGGGCGCTGTTTCTCCATTGTCCATCAGGGCTCGGATGTCATCGGTGGCAGCGATGAGGGCGGTCTCGGTGCTGTGATTGGCTCGGAAGCCGGACTGTGAGGGGTCGAGGGATCCGTTCGTCTCGAGGAAGGCGGCCATCTGCTTGTTGACGGTCTTCTCAATGACTTTGGCTGGAAACGGGAGGAGCGAGATGGGGCGGTAATTCTTGAGGTCGGTGGGGTCCGCTGTTGGTTTCTTGAGTAGAGCGCTGAGTTCGGCGTGTTTCCAGCTCTCAGGGAAGATGATGGTGTCGAAGGATGTGTTGATGATGTCTCGCAGGTGGGGTGCGATGACAGCGTCGGCCTTGTTGAAGACGTGGTGAGGGCAGGGGTCGGTCGGTGATCCGGAGTGGATGGAGTTCATCGTGTGGATGGTGTCTTCGGTGCTGATCGGGGTCCAGGCGTGGAGGGTGGTGGTGGGGGGTGGTTGTTCGGTCATGGTGTGCGTTGGTTGGTTGTTGAAGCTGTTGTGTATGTCCGCGATCTTGTTGTGGAAGTATGAAGCGAGGGAGTTGCAGAGGTCTTGCGATGGGGTGATGTCGTTGTTTCCTGCGCTGGGGTTGGAAAGCTCTTTCACGATGTTGAAGAGTTCCTTGCAGTTGTGTGCGTTGTTGTCCAACCGGTCCTTGAATGCTGTTTTCTTGGCGGCGCGGATCAGCTGGTGGTGTTTCCGGGTGGCAAGTTTGAAGGAGGTCCTGTTGTCCGGTGTCGGTTCCCTTCTCCAGACTTTCTCGAGGGCTCGGCAGTTCTTTTTGGAGCTCTTGAGTTCGTCGGTGAACCATGGGGCCTTCTTGCTGCCGGGTCTGCTAGGCGGGGTCCTCAGTGGGGCGAGTTCGTCCGCGCAGTTGCTGATCCACTTCGTGAGGTTGTTGGCGGCCTGGCTGGGGTTCGCTGAGCTGGCAGGAGGGTGCTGGCTCAGGTAGAGGTGGTGAGCTGGTCTGCTGTGATCTTGTTCCAGCTTCTGCGGGCGGCCTGTTGCTGGTGTTGGTGGGTCGTCGTTCTCTTGAAGGTGAAGTGGACGCAGCTGTGGTCCGTCCATTGAAGCTCTGTGGCGTGGCTGAAGTCGATGTCTGTGCTGGAAGAGAAGACTGCGTTGAGAGTGTGTCCGGCGAGGTGGGTGGGGGTGGACACCAGTTGCTTGAGTCCAAGGTTGGCGAGGTTGTCGAGCAGGGTGCTGGTGTTGCGGTCGTTGTTGTTCTCCAGATGGAAGTTGAGGTCTCCCAGGAGGATGTAGTCAGCGGAGGGGAGGGCATGCGGGCTGACGAAGTCGGCGATGTCCTCGCTGAATTGTGTGCGTGGTCCAGGGGGTCGGTAGATCAGGGTGCCTCTGAGGGTGGTGTTCGGGTTGGTGTGGATCTGGAAATGCAGGTGTTCGGCGCTGGTCAGGGTGTTGTCGGTGCTGGTCGTGAGACGGATGGTGTTCCTGTGGATGATGGCGATGCCTCCTCACATCTGGTTGGCGTTTCGGTCCCTCCGGACGATCTTGTAGCCCTCTGGGATAGCGATGGCGATGTCGGGAGCTGAAGAGGCGTTCATCCAGGTCTCCGTGAGGAAGGCAATGTCAGGGGCTGTGGCGTCTAGAAGGTTCCAGAGTTCGATGGCGTGTCTGTGGACGGAGCGGGTGTTGAGCAGGATGCACTTGAGGTGGGTGCTGCTGCTGTTCGACTTGGCGGGTGCTGGTGCGAGGCTGGTCCGGATGCAGGTGAATTTGCAGGCGTGGCAGCTGAAAGGTCCGTGGGTACGTCGTGGAGTGGCTTGATGGCACTCTGGGAGTCGGCCGGTGTTGAGAGCGGTGAGGGTGGCGGCGGAGTACGTCAGGCGGGTCGGTCGGGGTCCTCGTGGGCCAGGGGTCCTGGCACTGGGCGCGGTCCAGGTGCGGACGGGCGCAGACGGGCTTACCTTTGGCGCGCCTTCGGCGCACAAACGGCGCACCCGCTGCGCGTGACCGCTGCGCGTGACCGCTGCGCGTTCGCACGGTCGCCATTTAAGGCGAAGTGCGCGGGTGGGCGGAGCAGCTGGGAGGCGGGAGCGGGGAGGGTTACAGAAGAGAAAAAAGGGGCGGGGACAAGCGGCGGTGGCGGGAAGGGAGAGCGGAGGGCGGCGAGGTAGGCGGACAACAAGGAAGGAAAACGTAACACAGGAACAGCAAAATATTTAAATACAGGCACAAATGGGGGCAAAAAACAGGGAAAAAACAACACTTGGCAGCAGTAGCAGGAGAGCCTGGCAGCCGATCACGGAGCACGCCGGGGGGCGTGGTCAGCGGCAGCGGCAGCGAGGCAGCAGGGCAAGGGGCACACGCAGCAGCTGGTGGCCGTGCGGCGCGGGGGTGTCCCACAAGTGGGTCACACTCACCTGCGTCGCACGGTCGCCATTTAAGGCCAAGTGCGCGGGTGGGCGGAGCAGCTGGGAGGCGGGAGCGGGGAGGGTTACAGAAGAGAAAAAAGGGGTGGGGACAAGCGGCGGTGGCGGGAAGGGAGAGCGGAGGGCGGCGAGGTAGGCGGACAACAAGGAAGGAAAACGTAACACAGGAACAGCAAAATATTTAAATACAGGCACAAATGGGGGCAAAAAACAGGGAAAAAACAACACTTGGCAGCAGTAGCAGGAGAGCCTGGCAGCCGATCACGGAGCACGCCGGGGGGCGTGGTCAGCGGCAGCGGCAGCAGGGCAAGGGGCACACGCAGCAGCTGGTGGCCATGCGGCGCGGGGGTGTCCCACAAGTGGGTCACACTCACCTGCGTCGCACGGTCGCCATTTAAGGCCAAGTGCCAAGTGCCAAGTGGTTCATCACTGCCACCCTCTGGTACAAGACTGCCACCCTCTGGTTTACCAATGCCACCCTCTGGATCATCACTGCCACCCTCTAGTTCACCACTGCCACCCTCTGGTTCACCACTGCCACCATCTGTTTTATCACTGCCATCCTTTGGTTCACCTCTGCCATCCTCTGGTTCACCACTGCCACTCTCTGGTTCATCACTGCCACCCTCTGGTTCATCACTGCCACCCTCTGGTTCAAGGCTGCCATCCTCTGGTTGATCACTGGCATCCTCTGGTTCATCCCTGCAACCCTCGGGTTCACCACTGCCACCCTCTAGTTCATCACTGCTACCCACTGGTTTAATGCTGCCTCGCTCTGGTTGATCACTGGCATCCTCTGGTTCATCCCTGCCACCCTCTGGTTCACCACTGCCACCCTCTGGTTCATCACTGCCACCCTCTGGTTCAATGCTGCCACACTCTGATTGATCACTGGCATCCTCTGGTTCATCCCGTCCACCCTCTGGTTCACCACTGCCACCCTCTGGTTCCTCACTGCCACCCTTTGGTTCAAGACTGCCACCCTCTGGTTGATCACCACTGCCACCCTCTGGTTAATTAATGCCACCCTCTGGTTCACGACTGCCACCTTCTGGATCATCACTGCCACCCTCTGGTTGATCACTGCCACCCTCTGGTTCACCACTGCCACCCTCTGGATCATCACTGCCACCCTCTGGTTCATCACTGCCACCCTCTGGTACCTAACTGCCACCCTCTGGTTCATCACTGCCAACCTCTGGTTGATCGCTGCCACCCTCTGGTACAAGACTGCCACCCTCTGGTTTAAGATGCCACCCTCTGGATCATCACTGCCACCCTCTGGTTCACCACTGCCACCCTCTGCTTCACCACTGCCACCATCTGGTTCATCACTGCCATCCTTTGGTTCACCTCTGCCATCCGCTGGTTCACCAATACCACTCTCTGGTTCATCACTGCCACCCTCTGGTTGATCACTGCCACCCTCTGGTTCAAAGCTGCCACCCTCTGGTTGATCAGTGGCATCCTCTGGTTCATCCCTGCCACCCTCTGGTTCATCACTGCCACCCTCTGGTTCATCACTGCCACCCTTTTGTTCAATGCTGCCCGCTTTGGTTGATCACTGGCATCCTCTGGTTCATCCCTGCCACCCTCTGGTTCACCACTGACACCCTCTGGTTCATCACTGCCACCCTCTGGTTCAATGCTGCCACGCTCTGATTGATCACTGGCATCCTCTGGTTCATCCCGCCCACCCTCTGGTTCACCACTGCCACCCTCTGGTTCATCACTGCCACCCTCTGGTTCAAGACTGCCACCCTCTGGTTGATCACTGCCACCCTCTGGTTAATTACTGCACCCTCTGGTTCATCACTGCCACCCTCTGGTTCACCACTGCCACCCTCTGGTTCATCACTGCCACCTTTTGGTTCATCACTGCCACCCTCTGGTTCAAGGCTGCCACCATCTGGTTCATCACTGCCACCCTCTGATTCAAGGCTGCCACCCTCTGGTTGATCACTGGCATCCTCAGGTTCATCCCTGCCACCCTCTGGTTCGTCACTGCCACCCTCTGATTCCGCACTGCCAACCTCTGGTGGTTCACTGCCACCCTCTGGTTCAAGACTGCCACCCTCTGGTTCATCACTGCCACCCTCTGGTTGAAGGCTGCCACCCTCTGGTTGATCACTGGCATCTTCTGGTTCATCCCTGCAACCCTCTGGTTCACCACTGCCACCCTCTGGTTCATCACTGCCACCCTCTGGTTCAATGCTGCCTCGCTCTGGTTGATCACTGGCATCCTCTGGTTCATCCCTGCCACCCTCAGGTTCACCACTGCCATCCTCTGGTTCATCACTGCCACCCGCTGGTTCAATGCTGCCACGCTCTGATTGATCACTGGCATCCTCTGGTTCATACCGTCAACCCTCTGGTTCACCACTGCCACCCTCTGGTTCATCACTGCCACCCTTTGTTTCAAGACTGCCACCCTCTGGTTGATCACCACTGCCACCCTCTGGTTAATTAATGCCACCCTCTGGTTCAAGACTGCAACCCTCTGGTTTGCCAATGCCATCCTATGGATCATCACTGCCACCCTCTGGTTCTCCACTGCCACCCTCTGGTTCATCACTGCCACCCTCTGGTTCACCACTGCCACCCTCTGGGTAATCCCTGCCACCCTCTGGTTCACCACTGCCACCCTCTCGTTCATCACTGCCACCCTCTGGTTCATCACTGCCACCCCCTGGTTCAAGGCTGCCACCCTCTGGATGATCACTGGCATCCTCAGGTTCATCCCTGCCACCCTCTGGTTCATCACTGCCACCCTCTGGTTCCGCACTGCCAACCTCTGGTGGTTCACTGCCACCCTCTGGTTGATCACTGCCACCCTCTGGTTGATCACTGCCACCCTCTGGTTAATTACTGTCACCCTCTGGTTCACCACTGCCACCCTTGGGATCATCACTGCCACACTCTGGTTCTGCACTGCCACCCTCTTTGTTACCAGTGCCACCCTCTGGTTCATCACTGCCACCCTCTGGTTCAAGACTGCCACCCTCTGGTTGATCACTGCCACCCTCTGGTTAATTACTGCCACCCTTTGGTTCACCACTGCCACCCTCTGGATCATCAATCACAACCCTCTGGTTGATCACTGCCACCCTCTGGTTCATCACTGCCAACCTCCGGTTCATCACTTCCACCCTCTGGTTCATCACTGCCACCCTCTGGTACAAGACTGCCACCCTCTGGTTTACCAATGCCACCCTCTGGATCATCACTGCCACCCTCTGGTTCCCAACTGCCACCCTCTGGTTCACCACTGCCACCATCTGTTTTATCACTGCCATCCTTTGGTTCACCTCTGCCATCCTCTGGTTCACCACTGTCACTCTCTGGTTCATCACTGCCACCCTCTGGTTCATCACTGCCACCCTCTGGTTCAAGGCTGCCACCCTCTGGTTGATCACTGGCATCCTCTGGTTCATCCCTGCCACCCTCTGGTTCACCACTGCCACCCTCTGGTTCATCACTGCCACCCTCTGGTTCAATGCTGCCATGCTCTGATTGATCACTGGCATCCTCTGGTTCATCCTATCCACCCTCTGGTTCACCACTGCCACCCTCTGGTTCCTCACTGCCACCCTTTAGTTCAAGACTGCCACCCTCTGGTTGATCACCACTGCCACCCTCTGGTTAATTAATGCCACCCTCTGGTTCACGACTGCCACCTTCTGGATCATCACTGCCACCCTCTGGTTGATCACTGCCACCCTCTGGTTCACCACTGCCACACTCTGGATCATCACTGCCACCCTCTGGTTCATCACTGCCACCCTCTGGTACATAACTGCCACCCTCTGGTTCATCACTGCCACCCTCTGGTTGATCACTGCCACCCTCTGGTACAAGACTGCCACCCTCCGGTTTAAGATGCCACCCTCTGGATCATCACTGCCACCCTCTGGTTCAATGCTGCCACGCTCTGATTGATCACTGGCATCCTCTGGTTCATCCCGTCCACCCTCTGGTTCACCACTGCCACCCTCTGGTTCATCACTGCCACCCTCTGGTTCAAGACTGCCACCCTCTGGTTGATCACTGCCACCCTCTGGTTAATTACTGCACCCTCTGGTTCATCACTGCCACCCTCTGGTTCACCACTGCCACCCTCTGGTTCATCACTGCCACCTTTTGGTTCATCACTGCCACCCTCTGGTTCAAGGCTGCCACCATCTGGTTCATCACTGCCACCCTCTGATTCAAGGCTGCCACCCTCTGGTTGATCACTGGCATCCTCAGGTTCATCCCTGCCACCCTCTGGTTCGTCACTGCCACCCTCTGATTCCGCACTGCCAACCTCTGGTGGTTCACTGCCACCCTCTGGTTCAAGACTGCCACCCTCTGGTTCATCACTGCCACCCTCTGGTTGAAGGCTGCCACCCTCTGGTTGATCACTGGCATCTTCTGGTTCATCCCTGCAACCCTCTGGTTCACCACTGCCACCCTCTGGTTCATCACTGCCACCCTCTGGTTCAATGCTGCCTCGCTCTGGTTGATCACTGGCATCCTCTGGTGCATCCCTGCCACCCTCAGGTTCACCACTGCCACCCTCTGGTTCATCACTGCCACCCTCTGGTTCAATGCTGCCACGCTCTGATTGATCACTGGCATCCTCTGGTTCATACCGTCAACCCTCTGGTTCACCACTGCCACCCTCTGGTTCATCACTGCCACCCTTTGTTTCAAGACTGCCACCCTCTGGTTGATCACCACTGCCACCCTCTGGTTAATTAATGCCGCCCTCTGGTTCAAGACTGCAACCCTCTGGTTTGCCAATGCCATCCTATGGATCATCACTGCCACCCTCTGGTTCTCCACTGCCACCCTCTGGTTCATCACTGCCACCCTCTGGTTCACCACTGCCACCCTCTGGGTAATCCCTGCCACCCTCTGGTTCACCACTGCCACCCTCTCGTTCATCACTGCCACCCTCTGGTTCATCACTGCCACCCCCTGGTTCAAGGCTGCCACCCTCTGGATGATCACTGGCATCCTCAGGTTCATCCCTGCCACCCTCTGGTTCATCACTGCCACCCTCTGGTTCAAGACTGCCACCCTCTGGTTGATCACTGCCACCCTCTGGTTAATTACTGTCACCCTCTGGTTCACCACTGCCACCCTTGGGATCATCACTGCCACACTCTGGTTCTGCACTGCCACCCTCTTGGTTACCAGTGCCACCCTCTGGTTCATCACTGCCACCCTCTGGTTCAAGACTGCCACCCTCTGGTTGATCACTGCCACCCTCTGGTTAATTACTGCCACCCTTTGGTTCACCACTGCCACCCTCTGGATCATCAATCACAACCCTCTGGTTGATCACTGCCACCCTCTGGTTCATCACTGCCAACCTCCGGTTCATCACTTCCACCCTCTGGTTCATCACTGCCACCCTCTGGTACAAGACTGCCACCCTCTGGTTTACCAATGCCACCCTCTGGATCATCACTGCCACCCTCTGGTTCCCAACTGCCACCCTCTGGTTCACCACTGCCACCATCTGTTTTATCACTGCCATCCTTTGGTTCACCTCTGCCATCCTCTGGTTCACCACTGCCACTCTCTGGTTCATCACTGCCACCCTCTGGTTCATCACTGCCACCCTCTGGTTCAAGGCAGCCACCCTCTGGTTGATCACTGGCATCCTCTGGTTCATCCCTGCAACCCTCGGGTTCACCACTGCCACCCTCTAGTTCATCACTGCTACCCACTGGTTTAATGCTGCCTCGCTCTGGTTGATCACTGGCATCCTCTGGTTCATCCCTGCCACCCTCTGGTTCACCACTGCCACCCTCTGGTTCATCACTGCCACCCTCTGGTTCAATGCTGCCACGCTCTGATTGATCACTGGCATCCTCTGGTTCATCCCATCCACCCTCTGGTTCACCACTGCCACCCTCTGGTTCCTCACTGCCACCCTTTAGTTCAAGACTGCCACCCTCTGGTTGATCACCACTGCCACCCTCTGGTTAATTAATGCCACCCTCTGGTTCACGACTGCCACCTTCTGGATCATCACTGCCACCCTCTGGTTGATCACTGTCACCCTCTGGTTCACCACTGCCACCCTCTGGATCATCACTGCCACCCTCTGGTTCATCACTGCCACCCTCTGGTACATAACTGCCACCCTCTGGTTCATCACTTCCACCCTCTGGTTGATCACTGCCACCCTCTGGTACAAGACTGCCACCCTCCGGTTTAAGATGCCACCCTCTGGATCATCACTGCCACCGTCTGGTTCACCACTGCCACCCTCTGCTTCACCACTGCCACCATCTGGTTCATCACTGCCATCCTCTGGTTCACCTCTGCCATCCGCTGGTTCACCAATACCACTCTCTGGTTCATCACTGCCACCCTCTGGTTGATCACTGCCACCCTCTGGTTCAAAGCTGCCACCCTCTGGTTGATCAGTGGCATCCTCTGGTTCATCCCTGCCACCCTCTGGTTCACCACTGCCACCCTCTGGTTCATCACTGCCACCCTCTGGTTCAATGCTGCCCGCTCTGGTTGATCACTGGCATCCTCTGGTTCATCCCTGCCACCCTCTGGTTCACCACTGGGACCCTCTGGTTCATCACTGCCACCCTCTGGTTCAATGCTGCCACACTCTGATTGATCACTGGCATCCTCTGGTTCATCCCGTCCACCCTCTGGTTCACCACTGCCACCCTCTGTTTCATCACTGCCACCCTCTGGTTCAAGACTGCCACCCTCTGGTTGATAACTGCCACCCTCTGGTTGATCACTGCCACCCTCTGGTTAATTACTGCACCCTCTGGTTCATCACTGCCACCCTCTGGTTCACCACTGCCACCCTCTGGTTCATCACTGCCACCCTTTGGTTCATCACTGCCACCCTCTGGTTCAAGGCTGCCACCCTCTGGTTCATCACTGCCACCCTCTGATTCAAGGCTGCCACCCTCTGGTTGATCACTGGCATCCTCAGGTTCATCCCTGCCACCCTCTGGTTCATCACTGCCACCCTCTGATTCCGCACTGGAAACCTCTGGTGGTTCACTGCCACCCTCTGGTTCAAGACTGCCACCCTCTGGTTGATCACTGCCACCCTCTGGTTAATTACTGCCACCCTCTGGTTCACCACTGCCACCCTTGGGATCATCACTGCCACACTCTGGTTCTGCACTGCCACCCTCTTGGTTACCAGTGCCACCCTCTGGTTCATCACTGCCACCCTCTGGTTGATCACGGCCACCCTCTGGTTCAAGACTGCCACCCTCTGGTTGATCACTGCCACCCTCTGGTTAATTACTGCCACCCTCTGGTTCACCACTGCCACCCTCTGGATCATCACTGCAACCCTCTGGTTGATCACTGCCACCCTCTGGTTCATCACTGCCACCCTCTGGTTCATCACTGCCACCCTCTGGTACAAGACTGCCACCCTCTGGTTTACCAATGCCACCCTCTGGATCATCACTGCCACCCTCTGGTTCACCACTGCCACCCTCTGGTTTACCACTGCCACCATCTGGTTCATCACTGCCATCGTTTGGTTCACAACTGCCATCCTCTGTTTCACCACTGCCACTCTCTCGTTCATGACTGCCACCCTCTGGTTCATCACTGCCACCCTCTGGTTAATTAATGCCACCCTCTGGTTCACGACTGCCACCTTCTGGATCATCAATGCCACCCTCTGGTTGATCACTGCCACCCTCTGGTTCAAGACTGCAACCCTCTGGTTTGCCAATGCCATCCTCTGGATCATCACTGCCACCCTCTGGTTCTCCACTGCCACCCTCTGGTTCATCACTGCCACCCTCTGGTTCACCACTGCCACCCTCTGGGTAATCCCTGCCACCCTCTGGTTCACCACTGCCACCCTCTAGTTCATCACTGCCACCCTCTGGTTCATCACTGCCACCCCCTGGTTCCAGGCTGCCACCCTCTGGATGATCACTGGCATCCTCAGGTTCATCCCTGCCACCCTCTGGTTCATCAGTGCCACCCTCTGGTTCCGCACTGCCAACCTCTGGTGGTTCACTGCCACCCTCTGGTTCAAGACTGCCACCCTTGGGATCATCACTGCCACACTCTGGTCCTGCACTGCCACCCTCTTGGTTACCAGTGCCACCCTCTGGTTCATCACTGCCACCCTCTGGTTCAAGACTGCCACCCTCTGGTTGATCACTGCCACCCTCTGGTTAATTACTGTCACCCTCTGGTTCACCACTGCCACCCTTGGGATCATCACTGCCACACTCTGGTCCTGCACTGCCACCCTCTTGGTTACCAGTGCCACCCTCTGGTTCATCACTGCCACCCTCTGGTTCAAGACTGCCACCCTCTGGTTGATCACTGCCACCCTCTGGTTAATTACTGCCACCCTTTGGTTCACCACTGCCACCCTCTGGATCATCAACCACAACCCTCTGGTTGATCACTGCCACCCTCTGGTTCATCACTGCCATCCTCTGGTTCACCACTGCCACTCTCTGGTTCATCACTGCCACCCTCTGGTTCATCACTGCCACCCTCTGGTTCAAGGCTGCCACCCTCTGGTTGATCACTGGCATCCTCTGGTTCATCCCTGCAACCCTCGGGTTCACCACTGCCACCCTCTAGTTCATCACTGCCACCCACTGGTTAAATGCTGCCTCGCTCAGGTTGATCACTGGCATCCTCTGGTTCATCCCTGCCACCCTCTGGTTCACCACTGCCACCCTCTGGTTCCCAACTGCCACCCTCTGGTTCACCACTGCCACCATCTGTTTTATCACTGCCATCCTTTGGTTCACCTCTGCCATCCTCTGGTTCACCACTGTCACTCTCTGGTTCATCACTGCCACCCTCTGGTTCATCACTGCCACCCTCTGGTTCAAGGCTGCCACCCTCTGGTTGATCACTGGCATCCTCTGGTTCATCCCTGCCACCCTCTGGTTCACCACTGCCACCCTCTGGTTCATCACTGCCACCCTCTGGTTCAATGCTGCCATGCTCTGATTGATCACTGGCATCCTCTGGTTCATCCTATCCACCCTCTGGTTCACCACTGCCACCCTCTGGTTCCTCACTGCCACCCTTTAGTTCAAGACTGCCACCCTCTGGTTGATCACCACTGCCACCCTCTGGTTAATTAATGCCACCCTCTGGTTCACGACTGCCACCTTCTGGATCATCACTGCCACCCTCTGGTTGATCACTGCCACCCTCTGGTTCACCACTGCCACACTCTGGATCATCACTGCCACCCTCTGGTTCATCACTGCCACCCTCTGGTACATAACTGCCACCCTCTGGTTCATCACTGCCACCCTCTGGTTGATCACTGCCACCCTCTGGTACAAGACTGCCACCCTCCGGTTTAAGATGCCACCCTCTGGATCATCACTGCCACCCTCTGGTTCAATGCTGCCACGCTCTGATTGATCACTGGCATCCTCTGGTTCATCCCGTCCACCCTCTGGTTCACCACTGCCACCCTCTGGTTCATCACTGCCACCCTCTGGTTCAAGACTGCCACCCTCTGGTTGATCACTGCCACCCTCTGGTTAATTACTGCACCCTCTGGTTCATCACTGCCACCCTCTGGTTCACCACTGCCACCCTCTGGTTCATCACTGCCACCTTTTGGTTCATCACTGCCACCCTCTGGTTCAAGGCTGCCACCATCTGGTTCATCACTGCCACCCTCTGATTCAAGGCTGCCACCCTCTGGTTGATCACTGGCATCCTCAGGTTCATCCCTGCCACCCTCTGGTTCGTCACTGCCACCCTCTGATTCCGCACTGCCAACCTCTGGTGGTTCACTGCCACCCTCTGGTTCAAGACTGCCACCCTCTGGTTCATCACTGCCACCCTCTGGTTGAAGGCTGCCACCCTCTGGTTGATCACTGGCATCTTCTGGTTCATCCCTGCAACCCTCTGGTTCACCACTGCCACCCTCTGGTTCATCACTGCCACCCTCTGGTTCAATGCTGCCTCGCTCTGGTTGATCACTGGCATCCTCTGGTGCATCCCTGCCACCCTCAGGTTCACCACTGCCACCCTCTGGTTCATCACTGCCACCCTCTGGTTCAATGCTGCCACGCTCTGATTGATCACTGGCATCCTCTGGTTCATACCGTCAACCCTCTGGTTCACCACTGCCACCCTCTGGTTCATCACTGCCACCCTTTGTTTCAAGACTGCCACCCTCTGGTTGATCACCACTGCCACCCTCTGGTTAATTAATGCCGCCCTCTGGTTCAAGACTGCAACCCTCTGGTTTGCCAATGCCATCCTATGGATCATCACTGCCACCCTCTGGTTCTCCACTGCCACCCTCTGGTTCATCACTGCCACCCTCTGGTTCACCACTGCCACCCTCTGGGTAATCCCTGCCACCCTCTGGTTCACCACTGCCACCCTCTCGTTCATCACTGCCACCCTCTGGTTCATCACTGCCACCCCCTGGTTCAAGGCTGCCACCCTCTGGATGATCACTGGCATCCTCAGGTTCATCCCTGCCACCCTCTGGTTCATCACTGCCACCCTCTGGTTCAAGACTGCCACCCTCTGGTTGATCACTGCCACCCTCTGGTTAATTACTGTCACCCTCTGGTTCACCACTGCCACCCTTGGGATCATCACTGCCACACTCTGGTTCTGCACTGCCACCCTCTTGGTTACCAGTGCCACCCTCTGGTTCATCACTGCCACCCTCTGGTTCAAGACTGCCACCCTCTGGTTGATCACTGCCACCCTCTGGTTAATTACTGCCACCCTTTGGTTCACCACTGCCACCCTCTGGATCATCAATCACAACCCTCTGGTTGATCACTGCCACCCTCTGGTTCATCACTGCCAACCTCCGGTTCATCACTTCCACCCTCTGGTTCATCACTGCCACCCTCTGGTACAAGACTGCCACCCTCTGGTTTACCAATGCCACCCTCTGGATCATCACTGCCACCCTCTGGTTCCCAACTGCCACCCTCTGGTTCACCACTGCCACCATCTGTTTTATCACTGCCATCCTTTGGTTCACCTCTGCCATCCTCTGGTTCACCACTGCCACTCTCTGGTTCATCACTGCCACCCTCTGGTTCATCACTGCCACCCTCTGGTTCAAGGCA
Organism: Lissotriton vulgaris; assembly: GCF_964263255.1. Taxonomy (NCBI): domain Eukaryota; kingdom Metazoa; phylum Chordata; class Amphibia; order Caudata; family Salamandridae; genus Lissotriton; species Lissotriton vulgaris. The sequence goes on from NC_141693.1 coordinate 576,572,417, forward strand.
GCCACCCTCTGGTTGATCACTGGCATCCTCTGGTTCATCCCTGCAACCCTCGGGTTCACCACTGCCACCCTCTAGTTCATCACTGCTACCCACTGGTTTAATGCTGCCTCGCTCTGGTTGATCACTGGCATCCTCTGGTTCATCCCTGCCACCCTCTGGTTCACCACTGCCACCCTCTGGTTCATCACTGCCACCCTCTGGTTCAATGCTGCCACGCTCTGATTGATCACTGGCATCCTCTGGTTCATCCCATCCACCCTCTGGTTCACCACTGCCACCCTCTGGTTCCTCACTGCCACCCTTTAGTTCAAGACTGCCACCCTCTGGTTGATCACCACTGCCACCCTCTGGTTAATTAATGCCACCCTCTGGTTCACGACTGCCACCTTCTGGATCATCACTGCCACCCTCTGGTTGATCACTGTCACCCTCTGGTTCACCACTGCCACCCTCTGGATCATCACTGCCACCCTCTGGTTCATCACTGCCACCCTCTGGTACATAACTGCCACCCTCTGGTTCATCACTTCCACCCTCTGGTTGATCACTGCCACCCTCTGGTACAAGACTGCCACCCTCCGGTTTAAGATGCCACCCTCTGGATCATCACTGCCACCGTCTGGTTCACCACTGCCACCCTCTGCTTCACCACTGCCACCATCTGGTTCATCACTGCCATCCTCTGGTTCACCTCTGCCATCCGCTGGTTCACCAATACCACTCTCTGGTTCATCACTGCCACCCTCTGGTTGATCACTGCCACCCTCTGGTTCAAAGCTGCCACCCTCTGGTTGATCAGTGGCATCCTCTGGTTCATCCCTGCCACCCTCTGGTTCACCACTGCCACCCTCTGGTTCATCACTGCCACCCTCTGGTTCAATGCTGCCCGCTCTGGTTGATCACTGGCATCCTCTGGTTCATCCCTGCCACCCTCTGGTTCACCACTGGGACCCTCTGGTTCATCACTGCCACCCTCTGGTTCAATGCTGCCACACTCTGATTGATCACTGGCATCCTCTGGTTCATCCCGTCCACCCTCTGGTTCACCACTGCCACCCTCTGTTTCATCACTGCCACCCTCTGGTTCAAGACTGCCACCCTCTGGTTGATAACTGCCACCCTCTGGTTGATCACTGCCACCCTCTGGTTAATTACTGCACCCTCTGGTTCATCACTGCCACCCTCTGGTTCACCACTGCCACCCTCTGGTTCATCACTGCCACCCTTTGGTTCATCACTGCCACCCTCTGGTTCAAGGCTGCCACCCTCTGGTTCATCACTGCCACCCTCTGATTCAAGGCTGCCACCCTCTGGTTGATCACTGGCATCCTCAGGTTCATCCCTGCCACCCTCTGGTTCATCACTGCCACCCTCTGATTCCGCACTGGAAACCTCTGGTGGTTCACTGCCACCCTCTGGTTCAAGACTGCCACCCTCTGGTTGATCACTGCCACCCTCTGGTTAATTACTGCCACCCTCTGGTTCACCACTGCCACCCTTGGGATCATCACTGCCACACTCTGGTTCTGCACTGCCACCCTCTTGGTTACCAGTGCCACCCTCTGGTTCATCACTGCCACCCTCTGGTTGATCACGGCCACCCTCTGGTTCAAGACTGCCACCCTCTGGTTGATCACTGCCACCCTCTGGTTAATTACTGCCACCCTCTGGTTCACCACTGCCACCCTCTGGATCATCACTGCAACCCTCTGGTTGATCACTGCCACCCTCTGGTTCATCACTGCCACCCTCTGGTTCATCACTGCCACCCTCTGGTACAAGACTGCCACCCTCTGGTTTACCAATGCCACCCTCTGGATCATCACTGCCACCCTCTGGTTCACCACTGCCACCCTCTGGTTTACCACTGCCACCATCTGGTTCATCACTGCCATCGTTTGGTTCACAACTGCCATCCTCTGTTTCACCACTGCCACTCTCTCGTTCATGACTGCCACCCTCTGGTTCATCACTGCCACCCTCTGGTTAATTAATGCCACCCTCTGGTTCACGACTGCCACCTTCTGGATCATCAATGCCACCCTCTGGTTGATCACTGCCACCCTCTGGTTCAAGACTGCAACCCTCTGGTTTGCCAATGCCATCCTCTGGATCATCACTGCCACCCTCTGGTTCTCCACTGCCACCCTCTGGTTCATCACTGCCACCCTCTGGTTCACCACTGCCACCCTCTGGGTAATCCCTGCCACCCTCTGGTTCACCACTGCCACCCTCTAGTTCATCACTGCCACCCTCTGGTTCATCACTGCCACCCCCTGGTTCCAGGCTGCCACCCTCTGGATGATCACTGGCATCCTCAGGTTCATCCCTGCCACCCTCTGGTTCATCAGTGCCACCCTCTGGTTCCGCACTGCCAACCTCTGGTGGTTCACTGCCACCCTCTGGTTCAAGACTGCCACCCTTGGGATCATCACTGCCACACTCTGGTCCTGCACTGCCACCCTCTTGGTTACCAGTGCCACCCTCTGGTTCATCACTGCCACCCTCTGGTTCAAGACTGCCACCCTCTGGTTGATCACTGCCACCCTCTGGTTAATTACTGTCACCCTCTGGTTCACCACTGCCACCCTTGGGATCATCACTGCCACACTCTGGTCCTGCACTGCCACCCTCTTGGTTACCAGTGCCACCCTCTGGTTCATCACTGCCACCCTCTGGTTCAAGACTGCCACCCTCTGGTTGATCACTGCCACCCTCTGGTTAATTACTGCCACCCTTTGGTTCACCACTGCCACCCTCTGGATCATCAACCACAACCCTCTGGTTGATCACTGCCACCCTCTGGTTCATCACTGCCATCCTCTGGTTCACCACTGCCACTCTCTGGTTCATCACTGCCACCCTCTGGTTCATCACTGCCACCCTCTGGTTCAAGGCTGCCACCCTCTGGTTGATCACTGGCATCCTCTGGTTCATCCCTGCAACCCTCGGGTTCACCACTGCCACCCTCTAGTTCATCACTGCCACCCACTGGTTAAATGCTGCCTCGCTCAGGTTGATCACTGGCATCCTCTGGTTCATCCCTGCCACCCTCTGGTTCACCACTGCCACCCTCTGGTTCATCACTGCCACCCTCTGGTTCAATGCTGCCATGCTCTGATTGATCACTGGCATCCTCTGGTTCATCCCGTCCACCCTCTGGTTCACTACTGCCACCCTCTGGTTCATCACTGCCACCCTTTGTTTCAAGACTGCCACCCTCTGGTTGATCACCACTGCCACCCTCTGCTTAATTAATGCCACCCTCTGGTTCACGACTGCCACCTTCTGGATCATCATTGCCACCCTCTGGTTGATCACTGCCACCCTCTGGTTCACCACTGCCACCCTCTGGATCATCACTGCCACCCTCTGGTTGATCACTGCCACCCTCTGGTACATAACTGCCACCCTCTGGTTCATCACTGCCACCCGCTGGTTGATCACTGCCACCCTCTGGTTTAAGATGCCACCCTCTGGATCATCACTGCCACCCTCTGGTTCACCACTGCCACCCTCTGCTTCACCACTGCCACCATCTGGTTCATCACTGCCATCCTTTGGTTCACCTCTGCCATCCGCTGGTTCACCAATACCACTCTCTGGTTCATCACTGCCACCCTCTGGTTGATTACTGCCACCCTCTGGTTCAAAGCTGCCACCCTCTGGTTGATCAGTGGCATCCTCTGGTTCATCCCTGCCACCCTCTGGTTCACCACTGCCACCCTCTGGTTCAATGCTGCCCGCTCTGGTTGATCACTGGCATCCTCTGGTTCATCCCTGCCACCCTCTGGTTCACCACTGGCACCCTCTGGTTCATCACTGCCACCCTCTGGTTCAATGCTGCCATGCTCTGATTGATCACTGGCATCCTCTGGTTCATCCCGTCCACCCTCTGGTTCACCACTGCCACCCTCTGGTTCATCACTGCCATCCTCTGGTTCAAGACTGCCACCCTCTGGTTGATCACTGCCACCCTCTGGTTAATTACTGCACCCCCTGGTTCATCACTGCCACCCTCTGGTTCATCACTGCCACCCTCTGGTTCAAGGCCGCCACCCTCTGGTTCATCACTGCCACCCTCTGGTTAATTACTGCCACCCTCTGGTTCATCACTGCCACCCTCTGATTCAAGGCTGCCACCCTCTGGTTGATCACTGGCATCCTCAGGTTCATCCCTGCCACCCTCTGGTTCATCACTGCCCCCCTCCGTTTCCGCACTGCCAACCTCTGGTGGTTCACTGCCACCCTCTGGTTCAAGACTGCCACCCTCCGGTTGATCACTGCCACCCTCTGGTTAATTACTGCCACCCTCTGGTTCACCACTGCCACCCTCTGGTTCATCACTGCCACCCTCTGGTTCAAGACTGCCACCCTCTGGTTGATCACTGCCACCCTCTGGTTAATTACTGCCACCCTCTGGATCATCACTGCCACCCTCTGGTTCACCACTGCCACCCTCTGGTTCATCACTGCCACCCTCTGGTTTAAGGCTGCCACCCTCTGGTTGATCACTGGCATCCTCTGGTTCATCCCTGCTACCTTCTGGTTCACCACTGCCACCCTCTGGTTCATCACTGCCACCCTCTGGTTCAATGCCGCCACGCTCTGGTTGATCACTGGCATCCTCTGGTTCATCCCTGCCACCCTGTAGTTCACCACTGCCACCTCTGGTTCATCACTTCCACCCTCTGGTTCATCACTGCCACCCTCTGGTTCACCACTGACACCCTCTGGTTCATCACTGCCACCCTCTGGTTCACCACTACCACCCTCTGGTTCAAGACTGCCACCCTCTGGTTGATCACTGCCACCCTCTGGTTAATTACTGCCACCCTCTGGATCATCACTGCCACCCTCTGGTTCACCACTGCCACCCTCTGGTTCATCACTGCCACCCTCTGGTTTAAGGCTGCCACCCTCTGGTTGATCACTGGCATCCTCTGGTTCATCCATGCCACCCTCTGGTTCACCACTGCCACCCTCTGGTTCATCACTGCCACCCTCTGGTTCAATGCCGCCACGCTCTGGTTGATCACTGGCATCCTCTGGTTCATCCCTGCCACCCTGTAGTTCACCACTGCCACCTCTGGTTCATCACTGCCACCCTCTGGTTCATCACTGCCACCCTCTGGTTCACCACTGACACCCTCTGGTTCATCACTGCCACCCTCTGGTTCACCACTACCACCCTCTGGTTCATCACTGCCACCCTTTGGTTCATCACTGCCACCCTCTGGTTCAAGGCTGCCACCCTCTGGTTGATCACTGGCACCCATGTGGTTTGTTTAGTGAGTTACATAACTTTCCAAGTCGACTGTCCGCGAATCCAGCAATACTAATATCCTAGTAGACCACATCAGATAGGTCAATAAATGTAGTGCAATTGTTGTCTATTTGCTATTTCCCTGAAATAATTTGTTATTGTTCTTTTGAAATGTTTGATTTAGTTGACAACAATCATCCAAGTTTGGGTCTTTCTTTCTTGTTGTACATCAGCTCCCCCCCAGGGGCAAGAGGACAGCGGAGGAGGTAGTGGCGCCGGTGGACGAGGACCAGGAAGGCCAGTATCGGTCAGGCGAGGGCTCCTCTGCTGGCCCCAGTAAGTTTTCATGTTAATATTAATAATTATACAGCTAGATTCATCATAGTCCCGTTTTGCGAGTCCTTAATAGCGATTATTAAGGACTCCCTATTAAGGACTTGCAAAACGGGATTCATGTAGGAATCGCTAAATAAATTGCGTTTCCTACACATTCCTTATTTGCGATTAGCAAATTGCTAATCGTAAGTAAGGATGCAATTTCAAGGGTGCCAGGGGTGTCCAAAGGACACCCTGTAGCACCCTTGAAATGTAATCTACATTGGTGTTGCGCACACACATGTCCAGAGGACATGTAACATGCAACTTAGAAAAATGCATTTAAATGCATTTTTCTAAGTTTTTCGCTATTTACCACAAGGTTTGACCTCGCGATAAATAGCGGCCCAAAATTGCGATTTCGCTATTTTGAAATGCTTCTTGAATTGCATTTAAGGAATCTCTAAATGCGATTTTTGCATTTGGGATGATGAATCCCAAATGCAAAAATAGTGCTCGCAAAGGGCCAGTTTCTCAGAATCTGTCCCTTTGCGAGCCGTTTTTGGCTTGATGAATCTGGCCGATACTTCCCTATCTTTAGAGTACCTATTTTTTACTAACGTTCCACATTCGATTTTTCCTACATTGTCTTTGATCTTCTTGTAGACTGTTTCTAAATTCTTATCCTGCCTCTACTATGACTCCCTGTGGTACTACTCGATTATTATTATTAGTCTGTCTGTGTAGCTAACTAAGCTTGCACATTTGGCAAAAGGTGTTAAAAAAAACTCCCATTCTATTCAGCAATAGCTCTATGCACTGAGTGCAGTCCTCTGGGTTGTCCATAATGTCTTTTGAAGTCTTCTAAATGTTTATGCTTTGACAATTCCCAACGATAAACTGTCAATGACCACCAAGAAAGAATAAGATACTAGTTTACGTTTTGATTGGATAGGAGGACAATTTTTACTACTATTGTTGGTAGGGACAATTCTGCACAAACAGAACTATGGACACTAAATAGTGCATTGTTTATCAATTATAATAGGTGCAGTTAGACTTTCCACATACCTCAGTCATAACAGAATTTTAACCCCCAATCTCCTTACTGACTTGCTAGCGTGACAGAGTCATTTAAATCCCTAATTCATCGTTGATTGATCCCCAATGATGATTATCCAACCCAGGACATAAGACTACGGAGTCAGAGTCCTGAACTGTCAGAGCCACAGACTCATGCTTGCAAATTGCAAACCCTTTCGCTCACTCACTCATGACGAAAAACCACAGAGTCTATGTAAGTTTTAAAGCTTTATTAAAAGTAAAAACATTTATTAAAATCAAGTTCATCATACAACATAAACAGTGGATTGAAAATGGAAAAGTGCTTAGTGATCTCACACATTAATTGTGGGCGAGCCCTCACCTGGTTGGAACTTCAAATCTTCTTTGTGGTGCGGAATCGTTGCTGACTCCGTCCTACTGATGATGATCTGGTGTTGCTCTTGTTCTTAGAAGAGAAGCTTCTGTCTGTTATGAGAAAAACGGTGCATGTTAAAAAGCGATAATTCATCAGTTGTGCCAAAAACACCCTTCCCTGAAAAAAAGTGAAATTTTTACTTTTGACTAGACAGTCACAAATTATTACATTTGTTTGTGTAGTTTTAGTGACATTTTTTCATTCCTAGACAAAATACTAGGGAGTGGTGTATATGGCATCTAAGAATCTGAAATGTATTTTCTAGGCGGAACATCGGCACAACTATCCACCGGTGCCAGGGCCAGCGCGGAGGTGGGCACTCCTGGGGTGGAGGCGGTGCAACAGCCAGCGGAAGCTGCTGTGGGGGATGCCACGGTAGTGGCAGACAGTGGTAAGCTATTCTATTCCTTACTTATTGAGATAGCAGGCTGCAGAGTGTGCTCTCTGCACGGGTGTAGTATACATTGTACAGTACAAGTATACTATACTGTTAAGAAGACTTGCAAATTTAGACCTACGTTTTTATTAACCAGGTAGTAGCCTCCTCTAAATTGACTTCAACTCAGCTGTGAAAGTTTTTTCGAGAATCCAAGTCAGATCAGAGATGAACTTAATGGATGGTATGAATGAAAAGGGAAAGAAGGGTATAAGTAAGTGTGGAAGGACGAGCGAGTTAAAAGTAATGGCAAAGAATTGTACGTGTTTTTGAATGCTGCCCGAGGTGGCTGGGAATATGATGCGTGTCCGGTTGAAGGATGAAGCAAGGATGGGTGGAAGGAGAGAGGAAAGAGACTTCCTGGGTGGGTGAAACAGAAACTGTATGTGTGCGCAATATATCCTTTGGTTGAAATTCAAATGCAAGTCGAGCACGGATGCATGGCTTGCGGTTTCCAAAATAAAATGAAAATTTTGTTTTCCTGTGAGAAAAAGTAAGGTTTGTCCACTTGAGACATTAAGAAGAATGATTGACATTTACTTTGAATGGATGGATGACTGGATCATGGTGCTATCTGACTCATAGATAGTATATGTGTATGTAGAGAGAGTAGACGGTCTCTGGATGAACTAAGTGTTACTTTGAAGAGCATGTAACACCGCACCCGCATGTCTATTCCAGTGTAGGAAAGGCAAGGAAAAGAAGTTGTAATTTTTCCGAATACTACCATGAAAAGTAGCAGTACTTTGTATTGCAAGCACAGCATATATCCGGCGATTACGGGGGCCACTCACTACCTCTGTTAATAATTTTAGTACAACTCTGTCATTCATGTGTGGCCTACAGTGTTCACTCAATAAAAAACAAAAAGCACCTAAAGTCATCCCATGTGTAATCAAATAAATATCCTGTGAAGGGATAGATAATCATATTGTTTATCTTATTCATTTTCCTTTTCTAGTAGTCATTGGCACTGTAGGGTGAAAGTTAAATTAATTAATCAGTAGCCCTTGTAACAGAGTATTCTCAGTGCCACCCATAATAGAAAAGTAAGAGCTTCACCACCTGCATGTACTGGACAGGTACAGTAACGCAAGCCTGTGTCATCATGGCGTGCAAGTTGACTGCGCTGGCTTCCAGAAGTTTACGTGCCAATTTCGCTAAACAAGAGAGAAGAAGAATAAGACTGGTGTACTGTCATAGTCTACTCTAATGTACTGAGTCCATAGTGCTCATAGAATTGATTCCTGAAACTCCCAATAATGTTAGAGCAAGGCTGAAGAAGTGGGAGGTTAGATAGATACAGGCCACAAATGTTATGTACTATGCTTGCAAGTTGGTAGTTCTACTGTGACACAACTTTCTGCTGAATTATTTTGTGTTAATCTTGAAGAGCATTGGTTACAGACTATGTTTTTCTTTCTTCATATAGATGCTCCTTCCTAACTGTCAAGACGGCCCCGGCAATGGAAACTGGAGGCGACTGTTGCCGAATATCGGCGGCTGGTGGCCCAGGAGGAGGACACGCAGTCGACCACAACATCCACAGGGACAGCTGCATCCTCCTCCGCGCTCCCTGGGTCAGCCAGTCAGCGCAGGCTTCCATTCGTATGGAGCCCTGGTACCGCAACCACCCACCACCGCCAAGCAGCAAAAAAATCAGCTTCCCCCCACAGCAGGTGCAAGGCACGCATGCACCGCCTAACCCTCAGGGTGTCCTACCTTAAGCAGGAGCAGAAGAAACTGAGAATCCTGCTCAAGAACCTCCGCAAGGAGGATGGCCACTTGGCCCAAAAAGTACGCCGCCGGCGGCATTAGAGAAGGAGAGACTGTCCCTTTCCCCTTTTTTAAAGACTTTTGGGGGGTGGGAATTGGGAGTTGGGCTTTTTGGACTTTGGGGAATTTAATTATTTCATGGACATTCGTTGGGGTTAGGTGAGGGGTTGGGTCGGGTCTAGCGGGATACTTTATTTTTGTTAGGGATATAAATAATTATTACTTTCAACTTAAACATAGCATACGTGTTTTTACTGCAGTTGAGGCTGGAGGGGGTGGGTTAACTGTAAGTTTGTTTTCCTGAAACGTAAGTGGCTTCTTGATTCAAATTGTGTAAGTAATTGCCCAAATGTTTACAAAAGTAAGTGTCTCTCACAGAGTCAGTGAATTCAATTGTCCTAGGACTTTACTAGTACTACCGCCAGTCTCTCGTCTCTCATACTACTCTATTATTTTTCCTCCCCCCAAACACTTATCTTACCTGTAATTCATGTTTGAAAATAGGGCTAGGCACAGGGCTGGCTGCATGGCAAATGGCCATTAAGGATGGCAATCCTGGGCGGTTGAAATGGCATCATTGCGGTGGTACTAGTGGTGGTACACAGTGGCAGTTGCAGCATATGAAAAAAAAGAAATTGAAACCTTGATTGGCCTGAGCGGAGCATTAGAACAGTACAATAGATACTATAGCACCTGACATTACACTAGAACAGTGCCAAAATGTAGCCTTACAAATGCTAAAGTATTGAAAGTATAACTACTACTTGCGTGGAATTTGACATTGGCTACTACTATAATAAATAGTTCTGAAGGTGAAGGACACAGCAGCGTAATCATTTGCCACGTGTAGGAGGATGCCGTTCTTCATGATCAATCCAGTTGATGGCGCCCATGAAAATCTGCTTTGATTTGCCAATAGTCATGGGTCTTTGTCAACCTGAGTAAGAATATATCCTTTGATTACTTCACCAGCCTTGAAATGTATTTAATTTTCAGTTGCTATGACCTTATCCTCCCCAGCAAGTGTGTGGAATTATTGCTGTCATTTACTCACACATCAATGAAAACCACACAGCCAGGGGGAAGAGGGTTACGGTTTTTTGGGAAAAATTTGTTGAGAGAAAAAAAAACACAGGATGGAGAAACAACAAATGAAGATAAACAAATCTTTGTATATGAAGATATCCATAAATATTTTAAGGGACATGAAGGAAGTGCATGCACTTCTGCAGGCATGAAGTTGATTGCTCAATGGATGGTTAGGTTACTTAAACTAAGTAGTACTTTCTAATGAATGAAAGAATGCGACAGTAACGGCCTGCACTAATTATGCGTTTTTGCCTATCTCAGCACCCAGAGGAAACACTTTGTTCAATAAAATAGTTTGAAAAATAGCAAAGTAAAACTATAAATTGCTGGAGGGATGGATTTAGAAGCAGAGAGCAAAGAAATGCAGAGTCACACTCATAGAAGTTCACAGCAATAACATTACTTAAAAGATAAGTAGAAATGAATGGATACTGTTACTGTATGTTGTAGTACTTGTCCTGTTGAATTTGGGAAGTTGCATGCATCAAGACATTCCTCTTATTTGCAATACTCCTCCTGTCCATCTGACGCTCCATCGATCAATGTTGGTGACCAGAAGACACCCTGTCCACTGCCTGCCTGGCGGATTCTGAATTGCGTGTCGCTAATGTGAAGCCTGACTTCATCCTTTTTTCCATTGCACAGGGTGAAAGCCGCCCTGTAAATGTTGATGCAAAAACAGGAAGTGATATTAAAACACCATTGAGACAAAAATATAAGGTACGTACGCTGTGTAGTGCAAAAAGTCACACTTTCAGTTTCAGAATCGACAGTACAATAGTTTCAAAGGGGCGTACTCTGTGTCTCCTTTTGAAGGATAAATAAGTATGGCCGAATTTTGCGGATCTTTCCCCTCGAGCTAGGTGTAGTGTAAACTACGATTATAGAACAATATTAGACCTTCCCAGCAGTGCTCCCAGACCCTTGTACTATGTTGTTGTACTTGTCCTGTTGAATTTGGAAAGTTGCATGCATCAAGCCATTCCTCTTATTTGGAGTACTCCTCCAGTCCATCTGACGCTCCGTGGATCAATGTTGGTGACCAGAAGACACCCTGTCCACTGCCTGCCTGGCGGATGCTGAATTGCGTGTCGCTAATGTGAAGCCTGAATTCATCCTTTTTTCCATTGCACAGGGTGAAAGCCGCCCTGTAAATGTTGATGCAAAAACAGGAAGTGATATTAAAACACCATTGAGAAAAATATATAAGGTACGTACGCTGTGTAGTGCAAAAAGTCACACTTTCAGTTTCAGAATCGACAGTACAATAGTACTCTGTGTCTCCTTTTGAGGGATAAATAAGTATGGGCGAATTTTGCGGATATTTTCCCTCAAGCTAGTTGTAGTGTAAACTACGATTTTAGAACAAAATTAGACCTTCCCAGCAGTGCTCCCAGACCCTTAAACACCGACGCTAAAATGTAGATTACCCCCAATCAGACCACAAAAAAACATGCAATACTGCTACCTGTCTGAGGCCTAGTGGAAAATGGTGACAAAACGTACTTTGAAAGTAAAGTAGGCCCAAATCCCCCCTTTCCCACCATGGATTTTCTTCAAACCACTTGCAACCAAAATTAGAAATTTCTCGACAAGTGCTCAAAGAGTAGACCCCAGAACCCAGTTGCCAAAATCTCGAACTCCCCCAAACACATGCAATACTGCTAACCCTAACGAGCCCTAAGTTAAAAATAGTGTCAAAGGCTTTCTTCTACTAGGCCCTAATGCCACTTTGCCACCATGGATTTTCTTTAAACCTCTTGCAATCAAAAGTATCCATACCCAGCATTGGTCCAAGACCCCAAAACCCACCCACAAACACCAGGAACCCCCCAAACAGCCCCCCAAAAACACTAAAGTGAGCAAAATGCCTGAAAATGGATAAACTTTTTCACCTCCGATTTTCTCCAAACCACTTTTATCCGGTGTTAGATCTTCACAGCAATGACCCCAGACCCGTCAACCCAGGCAAAAACAAGTTTAACCCCCACAAACAGCCAAAAAGCAAAAATGTAAAAATGGGCACTTAGAAATATTTAGCCTTAGTTCCAAAATCACTCTGTGCGTGCTCTGCAGCTAGGCCCTAACTCCCCTTTGCCACCATGGATTTCCATCAAACCTCTTGCAATCAAAAGAATCCATACCCAGCATTGTTCCAAGACCCCAAAACCCACCCACAAACACCAGGAACCCCCCAAGCAGGCCCCCACAAACACTAAAGTGAGCGAAAACTCTGAAAAGTTTAAAACTTTTTCACCTCCGATTTTATCCAAAACACTTTTATCCGGCATTAGACCTTCACAGCAATGCCCCAAGACCCATCAACCCAGGCGGAAACAAGTTTAACACCCCCAAACAGGCAAAAAGCAGAAGTACAAAAACGGGGACTTAGAAATATTTTGCCCTACTTCCAAAATCACTCCGTGCGCGCTCTGCAGCTAGGCCCTAACTCCATTTTGCTACCATGGATTTCCGTCAAACCTCTTGCAATCAAAAGTATCCATACCCAGCGTTGCTCCAAGACCCCAAAACCGATCCACAAACACCAGGAACCCCCCCAAACAGCCCCCCGAAAACGCTAACGTGAGCGAAATTCCTGAAAATGGAAAAACTTTTTCACCTCAGATTTTCTCCAAACCACTTTTATCCGGTATTAGACATTGACAGCAATGCCCCCAGATTCATCAACCCAGGCGAAAACAAGTTTAACCCCCCCCCCCCAAACAGCCAAAAAGCAAAAATGGAAAACTGGGCACTTTTACATATTTCTGCGAAACACCCGAAAAGGCCAAAATTCTGCCAATTCTGGACAAAAGAACACCAACCCCCGCTAAAACAATGCCAACATCATTATGAATGAGCCTGCATCGGGCCCGAGACCTAGAATCAGTGTGAACCATACCATCTTAAAACCAAAAAGCCTAGTAAAACGCTCTGAACCATAAACCGTAGATATGCTTTGTCTGTCTGTGTCAAAGAGCCTAGGTATGCTACATCAGGTGTATGCTTCACTCAGTGGTGCCTGCCTTGACCGTCTGCATGGCCCTGCCGCAAGCATAGGACAAAAATCCGTCCCGCTCAAGAATTTGCGATTTTTCAGTACTTTCGCGAGATTTGCGAAAAACATCAAATTTTGCAAACATAACGGATGTTTGGCCCAAGCTTGAGGAAGTGCCATGCAGAGGGTCAAGGCAGGCACCACTGAGTAAAGCAACCTGATGTAGCATACCTAGGCTCTTTCTCAGACAGACAAAGCATATCTAATTGTATGCTGCAAGCCACATAGCCCCAATTTTACATGAACTGCTGTCTGGAGTGGACGCCGCCTGGCATAACAACAGTACACTGCCTCGCCCTTGACCAATACATACCACAAATAGACAGACATGTAGTCCTGCTGTAGTAGTTTTTGTACACTGGTTTACCTGTTTGAAACTCACGAATTGATCATAGTTCTTCCATAAATCGACGCTGATGATCCATCCATCCCAGTGAGTGACTGTAAAGAAAAAAGATATATTATTTAATCAATCATCATGGTATATTGGCAAGTGAGTCCGCTCCAAAGAAATTTTGCATATTTTGTGAAATGCAATATAGTGGCCCCTGAATTTGAAGTACAATTTTAATTAAACAAGGTAAAAAAAAGAGTTGTTGATTGACATGAGTTACAATTACTGTATGAAAGATTAGATAATAACTAAGACAAGACATATGAATCATCATTTCATACACAAAAAACAAACAGCAATTGGTTTCATCAGAGCCAGACAGCCATTGCTGTCCAGTGCATGCCATCTTCTCAATTATTCATTACCTGTTCTACTTTTTGTCCGCATCTTCTTCGGAAAGTGAGGGCCTACATGGCAGCCTCTCCTGTCAATATCAAAAGTAACTCTGTCTGCAATCAGCAAGCAAGTAGTCAGTCAGTAATTTCAGTCCCACTTGAGGGGACTCGTCGTAATTCATCCATCTGCCTTGAGGGAAATGGATAGGGGGAGTCTGGAGGAGGAGTATAAAGGAGCATGATTGAGTTGTGAACTTGTGAACCTCAGGAATGCAGACTGCAGCACCTTCAAATCAATAAGGAATATAAGATGCAGACAGTGCTGCTGGTGAACTTGTTGTGATTATGTGATTAGAGTTTTGTTGTGGTAAAAGTTGCAAAACAACGAAAGACACACAGAAATAAAAGTGAATAAGGACAAAAAAAGGAAGTCATTTTCAGGGCTCGGTGTAAGGGAAGTAGAGCTCGTCCACCAACTCCATGATTTGAGACAGGAGTAGGTCAGGTAGCAGAGAAGATCTTCCATCACCTAAGTCGGTGTCCTCTTCTTCCTGCGTGCATTCACGTACTTAGTAATCTGGATGTATCAAGTGCTGATTCATCTTGAGCAGTGTTAACCTCTCCACATTTTTGGCCGAGAGCCGGGACCTTTTTGAAGTTACAATGGCACCAGTAGCACTGAAAACACGTTCAGAAGACACGCTTGCGAGTAGGCCAGATAAATAATTTAGAGCCAGGTTGGCGATCAGTGGCATAGAGACATTTTCCTATACCAATACAGCAATGGGTTCTTATGAACAAAGACCTGTGTTGGCTCATCCAGATAGGCCTGCACCATCAACTCAAGGTTCTCCACGGTTGCTATACTTTGCGTACCATCTGTGGCCTTCTCAGCACTGGAACGAACAAACCCTTAATGAGTTAGCCATTCCGCTTCCGACAATATTATAGCTGGGCCTGGTGCAGGTGAGGATGATGATAGGGTTGCTGCTGGTGTCGTTAACGGCTGTGAGGGAAAGTGACTCCCTTCGGCCACAGATTCAGAAGTGGAACTTGTCGCTGGATCGCATGCTGATTCAGTTGGACTTCTGATGGCTCCTTGAATTCCCTGCCGATCTTTTTCGAACCGTCTGGCTGACACAGATATCCAATGTTTGTACTTTGAAACATCTGCCTCATCAAAAGGAATTAATGCTTTGCTGGCCACTGCCTTTTTGTACCGTGGATCCAGAATAGTGGCACAAATGTAATGTTGTTCCGTATGTATCTTTTGAAGCCTTTCAATGGCAACTAGGCGGCTTAATAAGTTCACCGCCAACAGATATGCAGCTTGCTTTCCACCATCATCTCTCAACGTTGAAGACACCACCTTCAGTTGGTGCTCTAGCATGTGCAACAATGGGATAGCTTTGCTCAAAGAACAGTCCTCCCTGCGGACTTCACCCGTGAAGACCTCAAAAGGACGAAGCATGTCTGTCAGGCTTTTAACTAGCTGCCATTCCTCCAACTCTAGCCTCAGGTCAATAGAACCTACTGTAAAAATATAGTCATTGATTACCATGCACTGCTCATACAGACGCTCAAGCATGTAAAAGGTTGAGTTCCAACGTGTTGCCACCTCCTGGATGAGTCCTTTGACTGGCACTTTACGTACATGTTGAATGTTCCTCAGCTGCTGGTGGAGGTGCTACTTTGACTTTCAATGCCAGATGAAGTGGAGGATGGGCGTGGCTGAATTCGTTTCTGTTTTTCACTTACAGCACCACTACTTGAGGTCGAGCTGGATGGAGGTCCATGCCGGCCCTTCTGACTAAAAAAGATGGAAGCTGTAGGTCGTGTTGGTGTTGTAGTTAACGACGGTGGTACCAGTGCCACACCGCCCATATCCTGCTCAGCAGCCATTCGGGCTAGGGTTAAAATATATGTCTGCTGCATGTCTGCTGGGGCTGGAGTGACGACTGTGATGACTGGGTCATCGTCAGACTGTTCATCAGCAGAATACACCACTTCCTGTTTGTCGTCATCAGCCATAAGTCAAAGCTTTGTGGGAGCCTTCCTTTTAGGCTTAGCTACCTTTGTCGACTCATCATGGCGTGCCTCACTCTCAGACTGCATTTGTGGCTTCCAATCAGGATCAAGGTCATCAGAAGGAAGGGGGCTTGGGGGCGTGGCTAAGCGCGCAACGTGAATGGCCGCCTTGGGGTAGAGCTCCGCTCCGAGCTCCCCTTCCCGGCGCAATTATCCGGCAACTACTGATTTTAGCCAGCCGAAAACCGACGGCGCAGCTGTGGGACACCACACTTGAGCACCCCACTGACTTTGGCGAAAATCGGCGCATCCAAGCCGCACTGTGAACTCCGCGGCGCCCAGGCCGCCCACATTGCCTCCGACCTCGGCAGGAGCCCAGGACTGGCCGAGGCTCCACCGGACGCGTTAGGCCCGAGATTGCGGCCTGCTCGCAAAGCCGGCGCACTGCACAGAGGCGCGAGAACGGCGCCCGGCCCGAGCCAGCTGGGGGTCCTGCTTACTGCGCGCCACCCGCCAAGAAGCCAGGCCCTGTGGGTGACAACGCGCGGCAGACCAGCGTCGACCAGACGGCCACAGACCAGAGGCGGGGAAGGCGGAGCTGATCCGCCGAACGCGGAAACTTGCTGTTGCCGGCTGAGAGGGCCTGAGTACTCGCCCCAGCGCCGGGTGACCAGAGATAAGGGCGCTGCTCGCTGTGGGGAATGAGCGGAGAAGGACTGGGCGGCAGGACCGGTCAGAATTGACGACGCCATTGCTGGGCAGGCCCGGAAGAATCCACCGGGGGCCAGGACACCCGCCTATCGATGGAGTGCGGTAAGAGCGAACAGACGCCTCCAGCCTGGGGAGCACAGCGGCCATACAGCTAACTGCACCACACGGGCGACGTGAAGGCCCGCACGACCCGCAGCCATACCAATGGCACCCCTGGGGAACAAGCACTGGCCTAGTACCACATGTCTCCAAGGAACCAGCGGCCTAGCTGACGCAAGACGCCACTGAATATCGACACACCGACACAGTCACAGACTCCTGCCAACCCACATGCCGCAGTGACCGAGTGACCTCCATACACGCCGACTAGCCCTCCTGGAACGGGCCACGCCGCTGAGGCGGAGGCGGCGCAAAGCGACAGATGTCTAATGGGCCTAGAACCCGAACCGGGACCGGTGGCACCAACTCAAAGGGCAAGATGGACAAGTCTGGGAAAAGCTCCGACCCAGACCAAACAACGACAAAGCTGGACACCATGCTGGCAGCTATGGAGAGATTGGAAGAATCTATACAACTAACTCGCACATCCCTGGCCACAAAAATTGATAGCGTGGTCATAGACCTGACACACTTGAGAGCGGACCAGAAAAAACTGGCAGAACGTACCACGAATCTGGAGAGCGAAGTACAGGTGCTTAAACGTCAAACCGACCAGTCGCATAAGCAGATCCAGGACTTACTAAACAGGGTGGAATTCCTTGAAGACAGGGCCGAGGATGCGGAAGGCAGGGCACGAAGAAACAACGTGCGATTGGTTGGGGTCCCGGAGAAATGGGAAGGGAGGACCCCAGAGGAACACATGGAACGGTGGCTGAAAGACATACTACCGGAGGGGTCACTCTCCCCTTACTTCATGATAGAACGTGCTCACAGAGTCCCCACCAAACCTCTAGCGACGGGCTCCAACCCAAGACCCATGTTGCTCCGCATATTGAACTATCGAGACAGGGACTCCATCCTGCGCGAAACACGCAAGCTCCACAAGATACGGATTGAAAATGCGACTGTGATGTTCTTTCCGGACTACACAGTACAGGTACAGCGGCAAAGACACTCCTTCCTAGAGGTGAAAAAACGCCTAAGGCAACTAGGACTGCAATACTCTCTGCTGTTTCCTGCGAAATAGGACTGCAATACTCTCTGCTGTTTCCTGCGAAATTGAGAGTAGTGGCTGGGGAGCGCACTCACTTCTTCACTGAACCAACAGACGTGGAATCATGGCTGGACAGCGGTGTAGACACAGACCCCAGAGCAACCACGGGTCCCGCACCCCGGAGACAATTCGGGAGCAACAGAAGAAAGCGCAGACCCCGCCAACGGTCACAGACCGGCGCACGAGGCACGACGAAGACTCCCCCCCAGCAGATACCGCGAGGCAAGAGAAACAAGACGCCCTCCGCCTGGTAATGGAGCTCAGCAGATCCCCTGCGCAGAGCGACGCAGCAAGTGGAAGTGTGCTGGAACTCCCGAGTGACGATGAAGCCGTTTATGGCATACCGGACTCCCAAGCATCAGGAGGCCGACCGGACGTCACTCCACAAACGGCGGACTACATAGGCTAACCGCGCCAAAGGGATCAGCACTCCTTAGAGACATTGCCAAGGACTACTGCACCGGACCTGATGATACGCACAGACAGAAACGCAACGCTGCAACAGCGGAGGACCATGCAACAACGAACAACACCCTTGCTCCTGAAAGTCTGAAATGTGGCCAACTCGCACCAAAAGCCCCCCCTGGCGGACATGAGACCAAGAGAAACACTGGATGCCCGCACTTGACCGACGTACAGATCCAGAGATGCTTCGCCTGGCAGCGGATCGTTTGGGACACGTAAAGTATGATATTTCCTACATGTACTAATGGGGTCCCCTGTATGCAAGGGCGGATTAGACTGCCACGCCCTTCTCGGGAAGGAGGCAGGCCTTCACACAACGACTTTACTGACTTGAACCTATTGTCACTGTGCGCACAGCACAACCACCCCCTTAGACTTAGACTTTGTTGCTCTCCTAGAGAGTATGGACGGGAGCACGTTTCGCATCCGACCTTTTGGTATTTTAAATGTTCATAATATTCAATGGCTTAATGTTCCGTTAGCCATGTTCCTCTCCCCTCCCTCGATCTCAAAGAAGTGGTGTGTAATTATATGTATCTGTACGATTGCTGGGGACGCCTGCTCGATAGCAACCATGGGGTGCACGGGGAGGAGAAGGAGGATCTGGGGGGTGGGAATCGTTAAAACACTGTAATGTCTACCATTAAGATATGTACGTGGAACGTGAGAGGTATACATACACCAACACATCGTTACCAGATTTACTCGTACCTCAAACGCCACCACATTCAAATCGCCCTCCTCCAAGAGACACTCCTTAACGCCACGGAAATACCCATACTAAGACGCAGATGGCGCGGGCAGTTGTATGCCACAGGTTTCTCATCCTATGCTAATGGGACACTGGTGTGGGTCAGGCCAGGCATTCCATGGACGACACTAGATGCACACATAGATCCCGGGGGGAGATACGTCGCGATCCACGGCAAGCTGGATGGGAACCCGCTGGTACTGGTCTCATTGTACGCACCCAATACTGGACTGGCGGACTTTCTTGATCAGATGCCAAATACACTAGCCCCCTGGCATGGAGTCCCCAGGGTGCTCGGCGGAGACTACAACAGCACAGGACCGCTCACACCCTCCACCACTCAACTCACAGGCACAAAATACTGCAAACGCGCTTCAGACATGGTCCACACAATGGGATTTACATGACGCATGGCGCAGCCGTAACCCACATACCAGGCACTACTCGTATTACTCGGTGGCCCACGCCCTACATGCGTGCCTTGATAGGTGCATGGGATCCAGCGAGATCCTACCATGTGTCACAGACACTTGCTACATGGGCCGCACACACTCTGATCACGACCCACATCTACTGGACCTGACATGGGAGCAACCGCGGCCCCCGATACCCACATGGAGGCTGCAGCCTGATCTGCTACTAGATGGCCCATTTCGGAGCTCCATAAGAACACAAATGGCGCAATATTTCGAGGACAACACTGGCACGGCATCGACACCACAAATTGAATGGGACGCGTTTAAGGTGGTCCTCAGAGGGCACTGTCTAGGCACCCAAGCCCATTCTCGGCGACAGCTGGAAGCTGACCTCAGACGCTTAGAGTCGATTTTGCTATAAGCAGAGCAGACAGCAGCCACTGGCGCCAACACTAACTTACTGGAAGCACGGGCAGAACATGATAGACTGCTTGATAGGTTGAAACATATCAATTACACAGCCCACTCAGCCCACTCAGCCCGCACGCATCACACTGGAGACAAACCTGGCAAGTTATTAGTCTGGCTGATACAACGTGAGGAGCGCACGTCACCCATGACAGCGATTCGACCGGCTACAGGCCCAGTGGTATACACCCAGGCGAAAATACACGAGGCTTTCGTAGCACACTATAGTGCGCTGTATGAGTCTCGGCCACTTACCACACAACCGACCATTACTACGTACCTGGACGAAATCACATTACCAGTCCTAACAGATGACCAACGAGACGACCTGGGAGCCCCGCTAGTGGCAGATGAGCTGCGAGAGGCCATCTTTACCCTCTCAAAAGGCAAAGCCCCTGCCCCGGATGGGTTACCAGTGGAGTATAAAGCCTGCTCCGATATCCTGATACCAGAGCTACTCAGGGTGTACTCGGTGGCGCAGGAAGACTCAGCTTTGCCCCGGTCAATGAATGAGTTGACACTGGTGTTTCTTCTTAAACCGGGCCGAGATGGCATGCTCCTTGGATCGTATAGACCACTGGCGCTGCTGAACACAGACTATAAGATCTTGGCATCGACCCTAGCCCGACGCCTGGCGGCCCTGGTGCCCACCCTGATACACAATGACCAGAACGGCTTTGTGCCCGCTAGATGTACCTCCCAAAACATACGGAGGTTGTTCCGAGTGCAGACCTATGCAGTGCAGGAATGGCCGAGATCAGGTTGCCTGGTTCTGGACCTTGAGAAGGCATTTGATTCAGTCGAATGGCCTTATTTGCTGTCAGTATTGCGCAAATTCGAGTTAGGGGACGACTATATTGAACTAGTCGGACTGCTGTACAGACACCCTGAGGTGCGAGTCCGCACAGGCAAGCTGATGTCCAACCCCATCAGAGTCCGACGTGGCACCAGACAAGGCTGCCCACTGTCCCCGCTGCTCTTCTCACTGGCAATTGAACCCCTTGCCGAGGTATTGCGTACCAAAGGCACACACTGGGGCATCCCAATGGCAGACGGCGTGCACATAGTATCGCTATACGCGGATGACCTGCTCATGTATGTCAGAGACCTCACCCGCTTACCACCGGGGCTGTCGGAAATCTTCCGGTCCTTCGAGGCCATGTCAGGCCTTAAAGTTAACTTGGCCAAATCGGGGGCGTATGCGTTCGCCCAAGACACCCCTGACCCTGAAGTCACGATCAATGGCAAACAGCTACCGTGGCACCACACCACGTTTAAGTATCTGGGAATATACATATAGAAAACACCCCCGGACATCCTGGATGGCAACCTGACACGCGCCATAACGTCCATAAGATCCCAGATTTCCTTTTGGAAGACACTCCCACTCAATGTGCCAAGTAGAGTGACGTTGGCGAAAATGATCGTCCTACCCAGACTACTATATTATTTTGCTAACATCCCAATATACGTCCAGGTCCGCACTTTCAAGGAGCTAGAAACCATGGTCAGAGACCTAATATGGAACGCAGGGAGACCCAGAGTGGCCCTGCAAAAACTATACACGCCGGTCAGTGACGGTGGCCTCGCAGTGCCGAATCTAGAACTCTACTATCTGGCTGCACAATTACAATGGGAAACTGCATGGCTCGCAGGGAAAAATCTAGAAGATACAGCCACGACAACAGATATACTGTCCCACACACAGATACATTCCCTGTTCCACCCCCTGGCGCACACGAGGAGAACATCACAATTACATGCGGACATGGCTGTCAAATGCTACACCAGGAGCTTAAAACTAACCAAGCACACTAAACCATACGCCCCGGCACTCCTGCTCTTGGGCACCCCCAAGACCTCATCCGTTGTCACGGAAGCGGCACTGGAACACTGGACACGCACAGGAGTGGACCCAATGGCAGACCTATACGCCGATGGCGCCCTGATACCTTTCATGACACTGGCCAGCGACACAGGTCTTCCAGCGGGGCAGTTCTTACAGCACGCCTCCATAGTCATGACATACACGCAGCGGTGGCGGATCATCACTGAGGAACCACCCACACATCAACTGATACAGAACCTACATGTCATGGGAAACGAAACACACGTGGTACACTGGCTGACCCAAGCACTGTTGTCGCACACGCAACACACTTTACAGCCACTACGTGACAAATGGGCGGCTGACAGGGGGAAGGACTGGACAGATGGAGAGTGGACGATGATACAAACAGGCCCCAAGAACATCCCCCGAAATGCGCGCTTTAAGCTGATCCAGTTTTATATACAGAGAACAAACAAGGGATGTATCCTATATGCCAATATGGGACAGGGTGAAACAATCTTAAAAAAGGAAAAACAGTCCCTAAGTTTAGGGATGTCCCTTAGGTCGAGGTGTCCCTTGTCACTACTAATCTAGTGAGACACACCACAACTCAAAGCACAACCCTATTATTACCAAACAGCAATAAGACTCAGCTGACCAATAGCTGAGCATCAGTTATGTAGGGTACTCACTGTCATATACAAGTCCTGTGGCATTACGAAAACAATACTATGTGCATATATGGTAAAAAATAACAGTTTATTAAAAATAATTTTTAATTACAATACATAAAATTCAATATTGCACAATCATATACACAAATACATTAAAAACCAAAGGTCGACGCGGCGTTTCGGTGTCTTAAAAGGATAGGTACACCTTCTTCAGGACGGTTTTTAAAATCACTAAAAAAAGAATGCCACAGTTACAAAAAGTTTCAGACTTATGACAGAGTCCCTAGTACATCCTAACAAATAAATTTTTTATCACACAATGTAATAAAACAGGTCTATGGTTAAATCATACTAGTCATAGAATTATAAAGGAATCGTAAATCATCCTGTTTTTCAATTATCATCATTGGTTTCATAAGCTTATTAACACGGTGACTGATTATTGTGACAGTTCATGGTATTTTCCACCATTCATTGTGTAGAAAGGAAGAATTGAATTGTTTTTTCTTTGTCATATCCCCAGAATTTACATAATTGACACCATTAACGCTTTCTCACTTTGCCATTAAACATGAAAGGATTATGACTAGTCGTATTATATAGCCATACTCTGTCTCCTTATGATAATAAATGTCTCTATTCAACAATGATGTTCATGTTGTGTACATAAGTAAATTCATCATCAGGTTTCTAAACTCAGCGATAATTGTTATTCAATAGACAGTGATAGGTTCGCCATCAGGGAACAACGTGCTCACATACCTCAAATTGTGAGCGAGTCTGGTAGTTGCGAGCTACCTTTAATACCAACAGTTTCTTATTCCATTTGTTGCATGTTTTCTGCTTTGTTGAATATTACAAATAATTTCACCTACAAGATAAATATTGTGGCATGATTTGTTTAACCCATTCCTAATCAAAAGCCTGATCGATATGATACAACAATTTAATTCTGTCATACCTGGGTCCAAGTGATTATATAAACTGGATAGGTTCGCTCTACCAGGGATGACCACCGTATGGATAATGTATTCACATACAACCTTGCTAAAAAATAGACAGAAATACATGGGGTATTACAGAAATGCTAAATGCAACTCGGTAGCATCTTTATGCTAAGGTAAAAAAAAAGTTTTTGGGATTATAATACCTTAGAGCAGGTTTCTCAGGGCTCCCTCGTGGGGTCTGGAGGAACTATTCATCTGTTTTCCTTGTATCGGCTGAAAGCGTCTTGTTTTATGCTTCCTTATGTCGGTTTATCTGTTGATAAGATTTATCCGACATTAGTCCATAACTTTGTATATGCTCTCTCTGTTCTGGCATACAATGCGCTATTTTTTTATAGTTTACTAATGCTGTCTCTTTCTGTGAGGTGTTTAATGACAGCCCGTAACCCGGCCACTCGGAAAGAAATTTAAGGGTGGTTTACGAATTTATAAGTGGGCAGACCTCTAGTGGAGCTACCTGTCTAGATGTCTAAATTGGGACAGGCATGATGCTGGTTTTAGACTTATCATATAGCATCTCTGTTCTAATTTATAAAGCGCTAATATTTTATTGTATACTCATGTTGTCTCTTTCTGGGAGGTATTTTGTTGACAACACGTCACCGTGGCCGCTCAGAAAGAAATTTAAGGGTAGTTTAAGAATTTATAAGTGAGCAGACCTCTAGTGGAGATACCTGTATTGGTGTTAGGTTATCGTATTAAGAATCCTGAATGGGGACCGGCATAATGCGGGTTTTAAACTTATCATATGGAATACTCTATGCGCGATATTTTACGTTCAGATCTCAAGTAGAGATACCTGTCTCGTTGCTGCTTTATTGTGTTAGGAATCATAAACGAGGACCCGCCTGATGCAGATTTTAAACTTATCGTATTGCATACTTAGTGCGCGATAATTTACTCTTAGACGGCAAGTTAGTTGCGCTTCGGCTTACCCTAATAAAAACCAGCGGCCTCCCTGTCATCTCTTCCTGGTACAGCGTTTCCCGGTATCTAGACGAGCTTGTATCCAGGCTGTTTATATTTCCCCTTCCAGGTCAAGGTTCAAGCTAATTCACCCGCCTTTTTTCCGTCGCGTACCCGTCCGCCATTTTGGATTGGGAAAGCAATGTGTTACGATTTCGAGTTTACTTTTCCCTCAAATCCCTACGTAATAAAGATGATATATTGAGAAGTTCTAAAAATTAGACAGATGGTATTTTTCGTCTATGGAGAAAGTAATTCTATACTATATGATTCGAAGCCCTTTATTTCTACCTATTCATATCATCAAAGAAGGACGTCGACTTTAATCGACATCTTGGAATGGTATCTAGGTGCTGTTAGTGATACCATATAATACTGATTTACCTTACGATCACGCAGTCTACCTATCAACTGCCTGTCTTTTAGTCTCAATCCTAATCGGCTGTTGTGCAATATTAAGAAGGTGGTTATGTTAATCAACATTTATTGATATTGTGATAATTATATTTGCTAAGGTATTTATTATAATTTGTTTGGTACCAACTAGTATAGTGGCTTCTCATCTGGCATTAAGCTGTTTAGTCGTTCAGCGTTAAACCGTTTTGTCATGATATGCAGGTTATGTTCTTTAATTTTTTTATTTTTGAATTAATTGAAGGACCAGGAGCATATAAATATTTAATGCCGGCCATTGCTGATAGGGATGCAAACAGATTGTATCATAAGGAAAGTCAATGGTCAGTTGTTAGTCAGATTGTTTCAGTGAGGATATCAACATGTTCTTCCTCTCCAACGCTTACCCTGTCTATTAGAAAAACTTTATAAAGTTTTATCAGAGGCAGATTGTTTTTGTTTATTTGATAGTATCATATCTAGCATTTTGTATTTCAGATTGTAATGACTATATTATCCTTTCCCAATCTTCTTTACTATTCAGGCCTTTGCGAACAGAATTGAATTTGCACATGTAAAACTGTTCTCTTTTTTTGCGTTTGGTTACAATGTCTCCTCCTCGCATGTTCATTTTAACAGATTCCAATACACACCATTTCAGATCTTGGTGGGTGTGTTTGCCCGTGGTCCAATGTTCTACCAATGGTGCTGTATTTTTGTGGGTTCTAATAGCAGATCTATGTTCATTTAATCTTATCCTGATTTCTCTTGCCGTTTCACATATATAGATTGAGTTACAGGGACATTTTATCAGATAAATTAAGTTTTTAGATCTGCAGTTAAAGAAGTCTTGGATCCTATGTGTTTTATCGTTTATGCTGATTTCAGGACCTTTTATGATATCTTTGCAGTTACTACAACCGCTGCATGGGAATGTACCCTTAGGTAGTGGATTCCTATCTATTGTGGGTTGGCTCTGGAGGTTCACCTCTCTGTACGTTTTTACCAGACTGTTTCTGATGGTTTTATTACGTCTTTATGAGAAGATAGGTTTTGGTAGGGTGGATCCTTTTTGATTTTCAACTAGATGCCAATTTCGATTTATTATGTTTTTGATTTTATTGTTAAGGCTGCTGTGGTTAGTGACAAAAATCTGCAGAGTTGTCTTCGCCTCATTATTTTTAGGTTTAAAGAATTCTTCTCGGTTGAAATATTTTGCCCTCTTATAGGAGTGTCTTATAAGTTTTTTAGGGTATCCCCTTTCCAAGAATTTTTCTGTCAAGATTTGGGCATGTTTATCAAAATCAGAGTTTTTCATACAATTTCTCCTTAGCTTTAAAAATTGGCCATACGGTATATTATTCTTTTGGCATGGGGGGTGGTAGCTTTCGAAATGTAACATCGTATTCCTATCGGTAGGCTTAGTGAACAGTTCTACCATCAGCTTTCCTGTCTCATGTTTTATGACTATGTCCAAAAACTCGCATCTGACATTACTGATGCAATGGGTGAATCTTAAGTTGGCATCTCCCAGATTGAGCCAACAAATGAATTCCATAAGGATTTCTTTTGGGCCTGTGCATATGAAAAAGACATCGTCTATATAACGTGTCCATTGGGAAATATTTTCAAAAAAAGGTGCATTGGAATTGAAGATATGCTTCTCTTCAAATCTAGATACATACAGACAAGCCAGACTGGGGGTACAGGTGGCCCCCATGCTGGTGCCCTTGATCTGTTTAAATAGGTTTTTCTCAAACAAGAATATATTGTTTTTTTAAGATAAGGGTTACACATTCTACAATGAAAACTGCATGTGGACTGAGGTCTAGATCATCAGTTTGTAAAAAGTCTGCAATCATTTCTATGGTGTCATCCTGTGGGATGTTGGAATATAAAGCCTCTATGTCTAGAGAGACCAAAAGCTGGTTTTCCGGATTAAAATCTAGATTTTCTATTTTCTCAATCATTGATGTTGTGTCCTTGATATAAGCTTTTTGTGTTTTGACCAGCCGTTGCAGGAAAATGTCAGTGTATTTGCTCAAGGGTTCGGTTAATGAATTTAGGCTTGAGACTATGGGTCTCATAGGGGGGTCCAGTATGTTTTTATGGACCTTTGGGAGTCCATATAGCGCTGGTATAGTTGGATTTTCATTATTTAAAAAAGAATATTCTTCTTGACAGATGATCCCATCGTCTTTTGCCAGTCGCAATAGTCTATAAATTTTATTGGACACAGAGTCTAGCTCCTCTCTGTTTGAGAGGCAGTAGTGTTCCATATTGTGCAAGAGAGAATACATGCGGGCATTATAGTCTGTTGTATCCATTAAAACAATGCTGCCTCCCTTGTCCGCTGGCTTTATTGTAATAGAGATATCCTCTTCTAATGCCTTTAGTGCTTGCTTTTCCAATTTAGTAAAATTGTTATCTACCCAGGTTTTTTTTATCGAGGAGATCTTCAATACTTTTCTCTACGCAGCGTTCAAAAACTTCTATGTCTTTTTTAACCATATTTGTCTGCGGGGTCCATTTGGATCTAGCTTTAAGGCCTGACTTGTTGTCACTTTGGATTCTAGGCTTACCTTCAAAGTAAGCGTTCAGCCTTACTTTTCTAAAAAAACTTTGAAGGTCTCGTTCCAGGCTATATTTATCTATTGGACTTGCTATGGCATACCCCAGACCTTTTTCAAGGACTTTTTTATCAATGTCTGAAATGGATCTAGAGGACAAATTAATGATCAGGGCTTTTTTGTTGTTATTATTTAGTCCCAATTCTTTTGGCTCCTGGTATTGTAGTGACGTGGTTGGTATTGGGGCTTGGGGTTGTATTCACCCCTCCCTCTCCCTTTCCCTCTCTGGGGACCAAAGGATTTCGGACGTTGATATAAAAAAGGTAGACTATCTCTTATATTACCTACTGATTCTTTGTCTTTATTGTTAGATTCTTGGTGTGTTTCGTTCTCAGAATCTGAGCTTGTATAAGAGGTGTCTAAGAAACGCACCTTCTTTCTCTGAAAATTCCGGCCAGGTTGTACCCATTGCCTTCTATTCTGATGTTCTTCTTGTGTCTTTTTATAATAGTCTTCCTGTAAATATGGATAGACTCTTTCTATGTTATATTGAGCCACATCTTTTCTAAATTTATTAGACTTCTTATTAATCATATAGTCACGGTACCCTGATATATCCGCTTGTATCTCTTCTAATTTTCGTTTAGCCTCATCTAGAGCATCACATTCTCTTAATTTGATTTCTAGTTCTTCTATCTCTGCTCTTTCTATGATTAATAATAATAGGGTTGTGCTTTGAGTTGGGGTGTGTCTCACTAGATTAGTAGTGACAAGGGACACCTCGACCTAAGGGACATCCCTAAACTTAGGGACTGTTTTTCCTTTTTTAAGCCAGTTTTATATACTGCATCGAGCGTACCTCTCACCGGACAAAATTAATCAGTACTTCCCGGGTGCCACAGCTAGCTGCCCGAGATGCGCACTGGGGGTGAGACTTGCTACATATGCTATGGCAATGCCCACAAATTCAAACATACTGGCGGACAGTGCTACCGATATTAGAGCGCTGCACGGCCATGCCGGTACCACACACGTGGGAAGCATGCATACTAGGCTTATACAAGCGGACCAAACATAATAAAGCCCCCTCCCGTTTCTGGGACCTCGGCCTCCTCACGGCCAAAAGGCTGATTACAAAACATTGGAAGCGAACCACCCCACCCCTGACGGAACACTGGCGCACCTCCCTAGACAATTGGGCGAAGGCAGAAAGCATCACCCTCCACATTGAGGAAACAGCGGGACTGCGAAAATTCCCGATCGCGACATTGTGGGACGAGATGCTGGGCTCCTTACATAGGGATGGCCAAGAGGCGCTGACCGGAGCAGAGAACATGGACCGCGACCCTGACGCCCCCGACAGGGAAACACATAACCACCCACGGGACACCACTGATGCACCTACCGACGATGCCCCACCCTGACCGCCATGGTGATACCCCACTAGCACTCCACACACACAACACGCCTCCTGCCGCCGACCCATAGCCCCCCCGACACCAGACGGAAACCCGTAGTCACTACTCAAAGGCAACCATGAGCTCTCAATGCATCGATACACCCCCGATCCGGACCACACACCTCGTCCCCAAGTTAGATGACCAGAACCCCAACTTCACATCTCCTATTTTTTCTCCCTTGTTGTTCATTTTCTAATGTCATCTTCTTTGCTGAGCCGACACGGCTGGAACATTTGTAATGTATCTTTGTTAAGCTGCATGCGGCGCTATACTACTGTACAATGTGATACGTCCCACGACCACGACAAAAATCCTTGAGATGGGAAAAATGTATGATGTAACATTTACGTTTTCTTTCCTCCTGTGAATTCAATAAAAGATATATTTAAAAAAAAAATTAGAAGGAAGGGGTCTTGAAGAAGAACTTGTAGTAGTAGTAGCCCTCCTTGACCTTTTTCTTGCTAGGGATCTGGAAGGCAATGAATCATCATCAGGAGGAGTGGCTTCCTCGGCTGATACCTCTGTCAGGATTAGGGTCGCAGTGTTCCGCTGTCTGCGGAAAGCGTGGCAATCGGCACTCTTCCAGGACCAAACTACAGTTCCCAGCAATGCATGCGGCTACGTTCCGTAGCGACGCAAACCACGTCAATCCAGGAACTAATACGCTGCAGAGACTGCTGATGGCGCCGATAATTCTTGCTGTTCTGGAGTTCCGGTCGGTAAGAGTGAGAATGAGCTACTGACTTGTGAGTAACAAACATTCGTTTTGGATTGTGATCTGGAGGTGCCCGGCTGGATGTCATTGTGGTTCGAGGGGCCCTCCTTAGATACACGCGGCGGTGTGTATCTACCATGGCATGATTAACTGTGTATGTCTGAAGAACCCACGTTAGTTTTCCCTGTTGGAAGAGAAGAGCGGCTGCTTTCTCATGCAGGGGAAGTTTGGTTATTAGTTCGAGGTTTGCAGAGGAGTTGTCAAGCAGAAGCGTGTTTCCTGGATTTTGCAAGCTCATGCTCACAGTCAAGGCGGTTTGATCTTAAGACTGCTACACTAGTGTTTCACGTTGCCAGATAAAGACTATTCCTGTGATTACAGGATCTTAGATTTACAGAACACTTGTTTCAGGAAAGGAAAGAGATGTTGGTGAAGTAACCCTTTGTTTCCTTATGCGCACAACCTTTTCGTCATTATTTTCTTCAGTACAGGAGAGAGAGAATCCTGGGGGGGTATAAAACCAGAAAGAAAAGGGCAGTCCAAAACAGAGCACAGAACTACTGTGGTATGTCAAGATTTGTTGTTATGTACATATAACCTTTAGGGAATATCATCTGATCTGAATGTATTCATTGTCCTTTTTCTAGTTGATTGCTGTTTCTGGTAGTACCCTCAGCACATCTCTCCTGTATACAAAATCTTTGTTATTTTCCTTTTCAGGTAGGGGTTGAGAGACAGAATGGAATTGTGTAAGATTGGTGGTTAAGAGGAATCCATTGAGGAAGAAGGGGGGGGGTGTTTTTCTAAACCTCGTGTCCTTTGTCGTTTCAGATCTCCCTCCCCGCTGTTCACTTCCTTTCCCGCGCTCGCGGAACTATTCTGTGAGTCTGTGTAGTTTACTTCAGGCTCCGGGATGGTTGTGTGGGTGTAGGTATGGGTAATTTCTGCACAGCCCCGAGGAGCATAGAGACGAAGCCTGACAACCTCCTCTTGAATAGCAATTTCCTGATGTGCCCCTTCTTCTGGAGGAACAAGCATTTTCGGCAGTTGTGCCGCTCCATGAACCTCGAGTCGCACCTCTCCATGCACCTGTCCATGCGTCTCTCCTTGCGGCTCTCCTTGCGGCTGTACTTGCGCCTCTCCTTGCCCATATACTTGCGCTTGTACTACTTGCACCTGTGTTTGTGTTTGTGGCTGTGGTTCTTGAACACTCGTCAGCTGAGTTACACCCGGCGTTGATTGGCTGGTAGTTTCTTGTGATGAGCCAAGATCACTGGTCGATGGTGATTCAACAACCAAAGTGGCTGCCGCAGCAGCACTCATGATGGTCTTGGACCTAACTTGGCGTGGTGGCACTGAACCCAATGAAGCGGAGGTGCTGCTTCCAGCTTGGTCCCCGGCGGACACCGCTACTGCTGCAGGCTTATTTTTTTTTCTCCCAAAAAAGGTGTCGGTGGGCACACCAGTCTCCTTGGTAGGTGGTGCCACTTGCTTCTTCTGCTCCTTCTATTTGGCAGTGGCACTGGTGACTTTTTTCGCTGAGGCACTGCGGCCAACTTTCTTTGGGGCCATCTTCTTGAGATGTCAGAACAGCAGGCCGCAGTTGCACGAGTTGCAGAGTTGTCTTGTCTGTGGCCACACGTGACGTCACGTGACATTGTGCTGCACACACCGCTGCAGGACTTCCTCCTTGCACTGGTGGTTCCCTTGTGCACCTAAAAGCAATGGAAGCCAGAGGAACATCAGATATACACCCCAAAAAGTCGAAAAACACTCAAAAATCCCCACAATCTCATGTCATCCATGCCCTCAATGATGTTTAAATTCAAGACACCCCAGAGAAAGACTAGGCCCATGCAACTCTGAGTACCCCTGGGCATAATGGTTGAAAGCAACGCTAAGTGGGTGCAGGCCTGAGCACACTGCCTGGCTTCAAAATGGCCCCTTGACCTCCACCACATGGCCAGGCCCTGCCTGTTCCAGGCCTCAAAATGGCCCCACCCACATGGCCAGGCCCCAAAACCACAACAAAAAGTTGAAAAACACTAAAAATCCCCACAATCCCATGCCGTCCATGCCCTCAATGATGTTTACATTCAAGACACCCCAGAGAAAGACTAGGCCCAGGCACCTCTGAGTACCCCTGGGCATAATGGTTGAAAGCAAGGCAAAGTGGGTGCAGGCCTGAGCACACTGCCTGGCTTCAAAATGGCCCATTGACCCCCACCACATGGCCAGGCCCTGCCTGTCCCAGGCCTCAAAATGGCCCCCACACACAAGGCCAGGCCCCAACACCACCCCAAAAAGTCAAAAACACTCAAAAATCACCACAATCCCATGCCATCCATGCCCTCAATGATGTTTAAATTCAATACACCAAAACAATCAGGGAAGTGCAGAGGAGTTGATAGAATCACCCTCCAAAACGATATATCTAAACAAAGAGATTCTATCAATGTGTGGGCATGTATTTTATTTGTTGGTTTTACAGTGATGAAAAAATAGTGAAAGTACTCTCTCTTAGGGTGATAAAGATGAGAGCGCTATGTGCTTTTTAAAATACCCCTCACACACTAAAAAAATCCAGTAGTGTCATGCTTCATCATTGGGGTCTTCCCGTCCCTCTACGGGGCGGGGCGTGCTACGACCTGACCGACTACGCGGGAGCACTAAAGTGGTGACAGGACTATGTGAAGGTGCAAGGTGTCAGTGAAAGTGTAGGGACCTAACAATATGTGTGAGTACAAAAATTAAAAATCCTCTGGCTAGTAGAAAAAAACAATTTATTAGCTTCTCTAGCTGGGGACATTAAGAAGGGGGTTTTGGGGTTGAGCCGATCGCTACAACCTGGTCTACATGTTTCGTAGGCAGTCCCCTACTGCCTACTCATCAGGACCTTCTACTGGTCCCTACGGAAATAAGCTCAGTTGCTAAGTATTGTCAGCCTGTCTTCCTAAAAACTAACAGTAAAATTCCACTGCTAGTTTTATGCTTCAGGGCATGAGCTGGCCCCCTGGGAAGCAAAAATTGTCAAAAAAAGGTGACCCAAATGTGGTCCCTGTAAGGAAAAAGGGAAAAAAAGGGAGACACAGATATTTAAATTTATAGCTGTGAATTTGGCGCTTTCATTCTTGTTTGCGCCACAATTTCACTCGTCAAATCCATTCACCCGTTGCACAGAGAATGACTTTTGAACTTTTATGGACAGAGTGATGGTTCAGTCTGCCATCCCCTGACTGTACGTAGGTGATACCGAACAGTGGACAAAAAACACAGATGTTCATAGTAGTAACTGTGGTTTGTCGCTGCGCTTACATAATTATCTGCGCCACAATTCTTCAACAAATTTCATTAGCCCATTGCCTAAAGCCCTAATACAAGACTTTATGGACAGAGTGACAGCGACAAACCACAGTTACTACTATGAACATCTGTGTTTTTTGTCCACTGTTCGGTATCACCTACGTACAGTCAGGGGATGGCAGACTGAACCATCACTCTGTCCATAAAAGTTCAAAAGTCATTCTCTGTGCAACGGGTGAATGGATTTGACGAGTGAAATTGTGGCGCAAACAAGAATGAAAGCGCCAAATTCACAGCTATAAATTTAAATATCTGTGTCTCCCTTTTTTTCCCTTTTTCCTTACAGGGACCACATTTGGGTCACCTTTTTTTGACAATTTTTGCTTCCCAGGGGGCCAGCTCATGCCCTGAAGCATAAAACTAGCAGTGGAATTTTACTGTTAGTTTTTAGGAAGACAGGCTGACAATACTTAGCAACTGAGCTTATTTCCGTAGGGACCAGTAGAAGGTCCTGATGAGTAGGCAGTAGGGGACTGCCTACGAAACATGTAGACCAGGTTGTAGCGATCGGCTCAACCCCAAAACCCCCTTCTTAATGTCCCCAGCTAGAGAAGCTAATAAATTGTTTTTTTCTACTAGCCAGAGGATTTTTAATTTTTGTACTCACACATATTGTTAGGTCCCTACACTTTCACTGACACCTTGCACCTTCACATAGTCCGGTCACCACTTTAGTGCTCCCGCGTAGTCGGTCAGGTCGTAGCACGCCCCGCCCCGTAGAGGGACGGGAAGACCCCAATGATGAAGCATGACACTACTGGATTTTTTTAGTGTGTGAGGGGTATTTTAAAAAGCACATAGCGCTCTCATCTTTATCACCCTAAGAGAGAGTACTTTCACTATTTTTTCATCACTGTAAAACCAACAAATAAAATACATGCCCACACATTGATAGAATCTCTTTGTTTAGATAAATTCAATACACCCCAGAGAAAGACTAGTCCCATGCACCACTGAGTACCCCTCGGCATAATGGTTGAAAGCAAGGCAAAGTGGGTTCAGGCCTCAGCACACTGCCTGGCTTCAAAATGTCACCTTGACCCCACCATATGGCCTGGCCCTGCCTGAACCAGGACTCAAAATGGCCCCCACCCACATGGCCAGGCCCCAACACCACCCCAAAAAGTCGAAAAACACTCAAAAATTACCACAATCCCATTCCATCCATGCCCTCAATGATGTTTAAATTCACGACACCCCAGAAAAAGACTAGGCCCATGCACCACTGATTACCCTTGGGCATAATGGTTGAAAGCAAGGCAAAGTGAGTGCAGGCCTGAGTACTTCATCTCGCTTCAAAATGGCCCCTTGACCCCCACCACATGGCCAGGCCCTGCCTATCCCAGGCCTCAAAAGGGCACCCACCCACATGGCCAGGCCCCAACACCAGCCCAAAAAGGCGAAAACACTCAGAAATCACCACAATCCCATGCCATCCATGCCCTCAATAAGGTTTAAATTCAAGACACCCCAGAGAAAGCCTAGGCCCATGCACCACTGAGTACCCCTGGGCATAATGGTTGAAAGCAAGGCAAAGTGGGTGCAGGCCTGAGCACACTTCCAGGCTTAAAAATGGCCCCTTGACCCACACTACAAGGCCAGGCCCTGCCTGTACCAGGTCTCAAAATGGCCCCACCTGCATGGCCAGGCCCCAACAACTCCCCAAAAAGTAAAAAACACTCAAAGATCACCACAATCCCATGCCATCCATGCCCTCAATGATGTTTAAATTCAAGACACCCTAGAGATTGACTAGGCCCATTCACCACTGAGTACCCCTGGGCATAATGGTTAAAAGCAAGGCAAAGTGGGTGCAGGCCTGAGCACACTGCCTGGCTTAAAAATGGCCACTTGAACCCCACCACATGGCCAGGCCCTGCCTGTCCCAGGCCTCAAAATGGTCCCCACCCACATGGCCAGGCCCCAACACCACCCCAAAAAGTAAAAAAAACACTCAAAAATCCCCACAATCCCATGCCATCCTTGCCCTCAATGATGTTTAAATTCAAGACACCCCAGAGAAAGACTAGGCCCATGAACCACTGAGTACCCCTGGGCATAATGGTTGAAAGCAAGGCAAAGTGGGTGCAGGCCTGAGCACACTGCCTGGCTTCAAAATGGCTCCTCGACCCCCACCACATGGCCAGGCCCTGCCTGTACCAGGCCTCATAATTGCCCCCACCCACAAGGCCAGGCCCCAACACCACTCCAAAATGTCGAAAAACACTCAAAAATCACCACAATCCCATGCCATCCATGCCCTCAATGATGTTTAAATTCAAGACACCCCAGAGAAAGACAAGGCCCATACACCACTAAGTACCCCTGGGCATAATGGTTGAAAGCAATGCAAAGTGGGTGCAGGCCTGAGCAACCTGCCTGGCTTAAAAATGGCCCCTTGACCCCCACTACAAAGCCAGGCCCTGCCTGTACCAGGACACAAAATGGCCCCCACTCACATGGCCAGGCCCCAACCACACCCCAAAAAGTAAAAAAACACTCGAAAATCACCACAATCCCATGCCATCGATGCCCTCAATGATGTTTAAATTCAAGACACCCCAGAGAAAGAATAGGCCCATGCACCACTGAGTACCCCTGGGCATAATGGTTGAAAGCAAGGCAAAGTGGATGCAGGCCTGAGCACACTGCCTGGCTTCAAAATGGCCTCTTGACCCCCCCCACATGGCCAGGCCCTGCCTGTTCCAGGCCTCAAAATGGCCCCCACCCACATGGCCAGGCCCCAAAACCACCCCAAAAAGTCAAAAAACACTAAAAATCCCCACAATCCCATCCCATCCATGCCCTCAATGATGTTTAAATTCAAGACACCCCAGAGAAAGACTAGGCCCATGCACCACTGAGTACCCCTGGGCATAATGGTTGAAAGCAAGGCAAAGTGGGTGCAGGCCTGAGCACACTGTCTGGCTTCAAAATGGCCCCTTGACCCCCACCACATGGCCATGCCCTGCCTGTCCCAGGCCTCAAAATGGCCCCCACACACAAGGCCAGGCCCCAACACCACCCCAAAAAGTCAAAAACACTCAAAAATCACCACAATCCCATGCCATCCATGCCCTCAATGATGTTTAAATTCAATACACCCCAGAGAAAGACTAGTCCCATGCACCACTGAGTACCCCTCGGCATAATGGTTGAAAGCAAGGCAAAGTGGGTTCAGGCCTCAGCACACTGCCTGGCTTCAAAATGTCACCTTGACCCCACCACATGGCCTGGCCCTGCCTGAACCAGGACTCAAAATGGCCCCCACCCACATGGCCAGGCCCCAACACCACCCCAAAAAGTCGAAAAACACTCAAAAATTACCACAATCCCATTCCATCCATGCCCTCAATGATGTTTAAATTCACGACACCCCAGAAAAAGACTAGGCCCATGCACCACTGATTACCCTTGGGCATAATGGTTGAAAGCAAGGCAAAGTGAGTGCAGGCCTGAGTACTTCATCTCGCTTCAAAATGGCCCCTTGACCCCCACCACATGGCCAGGCCCTGCCTATCCCAGGCCTCAAAAGGGCACCCACCCACATGGCCAGGCCCCAACACCAGCCCAAAAAGGCGAAAACACTCAGAAATCACCACAATCCCATGCCATCCATGCCCTCAATAAGGTTTAAATTCAAGACACCCCAGAGAAAGCCTAGGCCCATGCACCACTGAGTACCCCTGGGCATAATGGTTGAAAGCAAGGCAAAGTGGGTGCATGCCTGAGCACACTGCCTGGCTTCAAAATGGCCCCTTGACCCCTACCACATGGCCTGGCCCTGCCTGTCTAGGCCTCAAAATGGCCCCCACCCACATGGCCAGGCCCCAACACCACCCTAAAAAGTTGAAAAACACTCAAAAATCACCACAATCCCATGCCATCCATGCCCTCAATGATGTTTAAATTCAAGACACCCCAGAGAAAGACTAGGCCCATGCACCACTAAATACCCCTGGGCATAATGGTTGAAAGCAAGGCAAAGTGGGTGCAGGCCTGAGCACACTTCCAGGCTTAAAAATGGCCCCTTGACCCACACTACAAGGCCAGGCCCTGCCTGTACCAGGTCTCAAAATGGCCCCACCTGCATGGCCAGGCCCCAACAACACCCCAAAAAGTAAAAAACACTCAAAGATCACCACAATCCCATGCCATCCATGCCCTCAATGATGTTTAAATTCAAGACACCCTAGAGATTGACTAGGCCCATTCACCACTGAGTACCCCTGGGCATAATGGTTAAAAGCAAGGCAAAGTGGGTGCAGGCCTGAGCACACTGCCTGGCTTAAAAATGGCCACTTGAACCCCACCACATGGCCAGTCCCTGCCTGTCCCAGGCCTCAAAATGGTCCCCACCCACATGGCCAGGCCCCAACACCACCCCAAAAAGTAAAAAAAACACTCAAAAATCCCCACAATCCCATGCCATCCTTGCCCTCAATGATGTTTAAATTCAAGACACCCCAGAGAAAGACTAGGCCCATGAACCACTGAGTACCCCTGGGCATAATGGTTGAAAGCAAGGCAAAGTGGGTGCAGGCCTGAGCACACTGCCTGGCTTCAAAATGGCTCCTTGACCCCCACCACATGGCCAGGCCCTGCCTGTACCAGGCCTCATAATTGCCCCCACCCACAAGGCCAGGCCCCAACACCACTCCAAAATGTCGAAAAACACTCAAAAATCACCACAATCCCATGCCATCCATGCCCTCAATGATGTTTAAATTCAAGACACCCCAGAGAAAGACAAGGCCCATACACCACTAAGTACCCCTGGGCATAATGGTTGAAAGCAATGCAAAGTGGGTGCAGGCCTGAGCAACCTGCCTGGCTTAAAAATGGCCCCTTGACCCCCACTACAAAGCCAGGCCCTGCCTGTACCAGGACACAAAATGGCCCCCACTCACATGGCCAGGCCCCAACCACACCCCAAAAAGTAAAAAAACACTCGAAAATCACCACAATCCCATGCCATCGATGCCCTCAATGATGTTTAAATTCAAGACACCCCAGAGAAAGAATAGGCCCATGCACCACTGAGTACCCCTGGGCATAATGGTTGAAAGCAAGGCAAAGTGGATGCAGGCCTGAGCACACTGCCTGGCTTCAAAATGGCCTCTTGACCCCCCCCACATGGCCAGGCCCTGCCTGTTCCAGGCCTCAAAATGGCCCCCACCCACATGGCCAGGCCCCAAAACCACCCCAAAAAGTCGAAAAACACTAAAAATCCCCACAATCCCATCCCATCCATGCCCTCAATGATGTTTAAATTCAAGACACCCCAGAGAAAGACTATGCCCATGCACCACTGAGTACCCCTGGGCATAATGGTTGAAAGCAAGGCAAAGTGGGTGCAGGCCTGAGCACACTGTCTGGCTTCAAAATGGCCCCTTGACCCCCACCACATGGCCATGCCCTGCCTGTTCCAGGCCTCAAAATGGCCCCCACCCACATGGCCAGGCCCCAACACCACCCTAAAAAGTTGAAAAACACTCAAAAATCACCACAATCCCATGCCATCCATGCCCTCAATGATGTTTAAATTCAAGACACCCCAGAGAAAGACTAGGCCCATGCACCACTAAATACCCCTGGGCATAATGGTTGAAAGCAAGGCAAAGTGGGTGCAGGCCTGAGCACACTTCCAGGCTTAAAAATGGCCCCTTGACCCACACTACAAGGCCAGGCCCTGCCTGTACCAGGTCTCAAAATGGCCCCACCTGCATGGCCAGGCCCCAACAACACCCCAAAAAGTAAAAAACACTCAAAGATCACCACAATCCCATGCCATCCATGCCCTCAATGATGTTTAAATTCAAGACACCCTAGAGATTGACTAGGCCCATTCACCACTGAGTACCCCTGGGCATAATGGTTAAAAGCAAGGCAAAGTGGGTGCAGGCCTGAGCACACTGCCTGGCTTAAAAATGGCCACTTGAACCCCACCACATGGCCAGGCCCTGCCTGTCCCAGGCCTCACAATGGTCCCCACCCACATGGCCAGGCCCAACACCACCCCAAAAAGTAAAAAAAACACTCAAAAATCCCCACAATCCCATGCCATCCTTGCCCTCAATGATGTTTAAATTCAAGACACCCCAGAGAAAGACTAGGCCCATGAACCACTGAGTACCCCTGGGCATAATGGTTGAAAGCAAGGCAAAGTGGGTGCAGGCCTGAGCACACTGCCTGGCTTCAAAATGGCTCCTTGACCCCCACCACATGGCCAGGCCCTGCCTGTACCAGGCCTCATAATTGCCCCCACCCACAAGGCCAGGCCCCAACACCACTCCAAAATGTCGAAAAACACTCAAAAATCACCACAATCCCATGCCATCCATGCACTCAATGATGTTTAAATTCAAGACACCCCAGAGAAAGACAAGGCCCATACACCACTAAGTACCCCTGGGCATAATGGTTGAAAGCAATGCAAAGTGGGTGCAGGCCTGAGCAACCTGCCTGGCTTAAAAATGGCCCCTTGACCCCCACTACAAAGCCAGGCCCTGCCTGTACCAGGACACAAAATGGCCCCCACTCACATGGCCAGGCCCCAACCACACCCCAAAAAGTAAAAAAACACTCGAAAATCACCACAATCCCATGCCATCGATGCCCTCAATGATGTTTAAATTCAAGACACCCCAGAGAAAGAATAGGCCCATGCACCACTGAGTACCCCTGGGCATAATGGTTGAAAGCAAGGCAAAGTGGATGCAGGCCTGAGCACACTGCCTGGCTTCAAAATGGCCTCTTGACCCCCCCCACATGGCCAGGCCCTGCCTGTTCCAGGCCTCAAAATGGCCCCCACCCACATGGCCAGGCCCCAAAACCACCCCAAAAAGTCAAAAAACACTAAAAATCCCCACAATCCCATCCCATCCATGCCCTCAATGATGTTTAAATTCAAGACACCCCAGAGAAAGACTATGCCCATGCACCACTGAGTACCCCTGGGCATAATGGTTGAAAGCAAGGCAAAGTGGGAGCAGGCCTGAGCACACTGTCTGGCTTCAAAATGGCCCCTTGACCCCCACCACATGGCCATGCCCTGCCTGTTCCAGGCCTCAAAATGGCCCCCACCCACATGGCCAGGCCCCAACACCACCCCAAAAAGTTGAAAAACACTCAAAAATCACCACAATCCCATGCCATCCATGCCCTCGGTGATGTTTACATTCAAAACACCCCAGAGAAAGACTAGGCCCATGCACCACTGAGTTCCCCTGGGCATAATGGTTGAAAGCAAGGCAAAGTGGGTGCAGGCCTGAGCACACTGCCTGGCTTCAAAATGGCCCCTTGACCCCCACCACATGGCCAAGCCCTGCCTGTCCCAGGCCTCAAAATGGCCCCCACAATCAAGGCCAGGCCCCAACACCACCCCAAAAAGTAAAAAAACACTCAAAAATCACCACAATCCCATGCCATCCATGCCCTCAATGATGTTTAAATTCAATACACCCCAGAGAAAGACTAGTCCCATGCACTACTGAGTACCCCTGGGCATAATGGTTGAAAGCAAGGCAAAGTGGGTTCAGGCCTGAGCACACTGCCTGGCTTCAAAATGCCACCTTGACCCTCACCACATGGCCTGGCCCTGCCTGAACCAGGACGTAAAATGGCCCCCATCCACATGGCCAGGCCCCAACACCACCCCAAAAAGTCGAAAAACACTCAAAAATTACCACAATCCCATGCCATCCATGCCCTCAATGATGTTTAAATTCACGACACCCCAGAAAAAGACTAGGCCCATGCACCACTGATTACCCTTGGGCATAATGGTTGAAAGCAAGGCAAAGTGCGTGCAGGCCTGAGCAACCTGTCTGGCTTAAAAATGGCCCCTTGACCCCCCACTACAAAACCAGGCCCTGCCTGTACCAGGTCTCAAAATGGCCCCCACCCTCATGGCCAGGCCCCAACCACAACCCAAAAAGTCAAAAAACACAATCAAAAATCACCACAATCCCATGCCATCCATGCCCTCAATTATGTTTAAATTCAAGACACCCCAGAGAAAGACTAGGCCCATGCACCACTGAGTACCCCTGGGCATAATGGTTGAAAGCAAGGCAAAGTGGGTGCAGGCCTGAGCACACTGCCTTGCTTCAAAATGCCCCTTGACCCCCACCACACGGACAGGCCCTGCCTGTACCAGGCCTTAAAATGGCCCCCACCCACTTGGCCAGGCCCCAGCAACACCCCAAAAAGTCGGAAAACACTCAAAAATCTCCACAATCCCATGCCATCCATTCCCTCAATGATGTTTAAATTCAATACACCCCAGAGAAAGACTAGACCCATGCACCACTGAGTACCCCTGGGCATAATGGTTGAAAGCAAGGCAAAGTGGGTGCAGGCCTGAGCACACTGCCTGGCTTCAAAATGGCCCCTTGACCCTCACCACATGGCCAGGCCCTGCCTGTACCAGGCCTCCAAATGGCCCCCACCCACATGGCCAGGCCCCAACACCATCCCAAAATGTCGAAAAACACTCAAAAATCACCACAATTCCATGCCATCCAAGCCCTCAATGATGATTAAATTCAAGACACCCCACAGAAAGACTAGGCCCATGCACCACTCACTACACCTGCGCCTACTGGCTAGGGAGGCTTTACAGGAACCCCACAATTTAAAATAAAACAAACATATAACAGTGAGCTAAAATTCCATGACATAAATGAGAATTAAGTTAAAAAACAAATCACAGAAACAGTTGTATCATGCACCCATGATTAACCCTGGGCCTACTGGATACTGTGCCTATCCACCACAATATATATTTTGTTAAAGTTGTGAAAAAAGTTTTAGAACTGAAGTTGCCTCAACTGCAATGCCCCAAACAAACAACACCAACTTACTTGTAAAATCTCGAGTCCAAAAGTGATCCAAACTCCAAAGTTCAAAAAGTCCTCAAATACAAATCCAGCAGCAGCCACAGAAAGTCATCCTTCCAGCTCAACAGCCAAATGAAAAGTGACCAGTACATGCACAAAGCAATGGGAGGAGCCTGCTGGACAGGAACAGGAAGTTGGAGACTCTGAGGCACTTCCTTCCTCCCACCCCAACCCAAAAAATGGACTCCTGCACCAAAAAGTGCAGTCAAATGTCAATCTGAGGAGTTATTCTGATCAAAATCATCATTTTCACAAGGTTCATGCTTCCTGCGGTGGATTTCCTGTGCAGAATTGCAATTTTTGCAATTTCGGGGACGCGAGCTGTTCAAATCTCCCACCGGAAGTCAGCTGCGCGACATCGCGGGATTTTATGACGTACTCGCGTTCTCAAACTCTCGTCGTGCAAGATGGCAAGCCGCGATAACGTAATTGCGTTCAAAAAACTCTCGCGCGATCACGCAGCAGGATCGAAAATGGCGCCGCACCCGCAAAACCTGAAGAAAAACAATTCGGCAGACTCAGAATCACGATAAG
This sequence comes from Lissotriton vulgaris, assembly GCF_964263255.1. Lineage (NCBI taxonomy): Eukaryota > Metazoa > Chordata > Amphibia > Caudata > Salamandridae > Lissotriton > Lissotriton vulgaris. The sequence continues at coordinate 576,615,034 of NC_141693.1, forward strand.
ACAACGCTGTGCGCTCAAAATTGTATTTTTCAAGCGCGACCAAGCAAAACAATTTGTAGCTTGCGAATTTGCAGATTATTGGGTAAATTTGCATGAATTGCGGATCTCGAAATCATCAAAAATCCGCAAATTCGCCCGCGAAACGGATTTTACGCCAAAGCTTAATGATAATAACAACGAGAAGAACACACTGTTGTAAAGATTGTAGACAAAAAAATGAATCAAATTATTTAAAAGATTATGAAAGTTGATACTGTTACTGTGTTATCCTGGTCAAAAATGTGGACTGGATTTGCATCTCAGCATTCCTCATGGTCCATCAATCTTGGGTGTCGCCAGTCACCACTGACTGCCTGTAAAATGTAGATTTATTGGTAAGGCAAGTGTGCATTGTAAAGGTTTTCCCAAGTATAGGGCAGGGCCTGCCTGTAATTGCAGATGGAAAAACAAAAGGGTTATTGAGAACTATTACTTTCCTGGATGTTCGGATCAACTTATCCAACGAGGGTATAGAGACCGAAATGTATCGGAAATCCACTGATAGAAATAATACCCTACATTACCATAATTTTCACCCGTTTCCAGTAGTAATTAGTAGGGTATCCGGGAACCTTTTCTCTTGTCCTTTCTTTTCACCCCTATACCATTAAACAGACAAGAAGTGATTTGTCTCCACAGTCTCACAACAAGTGGGTTTGGTGAAGGTATCTATTCTAAAAAAAGATACAAAAACAAACTCTTTACTTACTGCCACCTTCTTGTGTGTGTTTTTTTTTGTCCGAGCCTTAAGGCTACCCTTCAACACCGACAAACCACAACACCAATCTACAAGAAGAAGGCAAAGGAGTTAAAGAACCAGTTTGTGTCAAACATATAGTGTAACTGCTGTGCCAATAAATACATTAAACTTTAAGAAGATAATACAACCTCATAGCTTCTTTTTCTGTCCTTCCCGCACACAGCGACACAATGCTAAATTAAGATTTATAAAGCCACTCAAGGTCATCTATCAAGGCCTCCCATTGACCTTGGTTTGATCAGTTCCTGTTGCAGGGACTAGGCTCAGTCACAAACGTGGGGCAACATCTTTATTGGTACAAGTGGGTCAATGCAGGGTGGGAGGATAATACATTAGTAATGACTTATGCTAGTTCCAAATGTTTAGGAGCTGTTTTAATGCGAAAATCAGAAGGTGTGTGTAGGATGATTCTGGTGTGTTGCGTGGGTTGAGAGGTGTGGAAAGCAATTATTCTGTTATCGAGAAATATGGCCTAGCTGTTTTCTGGACAGTAAGAACATTATGAAAGTTTCTCTGGTGACTAAGTTACAAATCAAGAATGACACAATCTGTTCAAAAAGGTTTTTACAAATAAAGGTATTGATCAAATTTCCACTCGCATACATAAGTGGGTGGTTGTGCTTCAGGCGTTGAACTTTGAATTGTCATATGTCCTTGGAGCAAGCAACTGGCAAGCGGATTGTGTTTCAAATTCATGTTTGAAGCAGGAAGAAGTTAACAACCTCTCAAATTAATATTTTTGTGGTGAAGAGTTTGATGAGGAAGTGAATGTCTGTGTAATTACGAAGGAGATCTATAGGAAGGTGAATTGAAGAACAATTAGTGTATTCAGAAGGTTATTATAATGATGACTTGTGGTTGGGTCAATAGAAGCCAATGTTTTAGTCTTTCTCCTCTCCTTGAGCAGCAAGGCAACCACTGCAGGCCAATCACCCAGGTCAGGGACAGTACTCCTCCTTCAGCTTTCCCAGTTCCTTCTCGTCGGGCAGAGGTTTCTTCTTGTCAAAGCAGGATCTAGTTTCTTGGGAGTAGGGTCCCAATACTTATACCCCTAAATCCTTTGTTCCTCTGGGGTAGAGGGACCTGTGCCCAGCCAAAAGCCGTTCTTGAGCACTTTGTGGACATGACTCTGACTTTTCATTCAGGTAGCAGGCTAGAGACATCAGACGCTCCACAGGAGGTGAAGCCAGCATTGTGGTGGAGAGGCACAGTCCTATTCAGAGCCCTGGTGCACTCCTCCCACCCATCTGGATGTATATCTTTCTATTCACCACCGGGCTGCCCCAGCCTGTCTCCTGGAATCCCCCAGCCCTGTCACTCACAGAAACCAGACCGTAGATACACATCCTAGCAGAGGCGGGCTGAAATGGTTAGGCAAGCATATAGCTACTTTTTAAAAGTGGTCTTTGCAAACACAGAATATTAAAATAAACTTTACTAAAAGATGTACTTTCTTATTCTGAGTTCAGGCATACTAAACTCGAATTTCCACCATGTTCCCTGAGCCTGTTAGGATCATAGAATGTAATGATTCTAACAGCCCATGCTTGCCTATGAGAACAGGTAGCCTTGCAATAGTGAAAAACGAAAATGGCAATCATTCACTATTAGGACATGCCACACACATCAGGGCTTGCCCCACCTTATACTTACAATGCACCCTGCCCTTGGGCCTACCATAGGTGTGACTCATATGAAGTTAAGGGAAGGTTTAGGGACTGGCAAGTGGGTGCACTTGCCCAGTCAGCATGACAGTACCAGGCTGCACACAGGTTCTGCAATGGCAGACCTTAGACATATTTTACGAGGCCGCTTCTGTGGGTGGCACTATCAGTGCTGCAAGCCCACCAGCAGCATTTGGATTTACAAGCCCTGGGCACTCCTGCTGCACTGTACTATGGTCTGACAGTAAACCAAATAAGCCAATCATGGAATCAAATCAATACAGCAATTTACACAGGGAGCAATTGCACTCTGGCACTGGTTGGAAGTGACACAGTGCTCTGAGCAGCTAACACCAGAAAAACACATGAGGCATCAGCAAAAATGGAAGGGAGACCCACGCCAATGGTGCCAGGTCTAACACGTGGCAAATTAGTACCACCTCAAAATTTATGTAAAGTGATTGGAAGTCATATGGGCTTATCCAAAATGAAGGCAAGAACCAGAGAAGGATACTGGTGGCCAGCAATGTACTTGATAGTGGAAAGAGAAGTAAGTAATTGAGTTGAGTGTGTGCATACTGACATAGTATTGGAGTGCAGGGCACAGCCTATGGTGGTAAGAGAGAAATATGGAGGCCTGTGGGTAGATATTGCATTGGACATTCTTCAACCGGTAAAGGTGAAAACTTGTGATAGGTATGCCCTTGTGTGGATTGACATGTATTCACACTGACCAGAAATAAAGGTAGTAAGCTCTGTGTAATCCAAATATATATCATTTGTTTTCTAGATGAATTTTTTTAAAGCGAAGGTTTTCCTTCCACATTCATACTGATTATGGTATTCAGCTTACCTCAGAGATGGTGGAAGAGGGATCAAGCACAAGAAAGCACCACTCTATCACCCAGAAATGAATGGCATTTAGGAATGCTCTTTTCAGGTTTTGAAGGAAAGTTTAAAAGAATCTTAGGTACGTTGCCGGAAACAGGAAGATGAAATGAGAAGAAAATTAAAGGGAGTATCGCCTCTCACCACATTCCACTATAGGTGAGTCCCTATTTCAATTATTCGGAGGAAGGTTCCTTAATAATGAGATGGTCCCAGGATGAGTGAAGGAGAAACGCATGGAGATGGATGACTGAGTGGCAGAGTGGAAGGATGGCGAGAGCGATAAGCGGAAAAAAGGGTTGCAAGCAAAGAAACTGTATTCCAGTCATAAACTGATCAAGAAGACTATGGTGAGGGTTGGGGATTAGTTAAAGATTAAATCTCTGAAAAAAGATGGTGGGATAGCATTAAAATGCAGTCAACAATTCAAAGTAATAAACATTTTTAAGAATGCAGTAAAAACAAATGACCAGAAAATCCAGAATCTTAACAGAGGGTCACAATATTTCCCAGTGGAAAGAGGGAGTGCTGCCTCCCTGTTCAACCCCATGTATGGTAATATGTCAAAGGAACTGTGTCCCAAACCTTTGTTTGATGTTATTTGTGTGTAATGACTTAATGTATATATATATTATATGCTTCTGTTTTAGTGTTTAGTCTACAGCTTGCTTATTCGTTAGATTGAGTGGGAGAGGTGATGTGATATTCTCTGACTGAGGTAACTGTTACTAATTGAGACCTAAAGTGTTTTGTGATCATGATGATGATGTGTTATCTGTAACCAACACATCATCTCTGGAATGTGGCGATAGAGTTGTATGGGAGGCAGTTGCTGAGCAAACATGAACCTGCGATGCTACTGTGAATGGGGTCTCTGTGTTTTACATACTTAATAAATAAGATGGTTATCTCCATCATATGCTTCCTGTCATCACTCTAACAGAGTTCCTGAGGATTCTGGGAGTTTCCATCACAGAAATGTAAGGAAAATGCATGATTTTATGCACAGTTTGAAGTTTGCAAGGGATTCTGGGTAAAACAACTTGATGTGAACTATACATTTCACCCCACCCTGGATTACTTAATGTGTCTAGGTTTTAAAAATGTGCCAATTTGCTAGGTTTCCCTAGTTGCACCCTGAGTTATGGCCCAAAATCCACAGCTAACTACTTTGAAAAAAAAACAAGTAAGTTTTGAGTGGAAATATGTGATGTATCCATGTTGCGTTCTGGACTTTTTCCTGTTGTGGACACTGGGTCTATAAACACAAGTGAGGTACTATTTATTTGGAAAGAATTAGGGGAACGCTGGGTGGAAGGACATTTGTGATACGTCGAGAACTCCCCAAGTTTTCATCAAAGAAATGTGTCACCCCATCCTGGATTTCTTTAGGTATCTAGTTTTCAAAATGTGCACGTTTGCTAGGTTTCCCTAGGTGCCAGCTGAGCTAAGGCCCAAAATCCACAGCTACCCTCTTTGATAAAATAGGTGAATTTTGAATGAAAAAATATAATCTATTTATGTTGCTCTTAGGGCCATTTCTTGTCACAATCACTTGGCCTACCTGCACAAGTAAATTCCACTTGTATTAGAAGACATGTGGGAGCAAAGGACAGTAGGATATTTGTTAATACCGCTAGGGTTTTGCTGCATTTGTGGCTTCCAAATACAATTCTGTGTGTATGCAAGAATACATTTTGAAAAATACAGTCTAAATAATATGATCATAGGGACTGCCATAAATTCAGAAATGTACAAATAATCACTAGTCCTAAACTCCATTTCTTGTGCTATTTTCAGAAATACACAGGTTACCTTGATACCTATTTTCCACTCAGCATATTTCACCATATGAAGTGGTCTGTACTCAATACACAATGAACATCAATTGTTTGCTCTGGGTACATCGGCATTTAGAGAAACTACAAACTCTATATATCCTTACAACCAAAAGCGTCCAGCAAACATAATGGTACATTGCTTTTGTAGATCAGCCATTGTTACAATAAATTACTGAAAGTTACAGAAGAAAACTTTGGCACAAATTGTTGTTTTTCCTTCTCGTTTTTAATATTTATGGCAAAACTTAGTTTCTGTGAGAAAACCTTGAGAAATCTACACATATGACCCCTTGCTAAATTCTGTATTGTGCCCACTTTTCGGAAACATATAGTTTTCCTTGATCTCCCATGGGTTTCACACTGGTTTCCACCACATACCAGAAGTAGGTTGAAAGCATAAAATATAGAAAGAATGGTCTACCTCTTTGAAAAAACCCAAAACTTGATCAAAAAAATTGATTTTTTGATTCAGTTTTGCTTGTTTCTGAAAGCTGAGACGATTATGACTTTAGCACAGTCAAAGGTTTGTTATTGTCATTTTTATGAAAAAAGGCACTTTTATCCAGAGCACTTTTTCCTATTTTTCCCTGCAAAACTCAAAAATTAGCTATATTTTGGCTATTCTCTTTGCCCCCTTCAGGGAAATCCACAAACGCTGGGTACCTTTAGAATCACTAGAATATTGCAGAAAGGATTACAACCTCTGAATTTCTAACCCTGTATGAAAACCTTGCCAAATCAATCGATGAACTGTTAATGGTGTATTATCATGAACTGTCTAATCTATTTTGATATGGATTTTATTAATTTGCCGTATAATTGTTATTTTATTGTGCTTTTATGGATTCTTGGAATAAAGTTATTTTGAACTTGAACTTGCAAAAAAGATGCATATTTAGTGTGGATACTTTTTATGGACAAGAAATTATGAAGGCCTAAGCACAAACCACCCCAAATAGTTAAAAAAGGGCTCAGCACTGGGAGATGGGGGGGGGGGGTACACCAGTTAAAGGGTTAATATTTGCATTTTAATAAATAGATTATTTTTCCTATGAAAGAATCAAAACATTTTACAACCCATAAATGTTAGTTTAAAAAATCATGTAATTGTTAACATTTTTAAATGTTTAAAAACATTATTTAGCCTAAAACTAATTATTTTCATAAGCTGACCACACTAATCATTCACAGGATCACAATTCACACAATAACCATGGGACTGTAACCTTGTTTTTCTCATAGAGAACAAAACAACATCATAAATAAAAAAAGAGCAACATGTGCCTGACATTGAGTAACTTTAAATATTTGCTGTTGATAGTCTTTCAAATCTCTTCAGATTGTTTAGGTTGAAGGAAAATTATGTTTGTGACACATTTTGAAATAGCAGATTCAAAAAAGTATTTTCTAAACTTAAGAATTTTTCTCCTGAATGCTTAAAAAAACATTCTCTTGTAACTGTAGGAAAAAAGGTTTGTATCAAATTTTCCAACATTATTTACCACCCTTTGTAGTGCTGTGCTTAGCTTACAAAGGGTGGCCAACTTTGGATGTGCAGTGCTTTAAGTAACAGTAATTTTCTCATTCATGAGTTCTCTGAAAAACCCCACAAGATAAATGTAGTGCTATGTACATTTAAAGATGTCTTTAGTGCTATGTGCAAGGCAGGGTACATGTCAATGGTATATGTGAGTAGGTAGCATATCTCCACTACTTTTAGAAAGGGAATGCCATTACCCTAAACACAATGCACAGGGTGAAGATAATGTCTTTTTAATGGGAGTCAGCAACGGTGTCACCTTCTACCCACAACTTTTGCATTTCATCTGGTGTTCTTATGAGTGCTTTGTTGCCCTGCAAACAGCATTCACTTTCTATGTGAGAAAAGTCACCACTGAGGCACATGAATGACTGAAGAAGGATTAGAACATTGGAATGTTGGTAGCTCCATTGAAAACAATGGAGTGCTCCTGGCTTATAATGGCTGGTATAAGCCTGGAGCTCCAACATTCCAATGCTTCTTTGTTCACAGCTCTGGCTGTGAACAAAGGCTTCAGGGAGCCTGAGGGGATTCCAATCCCCTCATAGCCCTATAAGTCTTTGTTTTTTTTTGTTAGAACATTCTGCCCTCTAGTGGCAGAATGTTCTAATAGCCTTATAGCCCTTCGTAGCTGGGCTATACTGGCTAATAAAGTTTGTCTCCCTTGTTAAAGCTGGAGAGGGCCTTTAATAGCCGGTATAGCCCTTTACGGCGGGCTATAAGGCTATAATCACTTACTCTTTGATCGCATTTTTTTTTAATGTCTGACTGACTGAAGAATGTATTTTTGTGCTTTAACTTGACTAAAAAGTAGCAGCAGGAACATAAGCGTACTTTCATTGTAGTGAGAATAGCCGAGTGTTTTAAAATCATAATGAACTTCACTTTGCAGAGAGCATTCATTTATGTAGTTAGCATTACCGAATCTTAACTAGTACTCATTGCATTAACCATGGAAGGATGAAAGAGTGAATTGACCATAGTGGAAGGTCAAGTTTGTAGGTTATTAAGACATTTTGTGGGTTTAATATTTCAGTGGATGGAATGTTTAAATCTTGCAGCTTTTAGCAGTGTGGGCAAGCAGCTGGTAGCGTGCAGATTATTTACAAACATTCTTATATAAGTGTCTGTGAAACAACCACAAGAGCAAGATACATACTCAGTGAAAAGCAGAACTTCCAATGCTGTCTGAATAAGCCTCCAAGTTCGAAAATAAACTCTCCTGAAGGAGGGGAGCGAGAGGAGGGGGAATGGGACTGTAAACAAATTCAACAATTCTATGTCCGGACTGGAGGCTTCAAATTAAGCATTTTCTTCTTTGCTTTGTTTGAGTAGTACCCATGTTCCATCTAACACAACCATAGAGGAACAAAGGTATAAACAGTTGATGGCTACAGTACTCTAGATGGAGAGAGAAAAAACTACAGGTTTCAGGGTCTGCAAAGACAGTCCACCAATCAAAACACTGGTAGCCATAATAACAGTAACATTATGTAAAGCCCCTTTTCTTTGCTGCCCCTTTTCTTTGCCGGTAAGTCACCAGCTTAGGTATTCCAAAATTATCAAAGTGTTTTCCTTTTATCATACTTAAGATTGATATTCAGTTTTATAAATTGATTGTTTTGAGGTTGTGCCATGCAGTTCTACCAGTCAGTGGATTCATTCTTAGCCCCTTCGCTGCGGCGGCTATTCTGCCGCAGCGCTAAGGGGGTAGGGCGGCCGCGCGGCGGTCACGTGCTTGTGACGGAAAGGCTCCGTCACGGCACGCGGGTGAGCTGTGCTTGTGATGGAACGGTTCCGTGTAGAACGTGCCCGCTCCATGGAACGCGTCGCGCAGGCGCGAAATCAGCGCCGCGCAGAGACGCCGAGCGGGCCGTGACGGAACCGTTCCGTCAAAAGCACAGCTCACCCGTGGCTTGTGACGGAGCGGTTCCGTCACAAGCACACAAGGAGTTAAACAGTCCCCTTGCTGGTATAAGTAATATTCGATACTGTGCCCACAAAATTCACTGCTTATGACCTCACATATTACATCACTTATTACATGACACCATTGATAACATCACTGCAACATATGAAATTACATCATTGAGGATAACACTGTGGAAGGTGGGACACAAAATAAAGTTACTTTAGAGATCAAATTAGAGTTGCTTGAGATTTTTAAAATTGGGGGATTTAATTTTTCTTTATTTTATTTTGAAGGTTTTGTATAGCGCGAACAAGACCCTTGTGGGTATCAGAGGGCTTTACAGGCAATTGTGAGTACAGGAGACAGGTTTAGCGAAAATATAGACTTGCATAAAATAAATATAGTAATCTAGTACAAATTAATCAATAAAAGCATGGATACACCAATAGTTCAGGTGAATTTGGCCATAAGAATAGATTTCACCTCTTTTCTGAATGATGCTGTGGAAGGGTTCCGTCTCGTTTCTGGGGGCGAGGGCATTCCAAATCCTGGGACCTATTTTGGGAAGGTCCGATTGTAAGTTTTCTTCCTAGCAAATCGTTGTGGTTTCAATAGTAGGTTGTTTGAGGTCCTGTTCGATCTGATACCACAAGAGATCACCAGTTTGTCAGCTAGGTAACTGGTGCATGAATCCATCAAGAAAAATTGTAATCGCAATAGCTGCGAAACAGCTATTGCGATCGCAATTTCCGCTCCCGCAATTCATCAACAAAAAAAGCATCAAATAACGAATTCGTAAAAACTAAATCGCAAAGCCAATGTGGAACCCCCATTGCGATTCCTTAACAGCGATTTCCCACATTTTCTGCGAATCATATTGCGGATTCGCAAATAAATCGCTAATCCAATTCATCATAAATTGCAAATAGCAAAAAACACCAAAATCGCAAAAAGCGGGTCGCTATTTAAGGAGAAGCCAAACCAGGTGGGAACCATGAAGTTCAATTGGAAAAAAAATAATAATAATTTTCTAACAAGAAACAGGTGTAGGGTAAATCAAACACACTTAACTAGACTCAGTAGGAGCATGAGGAAAGTCACAATGCCAGGTCTCCACATCATGGCAAGGCGGCTGAGGCCATGTCCAGGTCCTGTGCTGCCTGCACCTCCTGGCTTCCGGAAGCTTCCAGGGGATAGTTGCATAAGCAGGGGGATATCCCAGAGCACACTGTCAGGCTGCCTACGGAGTTTTCTGGATGCCATGCTGAGCCTGATACACCACTACATAACCTTCCCAACAACCCAACAGGACTTAACCCAAACAAAACTGAACTTCTATTCTCCCATGTAATTGGCTGCATTGACTGTACCCACATTCACATCTGTCCACCCGCAGACACCGAATACATGTGCCGGAACTGCAAGTCCTACCACTCACTCAACATCCAGATGGTCTGCAATGCGAAGACCATCATCACCGACATTGTGGCCCAATACCCGGGGAGCATTCATGATTTGTTCATCTTCCGGCACAGCCGCTTACACACCCGCTTGGCCAGGGGTGACTTTGGTGAAGGACATCTCCTAGGTAGGTACACATGCCACATACAGTATGTCAAGACCTTGTAGCTGCACATAACAGGCACTGACCCTCTGCCCCTATCCTTCAGGTGACAGCGCCTAGGGCCTCCGTGAATACCTCCTCAGCCCATACCTCAACCCTGCTAAACCACAGGAACGGTGTTACAATGCTGCGCACATACACACAAGAAATGTAAGTGAGCGGACATTTGGGATGTTAAAGAGCCGATTCTGCATCCTACACAAGACTGGCGGGGCCCTCAAATACCAGCCTGAGGTCTGCTGCCGCATCGTGGCCATGTGTTCCATACTCCACAATATTGCCACCAAGCGGAGGATACCTGTGGAGGTGTCTGGTAATGAGTAGGAGGGGGACAACCAGCCACGTGCATATGTGCATCATGAACGTGGGGAGAATCCTGCTGAAGGACACAGGTGCCGTAACAACATCACACTGAACTATTTCTAGTGCACCCATACCCCTCACACAACACTGCACTCATGCATGCCACATGAATTAATGACATGAGGAAGATTTGTGTTCAAACTAAATTCTTATTATGTTCAACAAGTTCTAGATGTGTTTTGAATTATCAAACAATATAACAAATGTATTGCGTCTTACAGGATCTGGTATGCAGAGCAGGCGTGCATGGTTACATCACCATGGCACTGCTGGTAATGTTCAGTCAGTTACTGGCGCCTCGTGCCAGAAGCACCCTGTCGCCTCTTCAACTCCACGTAGGGAGTGTCCGGCCGTGATGCAGCACTGGGCCTGGAAATGCGGTGCATTTCTGGTAGCACCGGCTCAGACAGGCTGCTCAGGCTCGATGTACCCTCACTGGCATCATCACCCACCCTTGCATGGCCATGGCCACATACCTGTTGATTTTGGACTGCGGTGGTTACCTGCTCCAGGGCCCTTGCTACATCTTGGCAGCATTGTACCATTTGCATTTGCATTGCCAGTGACCTGCGCAACAGTTGTGATGTGGCGTTCCCTATCAGGTGGTTCGACAGGGTATATGCAGATAGCCGGTTCAGAAGCTGGCGATGGCGTTGGCGGGTTATATCCTACTGAGCCACCATCAGTTGGTTGTTTTCCTTCACTGCAGCCGTTAGCTCCTGCACACTTTCTGTCAGCTGGTTTATATTGCGTGCAGTTTTGTACAGCTGCAGCTGCATGTCTGCCTTGTGCTGTGCCTGCTTGCGGTGCACAGCTAGCATCCGGGCTTCGATTCCTAGCCCTAGTTCTTGGGCCTGTTGCTCCCTGTCTGCTCGTGTGGCCACGGTGCGCTGCTACCTCAACCGGTCGCTTGCCTGGGACCGCACAGTGGCTGTGCGCCGTGTCTGCCTCCTGGGTGGTGGTGGGGTCTGTTCCACTGCCATGCGTGACACCTGGGGTAGTTGAACTCCTCCTGTGGCTGCAGGGGTGGCCCTGTGCGTTTGGGAAGGTGGTGGTACTGGTGCAGGTGCATGTGACGGTCCAGGTTCAGGGTCTGGATGGCTCTCTCCCTCCGTCTCTTCTGTGGTCTCCATGATATGGAGTGCCTCGCTATCTGAGGTCTCAGCATCTGCAGCATGTGCGATGTGAATGGGTGCATGAATTATGATATGATTCAGGCACCTGGGATTAAGCAACATGCATGCAGGCTTGCATTCTATGACTGGCTTTAGGGTTATGTTTCACTTGGCAGTTCTGGCTGTGTGTGGCTATCAGGGCACATTGTCACACTACAGGTCCCACAATGCAATGGGGCATTTCTGATGGGCAGGGACTGCCTTACCGAGGTTATCAAATAGCTAGCTCTGGGGGCATGAGCATTGTTAGGGGATGGGGTTGCAGTTGCATGGCTCTTACCTTGTGATTGGTGTGTGGGTCGGGAGGTGTCCAGCTGAGTGACCCCCACGCAGGCGGCAGGGTTGATGGTGTCCTCAACCAAGTCATCTAGTGGTGTGTTTGCGGCAACTGTGGAGTCTCCTCCCATGGCCAGTCTCTCGCCCAGCCTCTCTGCAATGCGCTCCTTGGCACGGCCTCTGAGGTCATACCATCTCTTCTTGAGGTCATCGGTTGACCGCAGTATCACTCCTACGGCCTTGACCTTTTTCCTGATGCGCAGCCAGATGCGCCTTTTGTCAGCCTCGGGCACCTTCCTGGAAAGCTTTCCAAAAAGCTTGTCATGGTCCCTGCTGACTCCCTCAATCAGGTACTCCAGCTCTTGTTCGGAGAACTTTATTTTCCTCTTCCTGCCAGTTTCACTGGATCCTGCTGCATCCTGGGACATTGTGGTTTCAATGTATGTCTTGTCTTGGGGCTGCAGGGTGTGTCTCCTGGAGCTCAGTACTGTGCCTCCTCCTCTCTCCAGCTCTGTGTTCCAAATGAGTAATGGAGCTGCCTCCTTCCTGGTTGTGATGTCATCATTGTGCTCAATATGCGACTTCCCGTTTTTGCGATCTCGCAATTTGCGAGATCGCTATTTGGATTTGGCTAATTGCGAAATCGCAATTTGGGGTTGGGAAACAGCCAATTCTGCGAATTGATAGCGATTTTGGAAAATTCGCATACGGTGATTGCGGGCGATTGTGATTCGCTTTTTTTAAGCGATTTTTATGATGCATCCCATTCTGTGAATTCTATTTAGCGATTCGGTATTTTCCGTTACTTAGAATTCGCAGAGTGGGTGCTTGATGCATCTGGGGGTAGGTGTTTTGTGATGTAGTGCCTTTTGTGTCATACAGGCGATTTTCAAGTGGATTCTCACCTCAAAAGGAAGCCACTTGAGGGCACACAGGTCGGGGGCAGATGTGATAATTTCATTTGGAGCCTGTGAGGAGTCTAGTAGATGAGTTAGAGGTGCCGTCATAGATCTTGGAAGGTCGCAGAGAGTGACACTCCCAAAGTCCACTCGAGGCATTACTAGCGCTTGAGCTGCCTGTTTGAAGTCATTTGTGGGCAGAAAGGATTTGCGTTTACTCAGGATGTACATCTGAAAATATGCTCCTTTTGTGGAGGAGCTGATGTGTTTCTGTATGTTTAGCTTATTGTCTAGAATTATTCCCAGCGATTTCGCTGAGTCGATAATGAGGGGTTGTTCGTTAAGTGCTGTTAGGTGTTTCAACCACTCGAGGATAATGGTCAATTGGTTGGGGGTGCTATAAAGAGGAATTCGGTTTTGAGGGTGTTTAGTTTCAGATGGCTTTTGGCCCGCCAGATCTGTGTTTGTCGGAGCGTTGCATTGAGACAATTGATGTCTTCAAGTGAGTGGTTTATATGTAAAGTTTAAGCTTAAGCTAGGAGTGCTTTGAAGAGGTAAGCTTCTCTTGGGGTCACACATTGAATGACCCAGGAGACTCTGGGCCTGATTACGCATTTGGTGGTGGGCCAAACCGCCACCCACTCCTGCACTACCAAAGCTCACTTGGCACCCGCCTGCCATGTTATGAGTATATTTTGGAATTTAAGTGGTTTTATTAATTTAATAAATATGATTCAACTGATATTTTCACTTAACTATAATGCAACTTTACCCTTTTTTCAATGAATTTCAAAGTTTTATTTCAATGGAAAATAAGATTTTATAACCCTAATTTTTTATGACATCACTTTAACCTTTAGTACTTTCAGTAAATTTCAATTTTTTTAACATAAAGTAATATTTTATTACCACACATAATGCCAACAGCACCCCAAAGGCTGTGCATGATGTGGGACTGGCCTTAGGAAAAGACATTTCGCCCAACTCATGCTGGTGCCCAACTCTCCTACGCCTGATCCATGGGCATGCGGGCGTTTGGGCACAGCGCCTAGGTGTTATTTTAATCAACCCAGACCTATTGGCTTTGTCAATATATCAGAAAACCAAAATATAAAAAGTAGGCCTATTGGCTGTATGAAGCAATCAAGATATTAACATATATAAAGCCTATAGATTTGCTAAAACAATTACGAATAAGTACAATGAAATGTACATTTAAATAATGTATGCAGTGCAATGTTTAATAAAAGTGATTGTCATAAAAATATAATGAAGTTTAACAAAAAAAATGCCAACATGCAGCCATAGAACCCACCACAAGAGGGCTCTGCACTCCAGCTGAAGAGAATAGAGCTTAAGCTAGGAGTGCTCTGAAGAATATGATAAACTATCCTGGGGTCACACATTGAAAGACCCAGGAGACTCTGCACCTGATTACGCCTTTGGTGGTGGGCCATACCGCCACCCAGCTCCCGCACCACCAAAGATCACTGGCACCCGCCTGCCTTGTTATGAGTGTATTTTGGAATTTGACAGGCGTTACTTTGGCGTTTCCATGGCAGTGCATTTCAAAACAGTGCTGCAATGGGAAGGTCAAAGGCCATGCCATGCAGGTACAGGGGGGTGCATTCAAATAGGGGCGCCAAACATGTGCACCCTGCATGCCCAGAGGCACAAGGGGGCCCCCATTGTTTCCTCTCCACCTCACTTTTCATGGCAAGCTCACTGCTGTAAAAAGTGAGGCCGGGAGGAAACTCGTACTATGTTTGGTGGTGTAGCCAACTCATAATCAGGCCCCAACTGTTTTTTTTCATATTGCTGGTAGGCTTCCGCACTCCCTGTAGCCAGCCCAACATTAAAAAACATGCTTGGTGGTGCCTCTGACCCTTTTAGGGACATCATAAAGCTTTTTAAAAAAGCCCTTGTTGAGCATAATGGGACATTCTTTCAAGGAGCAATTAATAATAAGTGAGTGGATCCAGCCACTCTTTTATTACTCTTATTTAAAAAAATTATAATAATTGAGTGGTCCTGGTGCCCACCTGGGATACACAGATCTTTATTTTTTGTTGGGGGTCATAGGAGCCCCTGTGGCCCCACTCGCCCAAGCTCACATATTAGGTGCTGGTGGGAGCCAGCAATTCTTTTTTTATTATTATTATTGGGGAGGAAGGCATTCAGCTCCTTTCCTGAGCCAATAATGGCCCTCGGGACCCCATCCACCAGAGCCAAACTCAAATAAAGAAGAGGGGGCATGCACCCTCTCTCCATGAGCCCTTGAGGGGCCAGGGACCGCGTCCCATAGGGCTGTATCTATTTTTATGGGGAGAGGGCATGTGGCCCACCTCTCAAAGCATTATCAGAGAAAGAGAAACATGGAATGGGGGGGAATAAAACTGAAGGCGAACCTCACAGTGGGTTAACAAGGAAGCCAGGGTCCCAGTTGTAAGGAAAATAGGCCCCACTGTCAGCTAATTGTATAGCAAAATTCAGTTTTAATTGTTTTTCATTAGGTCCCTCTCTTCTGGGGCCAGATGCCACTGCACCTTGTGGTAAATAATATTTACTGTCTGAATTTCTATGCAGTAAAGTTCAATAAAATAACTCAGTCGAAAATAAGAGGCAAAATCTGTGATATTTTAGTTTCAAAATGGGTTTTATTCCATAAAATGGAATGGTTCGAACCAGGGTATCATGTTCCTTTCACCATAAAGGATCAGGAAGGGATAGAGCATACTTTATTGACAGAATACATAATTTATAGTAAATGCATATGATGGTGATGAATACAGAAGGCGTAACAGCTGAGAGAAACGAGATAAGAACACATGTGCGTAACAGAAAGGCGTGCTCGAGGGCGTACACAGGGGTGTGTGCTAGAAACGTCACATGAAAGTGTCACAAGTGGGTGGATACATAGTGGAATCTTGCAGTGTCAGCAGAATTCTGTAGCAAGGATGCGCGCGCAGCAGCATGACGTGTGACTGACGTGAGGCTGGAGGGTGCAGGGGACTTGACATTTAGCACTAGAGGAAAGAGACAGAAGTCTGGCATGTCAGATCGACTCGTTCCTAAATCATATCTGATATCTTGTGTTTGGGGAACTATATTATCTAGGAGGAAAAGGTCTCTCGGGCAGAGGCTACTCTATACTGACTATTAATGCGTGCATATGTGACTACGTGTCTGCGTGTAATGCGAGGGGCCATGGACCTACCATGGTAACAGGAGCAATGAATTACTTGCATGGAGACAGAGAGGCCGGGCCCTTTGCTCTGCAGCCGGGGAAATGTTTATCTATTCTGCTAGACTGGAATGTGTTTTCGAGGAGCTGAGCTCGGCTATACTGATAACTTGAAGGCAAAATACTGTCTTTGGCAGGCAAGCAGGCCGAGCCGGGCACCGCTCGCCGCGCAGGGAGTAGGACAGAGGTCAGGGAGGCATCCCACGTTGCAGCTTTTCAGGAGGCAGAGAACAGAAAGTGCTCGATGGCAGAAATCAGGGCCTAGCTCTGCAGAGCTAGGAAAAACGTGAAAGTGCACCATGAAAAGACGTTGGCAAGGCATACTTAGGAACTGAATAATCGATCCATTCATGGTGGATCTGAAAGAGGACATGTTAACGTTGGACGCAAATGTATTTGCGTCTTCATAGCAGGTCGAGGAGGGAAGTTACATGCGCTTTAAGCTCGTACATGGAGACGGTGGGGTTCACGTTAGGGGACACAATTGACTATAAAAATTTATATTACCTCAACCTGCTGCACAACCTATAGCCGCGTCCCAGTACCTCACGGCAAAGCAATGTATTATGGGGAAGCAGACTGCCGAAGTGCTACTGCCGGCTTTCACACTGGATGAATCTACTTACATAAACAGGGTTACTCTGGAGAACTTGAAGCAAGTAACAGACAAAGAAGGGCACACTGATGCGACTTGATCCTTTGTTGTCTTTTTCAGACAACATTAAGAATGTACTGCTTGTCGGGTTCGCACCATTATAAAGCATCCTCCAATGAGGGCGTGGATTAATACATTCCGTACATAGGTGTTAGGTTGGTTGAAACTGGTTTCTAATTCTTACTGTTCTTCGAGATGGATGAATTACATTCCCTTATAAGAAACTAGTTTTTTAGGTCCATAGTAGTCTTTGCCTAAGAGTCCTTTACAAGGAGAAATTGAACATTCTTATAAGGTAGCGTCTATTATGCATTTTACTTTTTGAACGTCGGTATCAGTATGGGCAAACAATTCTATATTACCTAATTTATATTTAAAAAGCAAATTAGTAAGGTAAAATCCATGTACGATCGTGGCCTGTTATACATAAGCAGTGGCAGCTCCTCCATTTGGGTGTGGGGGAGTTGCCCCACTGCTTTTTCGCAGTGCGAGAAGCAGAAACATAAAATGGTAAAACTACCATTTTATGTTTCTGCTTCTCGCACTGTGAGAAAGCAGAAGTGCCTGGTTTTGGGCAGGTGGGTGGGCAGTCCTGCTTGTGGGCAGGGGGGAGTGGCTTGCCCACTGTTGTGGGCCATGACTGCTTTGGTCGGCCTGGGGTTGACCAAAGCAGTCATGTGCACTCTACCTTTTCTTTATGTAGGCTGCATGCAGCCTACATAGAGAAAAGGGCTTCCCATTAGGCATCCTGCTGGGGTACTGTGTGCCTGCACCGCACCATTCACAGCACTGCCATTGCAGTGTTGTGATTGGCAGATGGAAGGGAGGCTGCCTGTGGCTGTCTTTACTGATGAGAGCCCAGCCAGGATCTGAGGAAACGCGGGATGGTTAGTTTTATTTTATTGTAATTATTTAAAGCCCTCCCGCCTCTCCCCATCCCCCGCGATGAACGCATTTCCATCCGAATCTGTCCATCATGCTGGACACAACTGCAACAGAGTGGTGTCAATCTACACTAACAATCTGCAATCAAATGAACAATCAAGGTTGCATGTTTGGATCATGTCTGCATGGGGAAAGGTGAGTGGGATATGTGTCTTAGTAGTGCATCTCCAAGGATACTTCTGGACTTTAGGAGGGCCTAGCACTTCTATGGATAAGTGAAAATAAGTGTTATGGACGTTTCAGTTGAGCTTGTCCTATGGGAATCCAGGACTGAGAGTTGCCATGCAGCACAAGCCATACCTCTAATGGGAGAGGCTCCATTTTGCGGGTGACCTTTGATGATACCTTGATGCAGTCATTTAGCCTGTCATTTGAGTATGATAGATTTACTCCCATTGCTTGTGGCGACACCACCATCTCCTTGCTCTGCGGCAGGCTTGCAGCTCCTAAAGGTAAATCTAGGTTTAGATCAGATTTCTTTGACAAGATTGTTAAAGAGCATTTGTGTAAAAAGAAATGGCATATGGCTGGTCACTGTCGTTAGCAAAAGGTCTGGCGTGCGACCTGGTTGTTTTCACCTTTTTTGGGTCACGCTGGTGTGATGTAAATCCATGCACTAGGTGCCATACCTGAGAAAGATTGCCTTACAAACTTTTGTCTTCTTGAATCTTAGTTTTTCAATGAGCAGATTTTCTCTGTTGCAAAGGGGCAGTGTCTACCTGATCTGGTCTGATTCAGGGCAAGGGATTTGGGTTTTCCCGGAAACATGGTTTCACTTGTGTTGCAGACAATTTCAAATAAGCTGCATGTTTCAACAGGGACCCACTTTAGATGGAACAGCATAAGTGAAATAAGGTCTAACTTTTAAGGGCAGGTGGTCACCCTGAAAGCTTCATTGAGTATTGCTTTCTCGTATTGGATATACAGACCACACAGCTCTCAACTGCTCTCTCACCTTATAAAATACAGTTAAATCCCTCGGAATTAACATTGAACAAAATCTTTCTCTTATCTCCCACATAAAAAACCGAACAAAAGCGCTCTCTTCACTCTCTATCACCTCAAGAAACTAAAACCCTTCATTCCTGCCGATGACTTTAGATCAGCTGTCCAATCGCTTGTCCAGTCTGAAATAGACTATGGCAACACCGTTCTCTCCAGGACACCTAAAGTCCACTTAGCCCCAATCAAATCTGTTCTCAACCTCACTGCTAGGCTCATACCAACCTCAAAAGGTTCGATCACATCTCCTCTACACTTAAAACCCTCAACTGGCTTCCAATTGAAGGCAGATCTTCAGATAAGCCACCTGCATAAAGCACAAAGCCCTGCATCAACACATTCCGCCGTACCTCGCAGATAAACTCCTCAAAGCGGGCTACTATCAAACTCTGAGGAGCTCAAACACACTCATTCTTGTCCCTCCTCTGTTAAACAAGAAATCCACTCAATCACGCTCCTTCTCTGGAAATGCGCCTATCATCTGGAATGCTCTCCCTAAAGAACTTTGTTGCAACCCTTCCTACTTCAGCATAAAAAAAGACCTCAAATTACACCTGCTCGGCAAAGTCCTTAACCCCTTCCCTGGGCTCATACCCCAACCCAGTTTCCTACTTGATAGGATCCCCCCTTCAGTACTCATGACGCCCTATCTCCACCCTCTTTTCTTTACTTCTTTCTTTTCTTCTCCCTCTTTCTCACTATTCCCTTTCTTAGGCTGATACACTTGATGTTTCCTTACGCACCCTCACAGCCCCTCACCATTCTTACATCCTGCCCCCTTTCTACATCCCCCCTTCTCCACGACAACCTCTCTTCTCTTATTAAGCAAAAGAATACTAAGTTCCCCGGGGATGGAATATGAAGAAGGTGTAGGAATATGGAGACAAAACGTAAGAAGGGAACAAGGTGTTCCCTTATTGGAACTAAGAGACCTCACACACCCAGAAACCTAGGTGTCATGCTTCATCATTGGTCTCCTGTTCCTCGTCAGACTGGCGCTGCAATGTCTGACGGTCGCCGTAGGCGCTCTTTGTTGGAGACCAGCTGCTCCGCGCCACCGGCAGGGGTGCCTCGTGTTGGGGGTAGGTTCTACACCCTTGGCTGTCGGTGGATCAGGTACCTTACCTTTCCGAACAGCCCCACGGGAACAGACTGCGGGGCCCTGTAGGGTTACTCTTAGGGTCTTCCCTCTAGAGCAGGACCAGTTGGCCTGCTCCCTGATTGACCCAGTGAGGTTGTATCTTTAATTTTAATATTTACCTTAATTTTTTCACTGTGTAGTACCCAACACTCGAGGTCCTGAAGAATTGCCAGACTGGCAAGAAACATGTCGACCTTTTTAGAGGGTTGAGTTAGCCTACTGTAGAGTAAGCAGTTCCTTTCTCCCCTCCCACCATTTTAAACAAGGGAGTCAGCCACGTGAATAAAGTCCCCTGTGGATTGACTCACCTTCGTCTTTTAATATTCACTATTTCCCTCACGACTACACCTTCCCCAGACCCCTCACACACACTCAAACTATTGGCTGGAACAAAAGATCTCCAACAAAGAGCGCCTACGGCGCCCGTCAGACATTGCAGCGCCAGTCTGACAAGGAGCAGGAGACCAATGATGAAGCATGACACCTAGGTTTCTGGGTGTGTGAGGTCTCTTAGTTCCAATAAGGGAACACCTTGTTCCCTGCTTACGTTTTGTCTCCATATTCCTACACCTTCTTTATATTCCATCCCCGGGGAACTTAGTATTCTTTTTCTTAATAATTGACTTGACACATACTCTGGACCCCGTTAAACATTGTCCACCACTGGTTCCCAATTTGTATCGAACCTCTCTTCTCTTGTCTTGCTGTTGAATATTGTTATTACCAGAACGTATTGAGCTGTTACCCATTGTTTTAATTTGACTTGTATGCTACCTCATTGTATTTTTTGCTATTTTTATATCTTCCCATGTGACCCTTGTAAAGCGCTCTCATACCCTTGGGTCCAGCCAGTGCTATATAAAACCTTTAAAATAAAAAATAAATAAAATAAATTGCTTTGAGTTCAACGAGGTGCACTTTTGGAATTCCTATCAACAGAGCTTTTGATAGACCAGTCTCATCCGTACAGGAGATTGGATTAATATCTTAACACCTGCACCGAGGAAAGTTTTGATTACTCTACTTCTCATTGCTACTTCTAATTACTGTTTTCCAACTTGACTTCATGTGTTAGGTCATTTAAATGTAGTCATAATATATTAATTTCTCAAATTTGCTTGAAAATGCACCGGTTGTCCACTCTTTTTTCAAAATTTTCTCGGGGGTGATTCCACCCGAACCCCTCATAGGCTGTTTGGGCTCGCTCTCTATGCTTGCTCCCCACAGTGCAGTACAACATTTATTGTACGCCTCACTACTTTCAAATGTCACCAGCCACTACTGTACATAGGTTCTGAATACACCACCTGGCTTAATACCAAACTTTCTCACTACTTAAAAAGCTAATGGAAACATGATATGCTGCCCTCGGAATTTGGTTTTCAAATGAAGGCAAGATTTGACTTACACTAAACCAATTTGCATCTAAAAACAAACAATTAAAAGGGTTAAATGAATGCAATCTTTGTTTTTAATTTATGTAAATTGGTCTGCATCGTACAGTAAGGAGCAGCTTATCATGAACATTGAAAGCTGAGCATTACTTCAAGGTTTCAATATAATTCATGAAATTACGAAGGTAATTGAAAATGCCTGCTGGCATTTTAAGATCATCAATTTATGGTACAGAGTAACAGTTCAGCAGTAGGCTGGTACATAATATCCCCAAATCTACATTTAATAATTAAACACCATGTTCTAGGCAAATATAAGCTTGCGAATATGTATGAAAGGATTGAGATGGATCATTTAAAATGCATTGAGAAAGCCAAAAGTCCAAGTTTATTAAATTTAAAAGGTTCAGCTGGAACTTTGTTTATGTGTATTTTTGCATTACTGGGTTGCTATAGTTTTATATATTTCAGCTATATGATTGTGTCTTTTTGCTGCTAATGTGTGGTGTTAAACGTCAGGCCTTACTGCACTTTTCTTTAAAGAGTCTGTCCGGTTAAGATTCTTCTCCTGGTACTTATGTGAATATTTTGTCAATAAAAGTGTTGATATGAAATTTCTTATTAGAGGGCCTCATTAGTGAAGTGTCATTGATTATTATTCATGTCTATTGGATGGTAAATTCTTTCACTTTTCTTTAACTGGCCAGCTCAACAAGGTATCTTAAATAGGGGTGGGTGGAACTTGCACAGTTTCACTCTGCGTAATTAGGAGTTACCTGAAAACTAGGGGCATATGTAGAAGACCCTATCACCACCTGAACATCACTTTATTCGACGTTCCTATGGCGATAAGGGCTTTGCCTTATTTACAAGGCTGTGTTAAGCCACTTCACGTGGCTTAACGCTGCCTTGTAAATAAGGCTCCCTTTCACACTATGCTTAGCGTGAAAGGGGTGGGCAGTGGATGTTGCAGTGGGCGTTCCACTGCAACACCAATTGATTTTTACGCTGCCCCCTATTTATAAGGGTGGCATAAATAGGAGTCAGCGCCAACATTCAGACCAGGAAATACCTGGTCTTAATTTGGCAAAGCAAGGAGAAAAGCTTTATTTCTCCTCGCTTATGCTTTTTCCATGTGTTCTCCTTTCTGCAGGACACATGGAAAAAGCAAAACTCCTTGGATTGTTTCTGTGATGGAAGGTGTCATTTCCTGCACATAAAAATCCTTTAAACAAAATTACATTTTGTAACTTCAATGTGTGCTGCATTAAGCAGCACACATATCAGTGACAAAACGGAATTTAAAGATTGTTTATGTGCAGGAAGGGGGACCTTTCTACACATAAACAATCTTCCCCTGCACGCAGACATACGTGCAATATGGTGCAAGGGTGCCTGCATTGACGCTAAGCTGATAAACTTAGCGCCAGCATAGGGGGAAATGCAAGGCTGCACCATATTCTTGTAAATATGGTGCAGCCCCCGTTTCTGAAGTGGCGGATTGAGATGTTAAACCATGACAGCTAATGCCTCACTCTGCCACTTCTTTGTACAGATGTCCCTTAATTTCTCATTCCTACTTAAGAATGGGGTGTATTTTAATCTAGTAAAATCTGTTTTCTCCTGCTGGCTCACATATGTAATTTGCGTAGGTGTAAATATGTTTGATGTAAAAATAAATACAACTGTATAGTGTAGTACCCCATTGCATGTTCCCCTCAACCCAGTTTGAAGCACTTGGCTTCAAACCATCCCCCTATGCAATACATTGCCTTACTCAGCACCTCGTGGTTGATACAGTCCTTTCACAACAGACCTATGGGGCATATTATCAAAGGCTAATATCGCCGCATTAGCAGGACTTTTTCCCCCTAATGCGGCGATAATTTAATTGCCCTATTACCAAGCTGTCGATAACACCAGTTAGCGACAGCTTGTAGGCGATAGCGGGCATTTAGGGGCCCACTTTGCATGTCAGCGATAATTATCGCTAATGACATGCAAAGTGGGCGTGCCAAGATGTTAGCGACTGAAAACAGTCGCTAACATCGCTATTTCCTATTACCAACGCGAATATCTCCAAAAGCTAAAGCCTGCCCTGAGCAGTTCTTAGCCATGTTATCCAATGGTAGGTGGATGCATGAATATCGCCGACTTTTCAGCGATATTCATGCATTTTGGCCGATTTTTATCGCTTAGGAGATAAACCTTGATAATAGCAAGGCTCCTAAGCGATAAAAATAGGCGAAGCACGGCGATAAAATTATTGCCGCTAACCAAGCATAGCGACAATTATCGCTTATGCTTGTTAATATGCCCCTATGATCTTAATCTGGTAGACTAGTGTGAAAAAAAAATATGTGAGAGATAGCAGGACCGTTGACCAACTAAGTGCTTTTCCTCGTAAGGATGGGTCTGGTCATTATATGGTTCCTTGTGCTAGCTCCTCGGGTTGCTGCGTGTCAAGCATCCCCCTGTGTTCTTATAGTTTAGTAATATTGACATCTCTAACAAGCATTTCCTGTCCCCAAGGCCCTTCAGCATGTATAGGGGAGTTTGAAAGACCCCGGGAGCCGTATGTCTGCCGGAGATGATTTAGTGCATGTAAATAGTAGCTTCGATTTCAAAGCACAGAGAGGTGTGAGTCCGGCAGTGTTAGGGGATTCAAACAGGGGGGGGAAACATCCTTTACAATGCTGTGTTTACACCGTGCGACATTTATGACGCAGCTATTACAACGCAAGTCGTTACTACGACTTGTGCTGGAGGGCGCTCTTGCTTAAGGAAAAGTTTGATTTTCTATTCCAACGCCTTCCGTACTGTTACGTGGGCTGTAGTTGGAATAGAAAATTAAATTAATCCGCAATCCAGCACCCTCCAACGCAAGTCGTTGTAACGACTTGCGTTGTAATGGCTGTGTCGTAAAGTACCACGATCAGAATGATCGCGTTGTACTGACGTACATCCAGCAGGGGTGGCCATATCAGAACCTATGAAAAGAGATGACACTTAAATACCTCATCACAACAACTCGATTACTTTGCATGTTGTCAAGACATGAAAACCGAAACAAAAGTTGTTGAAGGAAACAGACTCATTTGGACTGCTTTGAAGCTAAATAATCTAGAGTAAGGGCCATATGTACGACCCTTACATTTTGTGACTCAAAAATTGCATTGCTTTGCGACTTTCAAAATCATTTTACAACAGTGTCTCAAACGCTGTTAGCTATTGCTAATGGGGTTGAAAATTGCCTGCCTCATTAATATTCATGAGGTAGGTGCTATTTGCGACCCCATTAGGAATGGCTAGCACTTCCAGGGATGGTGGCCTGCTCGGGTAAGCAGACCTGTGACTGCTTTTTAAATAAAGTAGTTTTTTTTTAAAGTGCAGCCCTCTTTCATTTTTAAAGAGTAGGCAGTGGTCCATGGGGCCACTTCCTGGTCTTAAAAAATATTTTCATCCACACTCATGAAGGGGAAGGAACCCCTTCCCGTTTCCCAGTGGCTTACCACCTACATGAAGTAGGTAGTAAACTGCACGTGTTTTGTGACCGCAGATGTGGTCGCAAAACAATTGTACATTGAAGTGAGAGTCACTATTAGTAAGGGACGCCCACGGCACATCCCTTCCTAATAGCGAGTCGCAAACCCTATTTTGCGAGTTGTTAATAGCTTACCAACTCGCAAAATACAGTTTGTAAATGGGGCAAACTAATTTTGCTGTCGCAAACGGGCCATTTTCTTGTTTGCGACTGCAAAAAAACGTCATACATCTCGCCCTAAATGTGTAAGAAATTCCTTCCCTTGGACAGAAGTGGAAGGTGGCTTCAGACTTTTATAGGCACTTTAGCTCAAACTCCAATTCACTAGGGGGTATATTTATTAAAGAGTTGCATGGCCCTTTCTCTATGCAAAGGGGCGCATGAGCAACACAACTCTTAAGTTAGATATATCAAGCTACATGAGGGCATTTTGCATGGCCCTGAGTAGCTTACTAAATCTACAGTAACGCAATGCAGCGCAAAACGGTGTATTGCGTAACTCTGCCCCAGGGAGGCATTCGAAGGGTGAAGCATAGGTGTTCCCATGGATCCACCCATGGATTTTGGCACAATCCCAGATATACCATTACTGGTAGACCTGGGAATGTGTAAAAATTCTGTGCATCCCCAGGAGAAGTGTAACAAGGAGAAATATGTTTCTCCTTTCTATGTTTTCCTCTTTCTATGTGTGATGCAGAATGCAAAGACAGTGGAACAAACAAGAAGAAAAAGATATGCCTCAGGTTGGTTTTTTGTGCAGTCTCTTCCTGCACAGAAACCAGCCTTATTACAATACAGGCAGCCTTGTAATATGGTGCAAAGGTGCCTGCTTTGGTGCCTTAAAATGGAATGTGCTGTATAATGTTAATTATAGCTCATTCCTGCCCATTCCCTATCACGCAGCGCAAAAAGTTGGCTCGCTGCACTGCATCATTTGTCAATCAATATGGCTGAAGGCTTCACAGAAGCAAACCAATGGTCTATTTAAAGTGTTATTGTTTCAAGCTCACAACTACTCTTAGCGAAGGTGGAGCTAAAGCTAGTTGTTAACATATCAAAAAAGCAGAACAATTAAAAGAATAAATAATGTCACATTCATGCCAGGATTAAAAACAGGAAACATTATTTATTAAATTGGCAAAAATGGTTCAAAGAAATGTAATAAAAATGAATCTGGGCAAAAAATGTGTTTATTGACCTCACTCTTTCTCAGTCGTAGGTGTCAAAGCCAGAAAGGCTTTGCAGCAGCTCATTGTGAACTCGGTTTGCAAATATGGAAGGGCTCGGACTGACCCTAAACACTTATGAATACTCACTAGCTTTTCTGTGCAGTTAATTATTTTTGTTCCTGCCAGCTAGTGCATTGCAAGAGCATTCAGCGATGCCAAGTACTACAGATCCGGGATTAGTATCATGCATTTTATTGCTGGTGTCTGCATCACCTCACTAACATGCATTAGTAGCGTAAAATTACAGCTCCTCAAAGTTTTTTTACAATGAAGCGCTGCAATTATGAAAACAAAGGTCAGCCCGATTTTCGCTTTGTGGTGTAGCTGCCTCAGCCTGCCATTGCGGCTGAGCCTGCAGCGGAGTCGCGTTGCTATTATCACAATGAACTTAAGTTGATATTTTGTTTATTCTTTACCCACAGTGTTGCTTCCTTTAAAAAAACAAAATGAACAAAAAATGTGAAACAGTCGTTTAATTTAATTTACCATATCTGTGATATTGCAGTTGCACAGTTCAAAAGATAATAACACGCAGTTAGGTAGATGAAGCGCAGCCAGTCAGGGCTGCACACAGGCAGTGCTGGGTATCAGTGACGCAAATGCTTTCTCGCAAGGACATCACATCAGCCCGAGCAGCAGGCCCTGGGGGTTCACTCACCCTTGCATCCTGGGACCCCAGCCGGTTGTGCAGGGTCCTGGCGCGGTGCGCAGGGACCAGCTTTTGAGCAGATCCTGGGATCCGAGGTGGAATGACCCAAGAAGCGCCACGGCATGGCGACCCAAGACGCGCCAGAATCTGCTGTGCACTGTCAAGAAAGAGACCGGAGTTTAGCATGGACTCCTTGCTACTATAATCAGAATATGGCTTCCCCTAGCCTGGGTTACAATGCTTTGCTATCCTTACTCGTTGTGGTAATCTTTGATCTGGTATCTGCATATTAAGTGGATTCTAGGGGCCTCATTTATGAGAAGTGACGCATCGCTGCTTGAAAGCAGCAATGCGTCACTTCTCAGAGCGCCCTCCTTGCGACATGATTGATGCGTCATATTTCCTGTGTGACGCATCATGTCGCAAGGAGTTACAGATACGTCAGTATTTCTGATGTATCTGTATGGCGCAAAAGTGACGCATTGCTGGAGTGTGTCACAAAAAAGTGACGTAACTCCAGCAACGTGTCCTTTCACATGGGGCAACCCCATGTAAAAGGGCTTGCGTCAGTCTTACGCCTGCTGTGAAGCAGGCGTAAGATATTGACGTATTTGCGTTCTAGAAGTGGCGCAGTGAAATCTGGTAGATTTCACTGCATCACTTCTACGACCCTTTCTTGCGTGGGAACACCGCCCTGCATATATTATACCTGGCACAGGTATAATGTAGCACAGGGATTTACAAAGTAACGCAACCACCAAGATGGGTCACTTTGTAAATATGGCCCAACAAGGCTCATTTTTTACACTGCTGGTGCTTCACAAAAAGTGACGAACCAGTGGTGCAAAAGTGACGCAAGGGCTCATAAATAAGCCCCAGGATGTTTCAAATCTCGCAGGAACAAAGAATTTTGTTTTGGAACACATTGAATGTGCTACTGCCCTTCTCTGAAGTGGTACAAGAGGGGGTGGTGATGGACGGAGCATCCGAAACAATCAAACACTCACACCCAGTCAAAAGATCAGGGTTTAATCCATCACCGTTCTTTAGCCCACTCTGCCACCCCAGTTCAGACATGGCTATATGCAAATCAGTCTGACCCTGTGCCTCATGGGAACAGTCCAGCCCGAACTGCCAAGCCATGTCTTCCCTGGACCGGAAACAAGCTTCCGAGGACCGGTTTCTGGCATTCCAGCCGTCTTCAGCCCTGCTTGCTTGAATCCAGTGGCAAAGTGAGCAAGGGACTCACGTCTGAGCATACCCTGCCACACTTATTGTGGCCAAAAGCGGTTCAAAAGGGGGTGGTGATGGACGGAGCATCCGAATCAATCAAACACTCACACCCAGTCAAAAGATCAGGGTTTAATCCATCACCGTTCTTTAGCCCATTCTCCCACCCAAGTTCAGACATGGATATATGCTATATTTGAGTGGGCTAAAGAACGGTGATGGATTAAATCCAGATCCTTTGACTAGGTGCGAGTGTTTGATTGGTTCATATGCTCCGTCCATTACCACCCCCTTTTGTACCGCTTCTCTGAAGTGGATACTGTTTTTATTAACAGTAGTACCTGAAGCTAATAGCTTTTTGCCACAAATTTGCTTTAGCATGACCATTCACTGCTGTGCTTTGGTGTTTTGCATGATTTACATTTCATACGCTAGCCATTAGAGCACCTCTACTTTTGACTACGTTTTTTTTCAAGTTGACTACTTTTCCCATGAAATGTTCTTGATGTTATAAAACGAGGTGCAATAATTTTGACCACTACTACCCAATAGTTTTTTGCAAAAAATATTATGAGCTGGATATGCTCAGGCCGGGCCAAGTGGATCCAGCAACTGTGTGCAAAATATAAAAAACAGCAGACTTATATGGATCCTGCACCTTTTGTTGTTTTTCTGGTTCTACTCCGCAGTGATTGGCCATGCAGCAGCTTGGATTATTTCCAACTCTTTGCTTGCATGCTGCGGGAAATAAACAAATTAGCAAAATTGTTACAAATATAAAATCAAATACACCACAATAAAATGCATACAAAATAACACTTACAAACAATATTATATACAATGATATTTTCTAAAAATAATGTTTTTTAAATCAACATTAAAAACAACACTCAAAATATATTATTACCTTTGATATTCCTGTCAGCAATATTTTTGACATCCTGATATTTTCACACAATATTTTTGTGTCACAGTTCATTTTATTCAATATTTTGTCCAAACACATGGTTGAGCCCTTCTCAAGCAACAACCATAGTCCTGGTCAAGGGGAACCACAACAGTTTCTAAATTAATCTTTGCTTGCAGCTTGGGAAAACCGGAGTAAGGCCTAATTAAGAGGCACTGTGTCAAGTCTCTATGCAGCACAAAAACAGTAATAGAGTGAAACCCCAATATAAGGCAAATCCCACATCTATTTAGAAAAATAGAGTACATCTTAATAAATAAAATGAGTAGAACTGAAGTTATGAAGTTTGAAATATTTATAGTGAAAAAAGCACCTAAAAGATCAAAGTGCCAAATACAGGCGTCTTGTTGTGCAAGACCGGGGCAGAGTTGAACGTTATGGCTATTTTTATGGTGTGTGGTTTAAATACACAAGGAGGATTTAGCCCTGTCTCGGCTTAGGCTTGGCCATAGAAGAAATTTCAATGAAAAGTTCCTGAGAAAGCAAAGTTCAGAGCGGCAAGGCAGCTGGAGGTGTCTGAGGTGGAGGCGTTGTCATCAGGAAGTCACTGGAGGAAGTTAGGCAAATATATTTATGTTCAGACTTTGTCCTTTTTTTGGAACTTGAAAATCCCAGTGGGGTTTAGCTGAAGGCTGTAGCCTATGATAGCTCCATGATGGTCTATACTTTGGCTCAGAGGTCTAACTGAAAAGGATTTGCTGCTGTGCAGAAAAATGTAGCAGGAGCTACTGTGAAGTCAGGCTGACTGACAATGCACCTTGGGCAGATCGGAAAGCAGGTAGGTCGTGGTCTTCTGTCGATGCTCAAGCCACTTTTTGAAGAAAGATTTTGTAAGCCTCAACTTTTATGGGTAGTCAGGAGAAGTCCCTTTTCTACCACAACTGAGGGTCCAAGACTGTATGAGCACATCTTAGAGGAGTCAAGAATCACTCCAACATAGGCCAGGTACAGGTTTGAAGGTCTCCAGACCTCTTATTGTTACCGTAGCTCACACATGAGGCCAGCAAACTGGCCATTGGAGTCACTCTGGTAGTCCTGGGTACAAGCAACAAGACATGCCTCACTTAGCAGGGCAGTCCCCTGAAGTACAAGGCAGGCTTCAGCAGCAGGACAGTCTTTGGGTTGAATCAGGGTACACCTTTCAGGTGCAAAGCAGGACTCAGGCAGTAGGGCTGTCCTCTGAACTACAAGACAGTCCTTCTGGGTTGCCTCCCCCAGTCCAGGAGATTACAGAAGAGGTGGTTTGAGGTTCCAATAGTTATATTTGGTGTCCGTCTTTGCAGTGGGGAGCATTTTTAGACTAACCCCCACCCCTCTGGTTCTGGAAAGTTCTTTTGTTCCGTTGCGCAGGCTTGAAGAGGTCTAGCATGACAATTAGTTGGTGTCAATTTCCTTTGTGAGAGTGTGATCTTTTGTATTGTTTTGCAGATTTAATGTTCGGGGTGGGCTAATGTGGAGCAGGTGCTTTCTTTTCCTTTGTATGAAAAAAATGAACGTTACATTTTATTAATTTATTTATCCATTTGTAGAGCGCATGGTTACACCACCGGTTTGTCCCCGGGCTAAAAACAGTCCCTCTGAAAGGAAGCGAAGGACAATTTTCACTTAGCAGCCCCTGGTCCCTAACATTGACTCTAGTGTGCTGTTGAGAATAACCATGTCTTCAAGTGTTTGCAAAATCTAGTTTCACAAGGATCTGTACTTAGGTCCGCCAGTAGTGTGTTCCATGTTTTAGCTGTGAGATATCTGAAGGAGCGTGCACCCATTCTAGCTTTATATATTCTCGGCACAATCACCAATGCCCTACTTTTGGATCTTAGATCTTGGTGTGTATTGTTTTATCAGGTGTTGTAGATACCTAGGGCCCTTTTTATGACAGGATTCAGTTTCTCTAGCACATTGCCTTAAACAAGATTATCTTCTGCCAGTGCAGTTGTGCCAGGGTTTTTTGTAGAGGTTCTTCTAGGGAGGCTTAGCACCAACCGGGATGCCACATTTTGCACCGATTGAAGTTTAGTCAGCCCTTTTTAAAAAACACCTAGATATAGGACATTGCCATAGTCCGTTTGGGAGGTTACCAAGGCATGTACTATGGTTTTCCTAGCATTAGACAGCAGTAGATAAAATAACTTTCTCAGGATCTTTAGGGTCCTGAAGCATTTCCCTGCTACTTTCCCAATGTGGCTGTCAAATGCCAGTTTAGAGGCAAACCACACTCTGAGGTTCTTCACTTCTGTTTTGGGGGTAGGTAGTTTTTCCCATTGAACTCTGTTTTGTTACCATTGAGTTTCAGGCAATGGTTAGACATCCATGCTGCTACCTCTGATAGAGCGCGCGGGTCACCCGGCTCACTTAGATTACCAAAATTTCCACGCACTGGGCCCTGGCGTGCATATGATGCAATGAACCGGGTGTAAACCTCTGCCACGCTCTATGAGTAACGGGGTGGGTGACTCTTACACCACTTATTATTCATGTACCTGACTTACCACAGGCACATTACTCCTGACGGATCAGGAGCTAGCAGTGGACAGGTGATAAGGGTTTCCTAAAAGGGAGAAAATGCTACTTTACACATTTAATACCTTTAATTCCACGTTAATGTATAATGACCACAGACACCTTGATGGTTTTAAGGGTTTTATATAGTATAAGTTTAGGACGAAAATGCCATTACAAGTAGGCAAATGCAAAGTAATACATCAATGATAAGTATCAGAACAAGGATATAGCTATGGATGAGAGTGAGTATCATAGAGTAAAAGGGAACACTATAGGGCATGAATCACAATAAACATATTAACTAATATGGTTTAAACTAGGGCAAGGACGTGGGAAAGACCTAATGTGTAGCCTAATCCCTTTATACTAATTCCTAAACCTTATGCTATCTTTACTAGCTTCACGGCAACCATACTAAGGGAAGGGGAATAAGTGGAACAAGCTAGATAAACAGTCGGGTTTAACAATGTCCTATAGGAAGGGTAAAAGTGGAACATTTACTAATAATCAATTGCATAAAAATTACATTCAAAGGAGATATGGAGAATATCACAGGCAAGATTGCTTTAATTGGAAAAAGGAAAAGTTGAGGGTATAGTATAGACAGACACCTATGTCAATAGTTACCTAGGTGAGAATGAGGACTAACCCTGGTCACGGGTCAGTTGGGAAAGAACGGGACAAGGACCCTCAAGGATTCAGGAATACCAGAAGATGAGCAGGTACAGCTCATGGACAGTCAGGACAGGATACCCCTCAGGTCTGGGTCAGGACTGGGTTCACCAAGGCACGACCAACCCCTCACAGGTTTGGATGCAACGCCAGCGTTACCCCCTCGTCTGCACGGAATCCGCCAATAACCCCGATTGGGTTTTCGAATCTCCCAGCAAAGTGCTTCGCTTAGCACTTAGGACAAATTTCCACCCCTTGGAGTTTGTGGAAAGTTTCAGGCAGAATGCTCCGCAGCACTCTGTATCAGGCACCTATAGAGTTCGTAGGGTCAGTGACAGGTCTGCTACTCGGACAAGTCGGACAATTTCTCTAAGCTAAGCTAGGCTATTTATACAGTTTTAAGTCCCCAAGACCACCCATAAATGTTGCAAAATGACAAAGCCCCATCTTCTGATTGGTCAAGGGAGGTGGTTAGATCATAGGTACCACCTATACTTCACGTGACATTACCCTCCCCCTTAACACCTGGTTCCCAGGCCTACGTGTGGGAAAGTACAATAGTGAAGAAAAGGTTTGCAACATTGTTGCACATTTAGATCAAAAATAGCATCTCTTCAAGGGCGAAGGTGTGTCTGGACAGGACAGTCCCCTTTTCAAATGGCCAATCTGGTCAGGTTCCATTGCTGCACGTCCCAGATCTTTGATCATGTGATGAGGGATACGTCAGCTTCAAAATGGATTCCAACCTCACGTCAAGGCCCTCATTTACGCGGTACATGAAAAGTAAGCGAAAACAAATTAATAAAAAATGAATACACTGTACACCATGACCAACTACTCTTAATCCCTTATTTCATAATACTTATAGCATTAAGAGTTAGTGCAGAAAAGATGCATAGATAAAAGCGGCTTAAGATATCATGAAGCATGATTAGAGACAAGCGGCCATTTTAACACCACTGCGCATGAGCGAACTTTTCCCTCCAGATTGCGAGTGCGTCACATCACATGGGTATGACCGACGCATGCGCAGACTGGATTTCTGCAAAGCGGCCATTTTATTAATGTGCAAGCTTGATTATGATGAAAAACACATAGGCAAGCCTCCTAGGGACACCCGTGTGTTGGGGAAATACAAATAAAATGACAAACAATCGGAGTTAGTACAGTTATGATTCAGGCGAGGTTCATGAAGAGAGCAAGTCGCGTTACGTGCGAATCCTTGCTCCATCACCTCCTCCAGACACTCAGAGAATTGGAATGCTGTCTGTTCAAAGTTTTGAGACAGCATCACAATCAGCTGAGTGTCGTCAGCATATGACAAAATGGTCACATTATGTTCTTCCACTCATTCAGCCAGCGCTCCCAAGTATAGATAAAAGAACTTCATTTTTGTTCACTTTTTCAATGTGTTTATCATTTGTTATTTATTTATGTATACTTACTTTCTTACATCTTTTTGCTGGTTTGTGATAGTTGGTATTTTCTGGCAGTTTATCAAGTTCTAGATTTTTGTCTTTTAGGAAGTCTATGTAAAAAGATAAAAGTTGGAGAGTGTGTTAGTATTTATTTGCTATTTTACATTTTTATGGTTCATAAAAGTAACTTGGTTATGTTGTTATTGTGATGTATATACTTCTTTAATGATTTTTGCAGCATTTCTTCTTTTTACAGTATTTCGTTGTTTAAATTAGTGTGCCTTTATGTGTTGTTTTAATTGTTTGATTTTATTGGTTACATTTGTTTAAATAGTTACATCAGTGATGTCATCAGTGATGTAATTTGAGATGTCATCAGTGATGTCACTGGCCATGTCATGAGTGATGTTATACGTGACGTCATCTGCAGTGCATTGTGTGGGTGCAAGTTATAGTTAGCTCAGCTAACTATAACTGCTGAAATTCTCTGGTTTTGTATGACTAAAATATCAACCTAACTCTAAGGTCCTTGAAACCTGCGTTTTTTTCAATGAACATGTAAGGTTTTTCAAATGCTAATTCTTAATTGTAACGTCCCTAAAAACTGTGTTTTTTTCAGAGAATTTCCAAGGTATTTTAAATGCTCATTTCTAACTATGCCTACATAGGTAGAAAATGTACAGAAAGAGGAAGTAAGTCACAGAAAGTAGCAAGAAAAATGCAGAAAGAGGCAACAGAAGTCCAGAAAGACGAAGAAAGTTGCAGAAAGAAAAGAAAGAAAGAAAAGTTGCAGAGAAACATTCTGGATTCATTCTAAAGTTTGCCTGTGTTCGATCATTGTGACTGTGAAAAAAGTCTTGTTTTGCATGAAAATGCTTCCATAATACACAAAATACTTCACTCAAGATAGTGCAAAGCAGGGCATTCTGTCAACTTTACAAAGGGGGAAAGCATGAGCTTCACAAACCTGCTAAAACAGCTTGCAAAACACATTGCCTATCCCTGTAGTTCAATAATTAGTTTATTTCAGTACAAACATAGGCAACCGTAATTTGTATTGTGTCTCTGGATGAGTTAAATCATTTGCTTTCACCTATAATTTTAATGTGTTTCTAACCCAGAATATCTCAACAAGATATGCTTATGGGCACTCACAGCATACCCTTCTGTGCCATCAGGTAGTTTATTACCAAAGGCTGTGCTCATGCAGGGGCGTTACATTTAAATATCCCAGCAAATTGTATGGCCACCTATGATCCTGTGACTTAAGCTATATTACATATCACAATTATTATTTAGAAGACCCGCTAACAGCACTCCCATATGACTGGGGGCCAGATATACGACCAATAGAAATTGCGACTCACAATTTGCGCTCGATTGCGAGTTGCAATTTCCAATGTACTATCTGAGACACTGGTTGCAATTCTCAATGTGGTCGCAAATTGCATGCCTCATGAATAATAATGAGGCACTTGCAATTTGCAACCCCATTGAGAATGGCAGGCTCACTCAGGTATGCAGGCCTGCTGGGTTCAGCAGACCTCAATGTCTGGGACTGCTTTAAATAAAACAGTTTTTTTAAAAATGCAGCCCGTTTTCCTTAAAGGAAAACAGGATGCATTTTTATTTTTAAATGAAACGTTTTCGATTCATTTTTTGAGCGCAGGTAGTGGTCCCTGGGATCACTGCCTGCCCCTAAAAAATATTTTCCCTGCATTTGCAAAGGGGAACGGTCCCCTAGGCACCTCTTCCTATTTGCGACTTCATTACCACCCTCTTGAAGAGGGTGATAAATTGCGAGTATTTTGCAACCGCATGCAAAATCCCATCGTACATCTGGCCCTGGGTTTCAAAAACACAAGGGTGCATATTTACAAGCCCCTATTGTTCCCACTTCACTATTTACTATGTTGTAGTGGCCAGAGGAGCTTCGCCTTATTCACAAGGCAGCGTTAAGCCACTTAGAGTGTCTTAATGCCGCCTTGTGATTAAGGCACCCTTTCAGGCTATACTTAGCATGGAAGGGGCAGGCAATGGGTGTTGTGGTGGGCGTTCCACAGCAACACCCTTTGATTTTGACATTGCCTCATATTTACAAGGGTGGCTTAAATATGGGGCAGCGCCAAAATTAAGACTAGGGAATACCGGATTTTACCCTGCCTCAACAAGGAGAAATGTTTAATTTCTTCTCATTTAGCTGTTTCCATGTGTGCTGCTTTGTGCAGCACACATAGAAACAGTAAAACGCCATTGATTGTTTATGTGCAGGAAGGTGTCCCTACCTGCACATAAACAATTATTAAAAAATTATGTTTTGCAACTGCTATGTGTGCTGCATTAAGCAGCATATACAGAATATTCAAAATCCCATTTCAGATTGTTTATGTGCAGGAAGGGACATCTTCCTGCACATAAACTATAATTCCTCTCAACATAGGCACCCTTAAACTATGGTGTAAGGGTGCCTGCGTTGGCGCTGGGTAGCTAAATTAGCACCACCACAAGGGTAAACGCAAGGCCACACTGTATTCTTGTAAGTACAGTGCAGCCCTGCATTTCAGAAGAGGTGGAGCACAGTGTTAAGCCAAGGAGGCTAATGCCGCTCTTCTCAACTTCCTTGAAAATATGCCTCAAGGTTCAAAAGGTAAACAACCTTTACAACGCAACTTTTACAACGCAGTGCCTTTACGACGCAACTTTTACAACGCAAACCATTACAGCACATTGCGATGGGGGCGCTCTAGGATAGGGAATAGGTTTAATTTACTATCCAACACCTTCCCTTCTATCCACGGGGACTGGAGTTGGAATAGTAAATTAAACTATTCACTATCCAGCGCCCCAAAGCACTATGCGTTGTAAAGGCATGCAATGTAAAAACCGCGTTGTAAAGGCATGCGTTGTGAAAGTATGCGTTGTAACGTCATACATCCGGTTCAAAATGCTTGCATTTTCTTTTTAATCCCCGCTTTCTCCTTTTGTCACTAATTCTTATCTTTCCCTTCCCCCTTCTTTTTACTCCTTTCCATTTTTCTCCCTTGCTCTTATGATGAAAAATAAATGTGGGTCCTACAATCAGTACCTGTGTCCACCACCTGCAATCACGGGATCAAATTAAACACTGATTCTTGACTGGATCCTGAAGCTCTTCCTTATATTCTAACCTGGTAGGAATTGTACTCTTCTCTGTTCTCAGCACCGTGCTTATTACTGTTACTGAATATGGCAGGAACTGACAGCTTTGAGAAATGTCATGCAGCAGTTTGGTAATGAGCATCTGGTGTGCGAAAGCAGTGACACTGATGTAGGGAAGCCCACGACTGCAGAAGGCCTACCTTGCATGCTATATTAGTGGGAGTTTTTGAAAGTCGTTTAAGGAACGAACACAGCTTACTAGCTAAGGATGCCTCGCAAGAAACAGATACAAAATGAATCCAACCATGCGCTATGGTGTAAAAGCTTTGTTCATGAAAATGATTCAGAACGGTATCACTAGGAGGGAACTTGGCATTTTTCAGAGACAGCAGGTTTATGTGTCTGCCTACCTGATGATTTGTAAAAGGTACTTTTTGACAGCATCAGGCCACAAGAAAATGTTCCTCCTCCTTATTCCAGGTGATCTTTTTACTTGACATATCACTTACTCGCTGGGAAAAACACAGGCCCACAATGTCAGTCATATGTGTTGTGTTGGGAAGGATCAGCAATGAAGACACGGACACCAGATATGGTTCAGTCCTTTATTCTCCCACGCATATATTGTGTTGAGTCTCCGCTGTACCATAAGATATTGCAGTAATGTATGGAATGTGCTGTACCTTTCTGAACTTTTTATGAATGAGCAAGTTCCTACTTTGTGTAGCGAGCCAACTTTTATAAAGTAAATGTATTCTGGTTGCCATATTTCCTTTAAGTTACTGATTTATGGCCCATGCTGCTGTGCAGTGCTGCTAGGATATGAATTTACCTTAAATTAATAAAAAAACAAGAGATGTTGGCAAAACAGGAAGAAGTTGGTTTCATTAAAAGATGCAGCCGGGAGAACCTCGACAGAGTGTGTCCACTCAAAATCTCTCAATTTATACAGGTCATGAGGCACAACAAAATCAAATCATCTCTACATTCTGTTATGTTTAACTCCTCCATGCTATCACCTTAACCCGCATGTTCCATTGTACCCTCTGTCCTCGCGCTGCTGCCACCGCCGCGTGCCCATGCGCAAGGATTCAGTGACATGCCTAGATTCCATGGTAGAACCTTGGCCATGGGTGACGGTTGGATGTCAGTTGTGGTGAGGAGCAGCCTAGCATAAAGACGTGCCCTTGATGTCAGTGGCATCTATTTAATAAAGCCTTCAACCTACCTCCAGTCTCTGGTGTCATCTTTACATATTCCTAAAGAGCATCTTAGTCATAAATCAATTAAATGTATGCATCTGATAAGATTACAGATAGCTCTCGACCTTGAGGAGAGAAAATGTTCGCCAGTGTGTATGTGCCCAGATGTCCGGCATGAAAAGTGCATGATTACTATCCATATGTGATGTGCATGTTGTGTCCTGATTGGCTGAGTGTAACTATCTACATGTGGTATCTAACATTGTGGTATTTCTGGGGAACAGGAGTCTTTGGCTGAAACAAAGCACACTTCACCAATTTCTTCTTGATTGGTTTATTTTAACCAAGAACAAGTGTGCAACCAACCCTGGCAGAACAGGGCAACAATTGTCAGTGCTGGCTTAACATTGTGACATCAAAAACATTCTCTGATCCATGATAACACGTTGCTATGTCAGAGTACACAAACTACCTTGAGCCTTCACATGCTCAACTAATATATTGATATAATTATAAACATAAAACATATCTCCCCAATAAGGCATTGACCCTATGAACTATATACACATTACTATTAAAGAATAGCATACTGCAGATTCTATTTCCTAACATAACAAATAGTCCCTCAAATAACCAGGCATTACAACTCTTCCACTTCTTCACTTCCACATTGCATCTTCACTTCTCCATACCGCCTCCTTTCTTTGACTCTCACTTCAACGGATATTCTTCCACCTTTCCACTTCAGGAGCACTGCACACCCCTCATATTACACTTTTCCATCCACCAACACCACACTGTACTTTCTCGCCTCCACAACCTGCTTCAGGACAGATCACTTTGACATGCCCTTCCTTACATTTCCCAAAAGCATGGTATGCACCAAATCTCCACTTTTGCTCACATCACATCTGGTACCCCCTTGGCGTACTCCATTTATTTCCACTGCACCCTTTCCAAAAGCTCATTCTCAATTATCTTTCTACTTACCATCTTTCCCATCCATCTTTGCTCAGCCTCGGTACGCTCTTTCCTTCCCTTCAGCAATGCAAATGGTGCATCCAACGTCATAGAATGTGGGGTGGTGAGATAGTGCCATAACATATTCTTTAACTCCTCTCTCCATTTCAACCCATTCTGCAATGAGAGCTGTACATTTTCCCTCAAACTCTGCTGAAACTTTCCACAAGTCCATTCTCATGGGGGTGCCCAACAGCCATCTTAACATGCTTTACCCCACAGAGTGCAAAATAAATTTTGAATTCATCGGACACAAACTGAGGCCTATTACCAGTTTCTACCTTTTGAGGATATCCTTCCCTTCTCCATACCTCCTCGCAAAATTCTCCTATGCCTCGAAACTTGACATCACTCATAACACTCACTTCCGCCCACTTCCGCCCACTTTGAATGGTAGTCGGCCATCACTACAGCAAGCATCTTCCCATGACCTTCCAATTCAAATGATCCACTGATCTCCATTGCAACTTCTTACCATGATTTACAAAGAAATTAAATAGAAACAACTGGTGTCTCCTTTATGACATGCATTTTGTCATTACACGTACAACTCATGCAATTTCACACATACCTCTCAACATCCGTGTCTACTCCCGGCCACCAGAAATCTTCTCTCAACTTTCTTCTCATTTGTGACATACCTCTGTGGTCTCCATGAAGTGCTCCCAACACTTTCTCCACTCCATTTGGCACCACAAATCTGTCTCCCCTTCTTATGACACCTTACTGGTATGATAGCTCTGGTCATACTTCTTTGCAATCCACCAAATCCTTCATGCCTTCTATATTAGACCATTCCTTGGGTAAGACTCTGGCAAGGGTCTGCATCTCCATATTGCTTGTCATTGCTTCTTTATGTTGGCTACCATCCATTCTTCCTCCTCTTCTTCATTGTCTCTCTGCACCGGGAGCAGCGACAAACAATCGGTATTCACAATTGAGACTCCAGGAACATACTTCACTTTAAATGTGTAATCTCGTAATCTACACATCTAGTTAGCAATCCTTGGTTAAGCATGGCTTACCCCTTTAGTTGTGACAACTTTGACCGCAACTCAAACATTCTTCCCCTCCTCCTCAATCATAGAATAACGTATTTCCGCTCCTTTTAATGTTCTCGATGCAAATGCCACAACCCTTTCCTTTTGATTTCTTACTTGCATAAGTACTACCCTGACCTATGCATGCTGGCATCCGTGGACACACTGTTATGGTCAGGCAAATTAAAAGATTTCAGCTCTACTGCATTCACTATGCTCTTCTTGATTTCAACAAATGCTGACCGGTATTGACACATCCATTATTATCCTTGCCCCTTTTTCATTATCACTCAAAAAGGTTGCACAAAATCAGCAAAACCCCTGACAAACTTGTCATAATATTTTGCCAGGTGTAAATATGACCTCAAGTGGTCCTTAGCCATTGCGTACGGGGCCTTCCCCATTGCTTCAAATAAGTTTGTGCTTTAGCTTGATCACCTCATATGATATAGTGTAGTCAAGATACTCCACTGAATGACGGGCAAATTTGCACTTATTTACTTTAACCATGAGTCCTTCTCTTTCTAAAAATCCACACACCTTCTTCAACAACTCATTGTCCTTT
Organism: Lissotriton vulgaris; assembly: GCF_964263255.1. Taxonomy (NCBI): domain Eukaryota; kingdom Metazoa; phylum Chordata; class Amphibia; order Caudata; family Salamandridae; genus Lissotriton; species Lissotriton vulgaris. The sequence continues at coordinate 576,655,572 of NC_141693.1, forward strand.
ATCATGTCCTCTACCCACATCAAAATAACATAATGGACATTTTTTACTTTTTCTACCACCCCCAGTAACTTCTATATGGCCCATGTCAATACTGCAGAGGCAGCCACAAGCCCTAACAGCTGCATATGTACAAATTAAAATACCCCTTCTGGCGTTATGAATGAGTTAAAATGCCTTGATTCTGGAGGCAATAAAACAGGGGTATACGTTTGATAAATCAAGTGTGGAATAGACTTACCCCGATTTAACTCAGTGCAACTTTATTGATTTTAGGTATAGAATGGCAGTCCACCCTTAATATATTCTCATTAGGTCTCTTAAGTCCACGCACATTCTAATACCGGCATTCGATTTGCAGGTAATCACCACCAGACTGAACCAATCTGATGCCTCAATGTGCTTTATCAGTCCCAATTCCTAGAACCTCATCAATTCTACTTGTAGTGCATCCTCAACACCGCAGGCACCCTTTTTACTTTGTGGGCTTTAGCAACAGCTCCCTCTTTTAACATGACTTTGTGCGCAAACTTCCTCAGACATTCCTGTCCGCAACCAAACAATTTTGGAAATTCACCTTGCCAACTATCAACATCTCCATGAGTCTCTGATAGCATTTATTTCACTGTGTTAGGATTTAAGACAATATTTTGGTCTCTTTTCCGCTCCACCCTAGAAAACATCACCCTATCTTCACCACATAAATGCAACTTGTAAATTCTCTGTGTTTAACCCGTTGGCTGCTTCCGCTTTTTTGCGGCAGTGCGGCCGTTTTAGAAAAAACGGGCACGGTGGCGTTGGCCATTGGCCGACGGCAGCACCAGCGAGGTAGTGCTGCACTCGGTCAATGGCCGACGGCAGCAGCCAACGGGTTTAATGACATCTGGGTTTGAAATCATCCTATAACAAATAACTTTCTTTCACAATACCCAACCAATTTCACCTTAGTTGAAGACAAATCTCACTTCTTCAGACCCTCACAAGTTCTCCAATCAATGAACATATAAGGTGAACATGAATCTGCACACATTTTCACCAAAGCGTAATTGATAGGCAAAACATGTTTAAGAGGACTATGTAGCTTCCCGTCCAACATCTTCACTGTGTCCTTATATGCTTCCTTCATCATGAACCTTTGGTCATGAATTTCCCTTGTAACTTCATCCATCGTCAGTACTTCAACGTCATCATCAGACGAACCCTTGTCCTCCCTACCAGTAATACCTTGTACAAAATTTACATTACTTTTGCTTTGGAATTTCCTTTGATTACACACTCTCGAAAAGTTCTCAATTCTGATAAATGTAAAACACTCTTCCTTCAAAGCTAGACAGTTACTCAAAGACGCCATATGTCTTCTGCTTCCACACCCATAACATGGCCCTTTTTCCTCTTCATGACTTCTCCAGCTTTAAGCTCTGCCTTTTTGTACCTGTCTACCTTGTTACTTTCCTTGTTAACTACTTGTATAAGTATTTCATCATCACCTTTTTTCTCTAACTCCTTCACATAGCATGATGTATCTTCTATATGCTTAGCAACTGCAATAGCTTTATCTCATGATGGATCCATTAATCGTAACAATTTTTCTTTCACCCTAATCTTTTTCACACTAATTAATCAGTTGAACTCTAATTATCTCCTCATAGAGATCGCAGAATTACATGTGACAACCAACACACATAATACACACACATACTGATCTTTTGACTCACTCACTGTTTTTGTAATTGTATTTCTTGAATGTATGGCACTCCACCATCACACTGACTTTCTTCCCAAAGTGCACTTCCGGCGGCTTCACTGCAGTACTATATACATTGCCCTCTTTATCCTCCTCATCTGACTCCCCATTATTCTCTGTGTCAACATTTCCATATGGTAATGTCTTAAATACCTTCCTTCCCTCTGCATCCTTGCTATGTTTTTGCAAAGCCAACTTCCTTGTGCCTAGAATTTTTTTTCCCCTAATGCATTTCAATAGGACTCAAATGATTCTTGCCAATCCTCCCAGTCATAATGGAATCCATTGGGGAATTTAGGAATACAGGCAGAGCTGCAATGGTCTGCATATTTTACCCAAGCAAATCACAAGTATTTCCCAAAAACACCCAGCAATAAAACAACAAAAGTAGTCACTGATGTCACAGGTCAAGGAACACAGAAAACTAAAATAAAAATGTAGACATTTGTCACAACTTTTCAAATCCCAAGCTCTTCCAGTTGTAATTTAGCAGACTGTACTTGGCGTTCTAGTCTTTTTTCACACAAATACACTTCCTTCCTTCACTCCAATATGTTTCCTTTAGTGGTCTAGTGTTTTTCCTACAACCAACACGTACTTCCTGCCATCCCAATTAGTCTCACTGGTCAGGTAACAAAGGAGACACTTCCTTCCAGCTACACACCAACAGGCACTCCTACCAGCTTCACCTGACAAACAGGCAAGATTCCACAACTGCCCTTTACCTGATTCACAAGGCAGTTATACTACTGGCCCCTCACTGTGAGCCCCTGTCAGCCCTGAATGCTTTATGCAGCCTTCGCATGTCCTCCTCAGAATGGCCAGACATGCTTCTCACTACACCACTGGAGTTCCTTCTTCCAGGCTGCACGCTTCCAACAATACGTCCCCATGAGCACGTACATTCTCGCCTGGCATTCCCCATTCTGTAGCTGTCAAGGCCATTGCCTTGAACCAGCTAACACTGACACTTGCTGAAATGTGCTCATGCTCCTCAGAATGCTTCCTCCACTCACACCACTTTCACTGACTTGCGCTTGTGCAGTCAATGCTTGCTCCATTGCCATGCACTCTTCCTTGACGCAATCTCCTTACTTCAATCCTTTATTAAAAATAATTTCATCAGTGCTCCACTGCACTCCTATTACAGCTGTCTGTACTACGGTCCACTCATCCTGACGTTGTCTCCTGGTCCACAGAGCTCCACTGCAGCACTGATGCTGCCACAGCTATCTGCCAAGGCAAATTCATTTTGGTGTTCCCATGGGTACATCCCATCCTCGTCACTATTGAAACAAAACACACTTCATCAATTCCTTCTTGAAAGGTTTATTTCACAAAAGAACAAGTGTGCAAACAACCTGGCAGAATATCCCATTGCTATGCCACAATGCACAAACTATCTTCAGCCTTTACATTGTTGTGATCATATCTAGGACCCTAATTTAATTATCCCGATTTATGCCCTTATGTGGTTATAGCAAATCATACCCTTATAAAGGCATAAGAATCAAATCCGTATTTAGTAATAGCCAATGCAAACCAAATACGTCAAGGCTACTTCCTTAGACTCCTAGAAAGTACAACGAGTTCTTTCAACAAACCAAACCTCCAGCAACCTGGGAATTCCCCATGCTTTTGTTTTGATTTGTCCTAGAACTCCTGCGAGCACTGAAAGAACGGCCAGTTCTTAGTGACATCTTTTATTGACGTCTTATGTCCAACTTTACGTCAAGCACGGCACCTTCCAGGTATAAATATACCAGCGTTTGCCTTAAGCAACACACAGCGGTGTGGAGCAGAGCGGCTATCTACTTATCCGAAGCCCAGCTGATGCGAGTGCCGAAGGAAGCCGTCCCTCCCATTTTGATGCACTGAGAAAGACGCTGTCTTTTTCTCCTGCTGAGAAAATAAAGCTCCATTGTTTTCAGGCACCCTTGCGGGTTACTGGGAGATCGAGTCCTGAGAGCGAGATACAAGACCTCCTCCATTGTAAGATCAAGGTACGGAGCTGATTAGATCCTTAGAGAAATCTTGAGTCAGATTCTTGGCAAAAACTAACTTAACTTAAACTGCAGCTCATTTACTCCTTCCCACGTACTAGGCTTAGGTTAGGTACATCAGGGTAGGCGTCCACCTTTAAAGTATCATATGGCTCAGAAACCATATCAATGCTTTTACAGTATTATTTCATAATACTCCTTTTACTGTACGCACTTTACTTTACAACAAGTATTGCAATTGTGGCAATTCATTTCTCTTGCATGAGAAAGAAGACTGCCCGTCTCTTTATTTCTCTGCATTCTGGTGAAACTAAGTATGCACGATTGACTCAGTGAAATAGCTATCTATTGTTTTCACACGACTCTGGAGATATACTCCTTATTCTGGGGGAGCAAAGTTGTCATGTTTATGCAGTTGTAAGAAGCTGAATCCCTTCTTGTCTAATCAGGGAAGTTCACTCCTCCCTGTTTATTTGAGAAAGTTTCTAGTGAACTCTGAGCTAGCTGGCAAACCTAAATTAAGTCTAGCATATTCAATAGAGGCCTAGTCGACCTCAGTCCTATGTCTAAACTATTGTTTATGTTATTCCAATGCGCGGAGCCTATTGGGAAAGTAGGAACTACACTACATGGCTCCCAACGTTTGGTAAGGCGCTAATCTTACGCAAGATACTAGAGTAACTGAGTCGTGCTTTTTCACACAGCCCCTTTTTCCCCGTAAAAACTCCAATAGACGTCTGGAGTGGGTGAAAGGTTAAAATCTGCTGGAACTTAGTAGGATGAGAATCCTATATATTAGTTTTTGGTTTAGTCAACGTTGAAGGATACAGTGTTCCAAAATATTGTGCACCTAATCTTTGTTTCCTCAAAAACTGCCCAGCAAACTTTCTGTCAGTAAAAATGTCAGACAGTGAGGACGAAAGAGACAGAGCTAGACTAGCAGCTCAACTCGTAGCGGACGACACACTTGTCCGAGATAACGACCCAAATGCAATATTGATCCCGGTCAATATAAGAAAAACCATAACAATAAAACTTATAGAAAATGGAGTAACATGAAGAGGTGGTACGGTCATATTTGTGGTAGAGGCACATGAATTTAGGCAGACAGAGGTATTCTATTCCTGGATAAATTTTCCAGCAGCACATGCTGTAACACATGAGTTCCACTACTAAAAAATAGCGGAATCTCCAGAGGAATACTCTCCTTTTGAGGAAGTTGAAATTCCACTAACATACCATGAGCACCTGCTCTTGTTTAATTGCGCCCTAAAACATCAAAATCACATTACCAGGCTCGGTCCACTAGGTAGACCAGGAGCCACATGGCCGGTTCTAGCCAGCTACACACCACATCCCGACATTGAAGAAATGTCAAGCGAAGAACTCTTAGTTAAAATAAAAGAATTAACAAGAGCATATAGGGATTGAGTTCAATTAACAATTGAAGGTACAACCTACTGACTAAATAAACTAATTGAAAATCCTGAAAAAACTTTTATTAAAAATAATCTCAATTCTCAAAAGAAGAAGTGGGATGGTAACAAACAAACCATTCCCAGAGAAAAACAATTTCAGTTCAGAGGAAGGTCTCCCCAACGGAGAAACAGATCACCAGAAGGGGGGGGGGCAAGTCTCCCCAAAGGGAGCCCTCTTAAAAAAGATACAACCTTAGAAATAGGGACGATTTGAGAAACCTGACAGATATCAAGATATTGATACACGTTCCTCTCGATCTTTTCAGACTTCATCAAAGAAATCGGAAAGAAGAGGACGGTCAGAACATAAAGAAGAGCACGTCAGGTCCAAAGACAAGGAACCTGCTCATCAAAGTAAAAAATTACAATTTTCAAGAAAGAAGGTAGCCAGTATTAAAAAAAAAACATGCTGAGAATCTTGAGGACACAACTGAAAAACGGAGAGTGGGCCCAGACAATGCTAGACAGTGCAGCAGAAGTGAGCATAGCTCGCAAGATCCTGAAGAATCTTCTGGAGACAGTGGACACAAATGAATACATTCAAGTGGAAACTGCAGACACCCGAGTGAGTGTGCCCCATAAACTATATAAAATAACATTACGTATAGAGGGAGATAGAACTAGGAAAATAAAAGGTCTCTTTTGGGATAATCTATCTAAAGGCTATGATATCCTTCTAGCAGAGAAAGACTGGCCACCAGAGTTTGTCAGGGAGTGCCCACATGGCGAAGAAATGATTATGCCTGCCTTCTCAAATCACATTCCAATTCATACAAAATACACACTTGCTAGAAAATGGACAGTTGCCCAAGCCCCTGCATTATATAAAAATCATGTAGGATGGGATGAGGATTCTCCTCACCATAAAATCCAGTTAAAAAATCAGCCTACTGCACAGAGGCAGTATCCTGTTAAGCAAGAAGCGAAAAACAATTTTAGATCAACGTGAATATCAGGGGGTGATTGAAACATGCACCTCACAAATGAATAATCCTTTGTTTCCTGTCTCCAAGCCAGACGATTCATATCGTCTGGTTTTGACATACAGACATCTAAACTCCTGCTGTAAAACATTTGCAGTACAAAACTCACACAGTGCAGCACTAATGAATAACATTGCGCACAAAAAATATAAAACAACATTAGATATTTCAAATGGTTTCTTCTGTCAAAACATAGCACCTGAAAGCAGATATTTGACCGCTTTCTCCAGTATGGGGTCCCAAAAACAATTTTGTCATCTCCCACAGGGATTCAAGAACAGCCCAGGATTATTTTCAGCCAGGGTAACAGAGTTACTACAAATGTATGATGATGAGGCATTATCCTATGTCGATGACATCTATCTTACAGACGATGACCTGGAGACTCACTTGAAAAGAGTGAACACCATAATACTTGAGTTCGCAGCTGAAGAGTACAATTTTAACTTAAAAAAATCACGAATTGCCCATCTAACTGTCCTATTTTTAGGATATGAATTATCAAGTGAAGGCAAAAGCCTAGCAGACAACTTCTTAGAGAAGTGTGCAGTACTCCAAGCTCCAAAAATGCTGAAGAACTTACAATCAATACTAGGTTTCCTGAATTTTGGAAGAACATACATTCTAAATTATGCGAGAGGGTTAAACCTCTCGACGAACAAATAAAAACTGATTTTAAACCAATTAATTGGACTCAAAAACACACAGAAATTTTAAGATCATTACAGACAGACATGTTAACTAAAACAAAACTGCAAACATGCGCAAATGAACGCAACCTTGTAATCCAAGTCATCCCAGGAAGATGCGGATTCACATACCTGGCCTCTAATGAGGGTGAAACTGTACCAATAGCTTACAAATCACATTTGTACTCACAAGCTGAAATGAGATTCAGTTCTACTGAAAAAATACTAACTGCGGTTCAAACTGCTGTAGCAAAAGAAAGAGCCCTCGCACAAGGTAAACGAATAATTATCGTTACACCAATACCTGCCCTAGAAGCAGTAACAAGAGGAAGCATCCCCAATGCTAAAACTTTACATCCGAGATGGATACAATGGGTTAACTCGCTTGCTGCACCGGATGTAGTATACGAATTTGATCCCAGTTCAAAAACACAAGGATTTTTACAATATGAATATGAATGTATTCTGCCAATCGAGATTCTGCCTCTAGAACTTTAGGGTTGTATAATATATACAGACGGCTCAGCACAACCCACGGTTGGGGGGAAACAAGCCTACAGTGCTGCGTGCGCGATTGTTAAAGGTCGTTGGCACGAAGGTAAATTTAAACCTTTGATAACTAAAACTCAATCACTCGGAGTCTGTACAGCTCAGCGAGCTGAACTACAGGCTTTTAAGATGGCACTTGAAAATAGCGAACGAGACTTCCCCACACTAATAGTGTGCGATTCCTATTACTGTGTCCAGTCTTGCAATGAATATTTACAGAACTGGGTTCAAAACAACTACAAAGATGCAAAACGTGGCACAATCAAGCATAAAATGCTTTGGGAACTGGTAGTTCTTTTACAAAAAGAACTACAAAAGACTCCCGTGATTCAGACACTGAATCATCAACGTGATGGTGTTCACGTTGCAGGGAGTTCATTGGCTGACGAGTCTCGAAAGCAGCTGTACAAACGGCTTCCGTAGCTGCCATTACTCGGTCAAAAACAAAAATAGACAGCGAGATAATGCAAGTTGTCAGTGCTTCAGTAAAAGACAGCCGTAAGACACTCCAGAAAGGCTTTCCAGTAAAGTACTCATACAAAACTGATGCAAACAACGTTCCGTTTGCTCAAATCCCTGGAGTCGGGGACAGAGCAATTCCAAACACGGAGCACAGGTTAGGACTAAATTTAGTGGCACATGAAGGTCTCGCCTCTGCACATGCTGGTGTTTCCGCTACAGTATAATTATTAAAACAGAGATATTGGTGGCCACGAATGAGAAAACAAACTAGCAACTATGTTCTAGAATGTGAAATATGTCAGAAAATGAAAGTATCAACGGTAAAACGACCAGCGCAGACGCCCTTTCTAATCTCAGACAAACCATTAGCATGTGTTTACCTGGACCACTCTGGTCCCTTACAAAGGGACAGCAACTTTAAAAATGTCATGGTCGCAGTGGATTCCTGTACGAGAGTCATTTGGAAGTGGCCCCAGCGCTCGGCTGATGCCAAAACTGTTATAAAAGATTTGCGAATCTTTATCGAGACATACGCAATTGGCATGCTACATTCTGGCCAGGGTCCTGCGTTTAGCTCTTGGGCTTACAAGGAGGCCATGGCCAGCATGGGCATTGCATTGCGGTATTCTAGTCCATTCCATCCCGAGGGAAATGCGGTAGTGGAGAGAAAAAAACGGGGCATAAAGCAATCTATAACAGCGAGGGTATTAGGTTCGGGTGATGGGTGGTTCAAACATCTAATAAGTGTCCAACGTAGTCTTAATAATATGCCAAGAATTTCTCTAGGAGGTATCAGTCCGTATGAACTTTTATTTGGTACCAGAATGATCATTCAGGACTTTGATTGGCAGACTTCAGTGGTACAACAAAAAGCCTTTGATATCAAAGATCGTTTGGCTGTTTTACAGGTCTTAAATGAAACAAGTAACAAAAAACTAAAGCCAACTACCACTGAAGAAAAACCACCTGTCCCAGTAAGACCTGTCTGGATTCCAAACATTGGGGATTTGGTCAGAGAAAAGATCACGGTGAAGAAGGAATTTGGGCCTTCTTACAGAAAAGCAGTACCTGTCTTAGCTGTCAGCAGAACAAGATCAGTTGTACTACCTCCCCTTGCTGGTAAAAAGGAGAACCGAGTTGTATCAATTGAACCGGTGAAACCACAATCATGTGGACAATAATGAGTAGTATGCCCAGTGGACTCTCAAGAAATACCAGAAGACCAAATCTTGCTACAATCCAAGAGGTTCAAACTGAGAGAATCACATTTGACAAACCTGCAGTAATTAAAAAAGGACTATGCAACAAAGCCATGGAACTTGTGCCTCTTGAAATCCAAATTGCAACAGTTCACCAAGAAACTCCGATCTACAACGATGTAGCCTCGGACTATACAAATGTAACAAAAGAAAATGCAAAGATCAATGGTAATCCGGAGGCAATCCCACCAATTGACAGAACTGCATCTGGCTACTTTATCAACTTTGATGACTTTTCCGATGATCCAAGTGAACATGGAGACAAGCCAGCAACAAAAACATTCAAAGAAAAACTCACAGAACTCTTTCATCAACTCAGAGAAACATATCTAAACTCACATTGGATTAAATTATGGATTGTGTTAGGCGTACTTTTCCTCCTTCTATGGCTCATCTTGGTTTTAAGTTTGGGTAGATTTATTGATGGAAAATATAGTACAATGGACACAGCAAGTCAGAACATGAACTTGGTCCTGAAACCACACAGATCATCACACATCGAAAAAAGAGAACTGTCATCAGTGAACATCACAGTAAAACCTATTCCTGGTGGTATAGCATGGGACAAAACTGACTATGAAATCTATGGCCCGGTTGAGCTCTTGAAATATCCACACCAATTTAAGATTTCTTTGAGTGACTTTGTATCACTTAGTAGTTTCTCTGATGATTGGGACTTTGAAAATATTAATAATATGATGTCAAATTTAGAAATGTCAGCAAAATTTACTGCACATGATTATTTGCAGGGTTCGTCGAATTATGAGGATATGTACTGTTTCAACCACTTTGGGCATCATTATCTGCATAAATCTGCAAATCCTAGAAATATTTTCAGTTATAATCAATGGGAACATTGTCCAACCCCGCCAAAGGGCAGCTCAAAAACATTTTATGAGAAATTCCCATACTTCTCGGGGTTTAATGTCACTGATCCTGAAACATTCTATTTTAAAATGTTAAATAGGACTGGAGTGAAAAACATGTTGACAAACACTAAACTGATTTATTCTGAAAGATTTTTTGAAAAAATTTCTACATTTGGTTTTGAATTTTGGAAAAACAACATTGAGACAAAAACCATCTGGGGTACAAAAGAATGGCAGGTACAAGATGTAGAAGCATTTTTCAGAGCCTGTATGATCCCAGAACAAATAATGTTCCTGAATGACACAATTCAGCAAACAACCTGTCTTGGTTTAGCCAAGATAAAAGAATTAAACAACCCGTCTATACCAAAGCCAATGCCTGATAGAAACACCACTACAGATGAGGGGTTAGACATGGCCTATATTTTAAAACAAAACAGAACACTTCCTGACTGGAACAAATGGTTGACCTGGCCCACAGACACTAATAACTGTCATGATAGATTCCTGAACAAAATACACGGGTTCAAACAGAACAGGCCAGACCCAAGATATTTCCAGACAAAACATCCAGGGATTTATTTATTTATTTATTTATTTATAGGCTTGTTACGCGCCGGCATCACACCCGAAGGTGTATCTCCGCGCGGTGCTGTGAGGTGAACAGGTCGAAGAGCTCCTCCTAGAATAGTACAGTCTTTAGGCGTTTCCTGAAAGCTGAGTGACTCTGGCATTCTTTGAGGGAGAGGGGGAGGTTGTTCCATAGACGAGGACCCATGATGGAGAGGGCACGGCCTCCCTGTCTGGTCTTATAATGTCTAGGAACCTGAAGCAGCTGTTGGTTGGAGGACCTGAGGATGCGGGATCGGCGGTGGTAAACAAATTTGTCTGTCAAGTAATGTGGTCCCAGATTGTGTAAACTTTTGTGTATCACACAGCTGATCTTGAATTCTACCCGTTTCCGGATAGGAAGCCAATGAAGGGCCTTAAGGAGGGGGAGGGACGGTGTTCTGGGGGGGGTGTTGGTCACCAGCCGTGCTGCGGTGTTCTGCACCACCTGTAGTTTATTGAGCACTCCCTCATTGGCAGCTAGGAGTAAGCCATTACAATAGTCCAGGCGGCTCAAAACGAGGGCCTGGACCAGGGTCTTCCGGGTATCGTCGGGTAGAAGGGGGAACACCTTCCGAAGGAGGCCGATAATGTGGAAGCAGGACCCTGCAGTGGTGCTGGCATGGTGAAAAAGGGTGAGGTCCTGGTCTAGACGCACCCCCAGGTTCTTTACTACCTGTTTGGGGAGCGGGGCCTGTCCCAAGCTTGGGGGCCACCAGTCTGGGGTCCAGAGGATTCTCGCCTCTCCGAATAACATGACCTCAGACTTTCCCACATTGCACTGTAGAAAGTTTTTGGCCATCCAGCTGGCGATTGCAGTCATGCCGTTGGAGAAAGCTTGTCTAATCTCAGGAGTAAAGGTACTTGACGGAGGGGGACGCCTTGATAGAAGATATCGCCGCTAGCCACGCAGGAACCAGGGGATGCAGCAGTAAGCTTTATTAAGAGTTTACTGGCAATAGAATTTTCCCTATACTTCCCCGCATACAAAAGAACAAAGATTTAAGTAGAGTCTGTACGGAGGTTTCCATTACCTTTCTACCCTGGTTCCACTACTATTGGAGTATTGTCCTCACTTATGAAGTGGCTTGAACACAAGATACTGCAACACCTGATATTATTGGTGCGCTCTTGATGATAGTTGAACCCTCTCACGCCAGTTATCCAATTGGATTTAAGCTCGAAACATACATGATACCATCGGTTGATTAATATAGTTATCCGGATTGATTCTCTTATCCTTCACCTACGGTCCAGTAACCAGGGACATCATCACCATCTGACTATCCTGCCCTGAAGAAGTCCATTGTGGACGAAACGCGTCGGCTGTAGATCCTGTATATTTTAACCATCTGAATCAAATAAAGAACTCTCAAAACTACATGAAGAAAAATCTCTTTGTTATGATTGTTATTGTTTAGTTCACTGAAAATAGTTATTTCCTTAAGTATTGATGTGGTGCAACTTGGCCTTTTTTCAAATCTTAGTCTAGTTCATGTTTGAACCTGCATTGTGACAGTGGGTGTTCTTTGAAGTGTGCACACATACTGCCCCATGTACGAGAGGGCGAGATTTTTTGGAGAACAAACTGACTAGGTGCTGTCCTTTTGGGAATCTACCACTGTTAATTTCCCTTTTGTATGCCGTTGGAGAAAGCTTGTCTAATCTCAGGAGTAAAGGTCTTAAAAGTAAACAGCAGCTGCGTGTCGTCAGCGTAGGAGATAGGCATGAACCCAAAGGACCTTGTCATGTTGGCCAGAGAGGAGACATATACGTTAAACAACGTAGGGCTAAGACATGAGCCCTGCGGGACTCCTCTGATGATGTTAGCCGAGGTGGAACTAAGGATAGTTACAACATACAGTGTAGGAAAACTATGCCTCGACTGGCTACAGAGATCCACACTTCCCGAAATTAAGCAACACTTAACTTTACTTAAAGCGATTCATGAGCTAGTTCAATTACTCTCTTCCCCGGTCTATGGGGTATCACAATTCTAGATCCTCTCATTTGAATTCCATTCCCCGTTTCGGATAGTTCTTCGCTTATCTTCTTGAAGGCCAGCATTTCTTCCTTTATGACCCCTTCCCCTGTGGGGCTGTTATTGTTGATGTGCCTCCATCTCTGTTCCCTCACTACTTTCCAGATTGCCTGCATTGTCGAATCTCTTTTTGTCTCTTGCTCTAGTTCTGCAATCGTTATTGACGTCGGAGTGCTTTGTTTAAGGATGAAATTTAGGTATTCTTCAGCCATTGTGGGGCCATTTTCTCGATGGGGAAGCGGGTGCCGTGACATGTAGTCAGCTGGGTTTTGTTGATCGTATTTGCTGCTAAAATTAATTTGTGTGCCAGCCTGTGCATCGCGTATTTGCTGCTGATCGCATTTGCTGCTAAAATGAATTTGTGTGCCAGCCTGTGCATCGCGTATTTGCTGCTTATCGTATTTGCTGCTAAAATTAATCTGTGTGCCAGACTGTGCTTCACGTTTCTGCTGCTGATCGTATTTGCTGCCTGAATTCGTTTCTGTGCCCCAATCTCTCCCTGCATCACCTTGTTGTTGTTTGGTGCCATTTTGTTGTCCCAGCCCGTCTCTCCTCCCTGCTCCCAGCCGCTGCTCCCCCACGGCCCCACCCCCGCTCCCTACAGCACCTACAATCGATCCCCTCCCAACTCGCCACCCCGCTCCCACCCCCCAGCTGCTCCTCCCTCCCACTGGAAAATAAGGGGAGACCGGAACGGTGAAGAGCTGTGACCGCCCTGACCTGGTCAGACACGGTCGGTCCACCCGCTCCTGGCCATCCTTGTAGCGCTTCCACACTCTGTGCCTGACTGTGCCCCCGATCTCGCCTGTGGTATCGTATTTGCTGCTGATCGTATTTGCTGCTAAAATTAATTTGTGTGCCAGCCTGTGCATCGCGTATTTGCTGCTGATCGTATTTGCTGCTAAAATTAATCTGTGTGCCAGACTGTGCTTCACATTTCTACTGCTGATCGTATTTGCTGCCTGAATTAGTTTCTGTGCCTCAATCTCGCCCTGCATCACCTTGTTGTTGTTTGGTGCCATTTTGTTGTCCCAGCCCATCTCTCCTCCCCGCTCCCAGCCGCTGCTCCCCCGCGGCCCCACCCCCGCTCCCTACAGCACCTACAATCAATCCCCTCCCCACTCGCCACCCCGCTCCCACCTCCCAGCTGCTCCTCCCTCGCTCCGCCCCCTTCCACTCTCCACTTATGACAGGTGCACTTGCGCGCAGCGTTCACGTGTAGCGTGCGCCCTATGCGCGCCGAAGGCGCACCAAAGGTAAGCCCATCTACGCCCATCCGTGCCTGGCCCGCGCCCAGCGCCAGACCCCCTGGCCCTCGCAAAACCCACTCCACCCGGCTAACGTTCAACGCTGCATCCCTCATTGCACTCAACACCGGCCGAATCTCCGACTGCCACCAAGCCACCCCTGGACGCACCCACGGACCCTTCACCTGCCAATCCTGCAAGTTCTGCTGCTTCAGAACCCACACTACATCCACAAATGCCAAACAAAACTCTAACAACAACCACTGAAGTGCATCCTTCTCAACACCCGCTCGGTCCACAGACATGCCATTGAACTATTGAACCTACTCGACACCACAACACCGGACGTCGCCTTTCTCACTGAAACATGGATGAGCGCCTCATCAGTGCCAGACATCACCATAGCCATCAAGGACGGATACAAGATCATCCGAAAAGACCGCATCAACAGAACAGGAGGAGGCATCGCTATCGTTCACAAGAACACCATCCGCATCATGACCACCACCGACAACACCTTCTCAGCCACTGAACACCTCCACTTCCAGATACACACCAACCCCAAGACCACACTTAGAGGCACCCTAATCTACAGACCCCCAGGACCCCGCACACAATTCAGCGAAGACATTGCTGACTTCATCAGCCCGCACGCCCTCCCCTCCGATGACTATATTCTCCTGGGAGACCTCAACTTCCATCTGGAGAATAACAACGACAGCAACACCACCACCCTGCTGGACAACCTCACCAATCTCGGACTCAAACAACTGGTGAAAACCCCCACCCACTACGCCGGACACACACTCAACCCAATCTTCACCTCCAGCAAGCACATATCCTTCAATCACGCCACGGGACTCCACTGGACAGACGACAGCTGCGTCCACTTCAGCTTCAGAAAGACCACGACCCACCACCACCCGCAACAAGTTCCCCGAAGAAACTGGAACAAAATTACCATCGATCAGCTCACCACCTCTCTAAACCAAAAACCTCCTGCTAGACCAACGGACCCAAACCAAGCAGCGATCAAGCTCGCACAATGGATCACCCACTGCGCTGACGAACTAGCACCCTTGAAAAACCCTCCAACAAGCCAGGAAGCAAAAAAGCCTCTTGGTTCAACGACGACCTCAAGAACTCCAAAAAGAACTGCCGCACCCTTGAGAAAGCATGGCGAAGAAACCCAACCACAAACAACATGACCGCCCTCAAGAACGCCACCCGCAAACACCACCAGCTGATCCGCACCACCAAAAAAATCAGCATTCAAGGAGCGTCTAAACAACAAGGCCCACAACCCCAAAGAACTCTTCAGCATTGTCAAAGAGCTCACCAACCCCAACGCCGGCAACAACGACATCAGTCCCTCTCAAGACCTCTGCGATTCTCTTGTCTCATTCTTCCACAGCAAGATCGCTGACATACATAACAGCTCCGGCGACCTGACCACTCCCCCAACCACAGAACCGAAGCCCCCCACCACCACCCTCCACGCCTGGACCCCGATCAGCACCGAAGACACCATCCGCACGATGAACTCTATCCACTCCGGATCGCCAACCGACCCATGCCCCGATCACATCTTCAACAAGGCCGACTCCATCATCGCCCCCCAACTCCGGGACATCATCAATTGCTCCTTCAACATCGCCACCTTCCAGGAAAGCTGGAAACATGCCGAACTTACTGCCCTCCTGAAGAAACCTACAGCGAACCCC
Organism: Lissotriton vulgaris; assembly: GCF_964263255.1. NCBI lineage: Eukaryota > Metazoa > Chordata > Amphibia > Caudata > Salamandridae > Lissotriton > Lissotriton vulgaris. The sequence goes on from NC_141693.1 coordinate 576,671,226, forward strand.
TCCGAGCTTAAGAACTACTGTCCCATCTCGCTCCTCCCATTCCCCGCGAAAGTCATTGAGAAGACCGTCAACAGTCAGCTCGCCGCCTTCCTTGAAGCTAACTATGCCCTAAACCCCTCACAATCCAGTTTCCGAGCCAACCACAGTACCGAGACCGCCCTCATTGCAGCCACAGACGACATCCTGACACTGCTCGACAAAGGGGAAACAGTGGCCCTCATCCTCCTGGACCTCTCCGCTGCATTGGACACAGTCTGCCACCGCACCCTTGTACAACGCCTCAGGGACGCCAGGATACAAGACAAGGCCTTGGATTGGATCATCTCATTCCTAGCCGGAAGAACCCAAATAGTCCGCCTCCCCCTTTTAGATCAGACGCCACCGAAGTCATATGCGGAGTACCACAAGGATCCTCACTCAGCCCCACCCTCTTTAACGTCTACATGAGCCCCCTTGCATCCATCGCATGCCAACACAACCTGAACATCATCTCCTATGCAGACAACACCCAGCTGATGCTCTCCCTCACCAACGACCCAACCACCGCCAAAACCAACCTACAAGAAGAGATGAAAGACGTAGCCGAGTGGATGAAAAACAGCTGCCTAAAACTGAATTCAGACAAGAAGGAAGTGCTTATCCTATGTTCATCCCCCTCTGCCTGGGACAACTCTTGGTGGCCCTCGGCCCTAGGCAGCGCACCCAAACCAACAGACCATGCTTGCAACTTGGGATTCATCCTAGACTCCTCCCTCTCAATAACCAAACAAGTCAATGCTGTCTCATCATCATGTTTTAACATCCTACTCATGCTCCGAAAGATCTTCCGCTGGATCCCAACCGAAACAAGGAAAGCGGTCACCCAAGCACTTGTCACAAGCGGTCTGGACTATGGAAACACCCTCTACGCCGGAACCACAGCCAAACTACAGAATAGACTTCAACGCATTCAGAACGCTTCCGCTAGACTCCTCCTAGACATACCTCACCACAACCACATATCTGGTCACCTGAGAGACCTGCATTGGCTCCCCGTCAACAAGAGAATCACGTTTCGTCTCCTCACCCACGCACACAAGGCCCTCCACGACCTAGGGCCCAGATACCTCAACACTCGACTGACCTTTTACACCCCCACCCGCCAACTACGGTCGTCCAACCAAGCCCTCGCCACGATTCCACGCATACGAAGGGCCATCATGGGAGGAAGATCCTTCTCCTACTTAGCAGCCAAAACCTGGAACTACCTCCCCACCCACCTCCGCCTTACACAGAACCATCTCTCCTTCAGAAAACAACTCAAGACCTGGCTGTTAGATCAGTAGCAAACCCCTCTCCCTTAAGCGCCTTGAGACCCTCTGGGTGAGTAGAGCGCTAAACAAATTTATGACTTGACTTGACTTGACCTCGCAAACAGCATCAAAAACGTTTCATATACGCTGGTATATAGGCAGCTTACAATGAAGGTTGGAAATTAAATCAAATTGAAACTGCTGAAAAAATATGAGAAATTGATCGTATTAATTTGGAAAAAACACTTTCTGTAGTGGACAATGGGTTAACGACTCTGTCCTCCAGAATCTATTCACTGGACAGCATTGTATCATCTGCTATTGATATAATAGAACAGGATATGATGATGTTACAACATGGTCAGTCCCAATTGCGTTCTATTGTACATCTAGGCTGGACGTTACAAAACCTCCGTTCAGGTCACGTGCAATGGCGTCTAATCAACATAAAGTCATTATTTTCTATCTTTAACCTTACTGATAGACAAATCTCGTTGGCACAAAAAGGAGCAGACTACACGGTGCTGAGCATTGAAAAACTTGAGAGATTACCATTGACAATGTCAGAAAGACCTGTCATTGAATGGATAATACATGGCACCATTACAATCCCGATAACGACTTTTCTGTTTCAATACTGCCAAAAGTATATACCAGCAGGCCTGTATGAAAGGTTGGGTAAAGGATACATCAAATCAACCTGGAATTTACCTTATACACATAGATGTTGGAGTGGGGGCAAGAAAGAGGTATTTCTTAGTGGTAATAATTGTAAAACATCACTGAGCGGTACACTCCTATGCGAAGGTACAAACTTGCATGGATCTTGCGAAGGTTCATCAAATAACATTTCATGTCATCTGCACGGCACCCAGCTACACAGATCGAGCCCTTTTTCCGACATCTTTCCAACGGTAGCTACGCAATATTAAGTGACCACAGCTGTTATGGCATGATGCCAGGAAAACCCCATCTCATGAGCGTTACTTCCAGGGTAATTTATTGTATGCAAGTATTGTATCCAAACAGCAATCCAGACATGGAGGCGGCATTATGGATTTCTGTGAATATCTCTTCTATTCAAATTGATATTTTAAGCAGAATGAAGTCTATTCTTTTACGGACAACTGTGCCTTTAACCTCGTCCAAAGAGACATATGACCTGCAAGCTGCAAGGACAGCGGCAGAGATACATACCCTATTATCGACAAACTGCCCTGTGCATTTCGTAGAAATGTTAAGCCAAATTTTAAACATGTCAGATACCAGTGGCATTGCACATGTATGTATTTAAGACAATATTTTCAGGACTGTTAACACCTTTTGAAACGGTTCTGGGCATCTTGCCGAATTTTGTGCACTCTCTTTTCGGAGGCCTGCCTCTTATTTTGGGAATCGTAGCAGGAATTTTATTTTTGTTCCTTCTGCTCCGATATGGCAAGCCAAGCCACAGACAAAACTCAGGCTAGGATGGAAGAAACGATCCTAGCAATACGATACAGAGACCGTATCACTAAGGTCCTGGGATTGGCCCGGCTAAGAGATCTGAATACTACCTGGTTTCTTTCAAATCAAATCAAATCAAATTATCTTTATTCGGTTTTCCATTAGTTTTGAAATACCATAAAGGTTCATAAAAATACATCAATTTGATATTCATATGTAAAAACCATTAAACGTTTTAAAAAATTTGCATTCTGAGTTACAGATGTTAAAAACTATTTTTGCCAGTGTTCACTTAGATATAAAACAATTTAAACCGCATGTTACAGATTGGTACGATGTCTGATGCAGAACTTAAGAAAGTGCACTTTTGATTTTGTCATGAGTTCATTTTCCAAGAGCTGTAAGGCCAGATATGCTGGGCGACATTGACACAACCTCAGGACCTTCAGAAGTGGTACTATCCACCGTCTGCGTGGTGATACATAAAATTTACAAAAAAAAAGTACATGAATAGTGGATTGTAAAGAAATAAAATCACAAGGACAGGGTGGAAGGTTAGTAGACCAATCATTTTGGGAAGGGATGGAAATCATACGGTGGAACACATTAAACCTGAAACGGGTCAACAAAGATTTACCATATTGGTTTAAATTAAATTGCAAATATGGTTGAATAGTGGGAACCAGTTGTATTAGCAAACATTACTGTACAGAAGATTTTCCTATTTTATTTAACAAATGCGTTTGAGACAGGTGCGACAAACAAGCTGTTTTTAGATCCTTTTTTGAAAAGTCCAATACCGATGGAGGGTCGTCAAAGAATCTTGCAAATCCAATATCAGTAAGGAATGATTTTACATAAGCCAACCATCTGATCTTCCCCATATTGTCAAGTTTCATACAGTCTTGGATAATTGTTCTCGTGAGGTGACACTGTTCCGTTGCCCAGATCCTTCGCCACAACATGACTGGTTGGATTTTAATAATGTCCGAAATGTAATCCACACCAAGTTCAAGATGACAACCGTACGTTGTGGTACTTTTTGGGACTGCCAGCAAAAACCTTAAAAATGAATTTTCAATTTTTTGGAGCTGATCTACGTTCGCCCCACCCCATACCCCTGCTCCATAAATCGCAATACTAAGACATTTTGCATTATAGATTTTGAGCATTTCAGTCGGGGGTCTCTTGCCCAACCGCAATGCAAAAGCCTTCAGCGCACCAACGGCCCTTAAAAAAGCCAATTTACGGGAGTTGACAGCTTCCCTTAATTTGAAATCCTCGTCAATTAAAATCCCTAAATAGGAATATGTTTCAGTTCTTTCGAGGGGGGATTTGTCCACATAAATTTTCTTGGGTTTTTATGCTTTATGCCAGCATGCATCACGTATGTCTTTTTTATGTTTACTCTAAGATTCAAGCTGGTCATAAACGAGCAATACTTGTCCAAAACCCGTTGGAGCTGGACTGGGGTTCTTGCAAGGATCACTGCGTCGTCGGCGTATAATAAAGATGGTATCTGCCGATGACCGGCTACTGGGAGATCTTCTGCACCTGCAAGCATGGTAACCTCTAGTCCATTAGTATACAGGGTAAATAAGAAAGGGGCCAGCACACACCCTTGTCTGACCCCCTTCTCTATCGGGAAGCTATCGGTTAGTTGGCCTCCAGTCCCAAACCTCACTCTTCCCGTTGCCACTGAGTATAGTTCACGGAGAAAGTTGACTATTGGAGGGTCAATTCCCATTTGGAGCATAATTGTCCATAACCTAGAGTGAACAACACAGTCGAACGCCGCTGTTAAGTCCACATTTACCATGTGTAGAGAAGTGCCTTTTGCCTCTACGTATTTTCCGGCCAGTAGTGTCAGATTTAGGGCCACCGTACTTAATACTGCCCTAAACCCGTATTGCAGGTCAGAGATTGCCTCATGGTCATTCGTCCACTCCTGGAGACGGTCGAGAAGAATGCGCCCAGCCATCTTCCCGAGCGAATCCAGGAGTGAAATGGGACGATAGCAGGCAGGACTGTCTCTGTCTCCCTTTTTAAAGATGGGAACCAGTATTGAGGAAGAACAAGAATCGATCAAGCCAACCTCTTTGGCCGCGTTCAATACGTTAGTGAGTAACGGGGACCACAGGTCTGGATTATATTTAAAAAGGTCTACTGGAACCGAATCCGGTCCTGGTGCCTTCCCGGCTTTAGCAGTTTTTATTGCCTTTATCTCATTTAGTGTGAAGTGGAGGACTAGTGGATATTTCACTGGAATCAAAGATTTTAGGGGGCATATTATCAAAGGGGTTATCTCCTCTTTTTTGGCTTTAAAAGCCAAGAAAGCGAAGATAAAATTATCTCCCTATTACCTAGCTGTCGCTAACACCAGTTAGCGACAGCTAGTAGGAGATAGCGACCATCTTGGGCCCCACTTTGCATGTCAGTGATATTTATCACTAATGATATGCAAAGTGGGCGTGCCAAGATGTTAGCGACTGAAAACAGTCGCTAACATCGCTATCTCCTATTACCAACTTTTGGAGATATTCGCCCTAAGCGCGAATATCTCCAAAAGCTAACACCTGCCCTGAGCAGTTCTTAGCCATGTTACCCAATGGGAGGTGGATAACATGGCTAAGAGCATTAGCTCGGTAATGCATGAATATCGCTGACTTTTCAGCGATATTCATGCATTGAGGCGATTTTTATCGCATTTGCGATAAACCTTGGTAATACCAAGGTTTATTTGCGGTAAAAATCGCTGCAGCGCAGCGGTACATTTTTGTCTCTAACCAAGCAATAGCGATAATTATCGCTATTGCTTGGTAATATGCCCCTAGATGTTCTGACTCAGGGACTTCTTTCCCACTAAAAACCTTAGAGAAGTGTTGCACCCATTCTCCTGCACTGATAACGGCGTCTAGAGATGATGCATCTACTTTATTTGTTAGGAAGGGAGATTTCACTATCTGCCAGAAGGCTGCGCTATCCTTTAAGATACTGCTTTTTTGTAGTTGGGCCCATAAGTTTGCTTGCAATTCCTTTTTCCTGTTTCGCAATGCGAGCTCATAGGCCTTCCTTAGTTTTATAATCTCTCTGTCTCTAACTACTTTGGCTAAAGACTTCTTTAAGTTGGTATGAGCTTTTGTACATTCTGTACTAAATCATCCCTTTCTAGTGCTCTTATTTTGCCTACAATCCCTGGTTAGTTCTTTTCTAATGTTTTCCACAATGTCACTATAGTTGGCCAAAATCTCGATTGAGGTTGAAGAGGGATCTAAACATCTTTCCATCGCGTTTCTACTTGATTTTACTATTTTAGTGGTTACGGCTTCCTGATCTAATTTGCCGCATTTTAATGTAATACCATTTAGCATGTCCAATGTTAATGTTTGTTGATGTAACAAGCTTAGCTGGACCATATCTCCTCTATTCTGCAAATTTGGTTCCTGGAGTGTCATGCTCATGGGGGAATGGTCGCTAAGTGCGTTATTAAGTACATCAAAGGTCTTAATACTTGAAGCTTTATTGGTGGACACTAAGACATAGTCTATTAGGCTTTTAAAGCCCCTGCCATGAAAGGTTGGCATAAATTCAGTTACAGGAGTTTTTAATTTATTAGCAAACCCCATATCCAGTTCGGCCATCATCGTCTGCATGTTATTAACCTCGGGTGTATGTGTGAAGTGGGTTAAACAGTTTACATCTTCGTCAATAATCCCACAGTTGGGGGTATCGCTCTTGTTGCATAGATGCAGATTAAAGTCTCCCCCCTGACTACTGTGTGTGATTCCTTTGCGTATTTTGTTGCAAGGCCGTGTACCAAATGAGAAATCTCGCTTAAAACCCTAGTTAATTCAGATAGAGCCAAGTTGATATAAAAGTTGATGATCGTATAGATCACTTGTCTACTTCTACGAAAAGTAATACGCTGGTAGTTCTGCTCTAGCTTTACAGGGATTATTTCGGAACAGGGCCAAAGATTTGAAACATATGTCAGTAGCCCTCCCTTACTCCTACCTGCATTAGATCTTACAGCTGCCGAGAAGTATGTTTTGTAGCCCAAAAGATGAATAGGGTCGTTAAGCCAAGTTTCCTGGAGGCAAATTAGATTACTTAGGTTTGCCAAATAAAGGAAACTGTTTTCAGAGTGTTTGGAGGCTAAACCTGCCACGTTCCAGAATAATATCCTTAATTGGGAATTGGAACTTGTGGGGATTAGCGCCCGAAACTGACTACTATTTATTCCAGGATAACTTAATTGCGGTTCGTCTTTTGATTTTAGAGTGCTTCCCAGTGCCTCTAGGTTATTTTCTATGGAAAAGACAGTAACGACGGAGTCCTCAGGAGAAGCAAGGAGCTTGTGTATTAAATCTGCCGTTATTGGGTGAGCAGTTGAGTTATTTAATCCAATTGATCTTTTAGGTAGTATACTGCATCCCTCATGCAAATAATTATTTATTGTGCTTTCTGGAGTATTTATGTTTGTATCACCAGTATTTGTTAGGCTAATCATTTCGTGCTCCCTTTGTGGTGGCGGTCAATCGACCATTTCAACACAGCTATAACTGTTAAAGGTTGGTATTCCACCCCATGGTTCCCTTTGTGATTGTACTCTCATTGCTTTTCCAATCAGCCCAATCCCTGCTTTCATGCCCCCATCCTCCCTGATTCCAACCCCTTTGCCCGTTATCTGTCTGATTCCATGACCAATTTGAGGACCAATTTGAGCCTTCAGGATAGTGGCATATCGGGGGGTAGAAAAAGGATAGACGTTTGGTATTTATACCTCCATTCTTGTCCACTGTGTCCCAGGAGCAAATATGGTCCACTGCCCGAGGGTTTTCAAAATTTATTATAACACAATCTCCTGGGATTGTTTTATGTTGGTGTCCTATCCATGGAACCCTTCGAGCTGTAACAATTCTGGTAACATAGTTTTGCGGAATTGGTCTGTTGACATTCAGCCAGTGCCGAACTTTGTTTAGTAGGGACCAAGTTGGTTCCTCTGTGTCATAACTCAGTTCAGGCACTCCTGTCAAAATGACTACGAACGGGGTTGCTTCAGGGGGGAGGTTTATGGGCTTAGACCATCCTTTCTTCGTCCGGTCTCCCTGAGTGTTAAGTCTCTGTGGATGTTCATGATGTGGAGTATTTGTTGGGAATGACTTCAGAGGGATGTGTGTTGAATGTGGGTTTTTCTGTGAATCTGAAGCATTCTTGGAAATCTTTTGGGGGGACTTGATTATTGGAGTTGCAAGGCTCTTAGTTGAATTTTTGGCCGTTTCTCCTGTCTTGGTGATGGGAGTGTTACTTGTGATAGTGACATTTTTAGGAGGTTGTCCTGGCATGGTGTTCATAGTTTTATTTTTTGGTCCACCCATATTTGTCAGCCCTAAATTTTTTACGTTTGTTGGATTTTTAAGAGTGGCGGCTAATACTGCTATTTGCTTCTCTATGACTGCCAGGCTCCTTTGGAGGGGCTGTCAATCACTCAATCAATCAATCATCGCATTTATATATCGCACTACTCACCCAGAGGGTCTCAAAGTGTTGTTTTTATTAGTTCAGCTATCCGAGCCATCAGATGTTGATCTGTCTCGCATGTTTTACAGCCTTCATCCAAGTTGGAGCTTAGGTCTTCCTTGTGAGCGCTGTCATCGTTGCTATCATTCGCGCTGAGATCCACAACAGTAAGATGGAAGTTAATTGCACTGTTGTCTATTTTGGACTCATTAGAAATATTGTTTTTGTGCCTTTGCTCTTTTGTTTTACTTCCCGCTCTTTGATTCTTGGGACGTGGCATATGTTGTACCTTGCTTGTTTTTGGAGTTTTAATGTTTTTCTGATTTTTTTTACTTGTGCTTTACTGTTTCGAGATTGCTCCCTCCCTTAGCCCCCTTTTTTCATTCTGATCGGATTCGTGGTCATGCAAAGGGGGACTCTAGAAAATATCGGGCGTTTTTTCAAGCGCCTGGGTCAGTTGCGAATCTAACAATGACAAAGACGCGGACAAATCAACCAGGTTTGGGATACCATGGATGTCAGTGGGTGTTTCCGGAGCAGCTACCTTCTCGGGTTGAGTTAGAGGTGTTTGCGCTAATATCAGGGGTCCCAACGACGATCGTCTTGCTTGGTGATAAATTGATCAATTGGACCAACAGTTTTAGCCATATTTTGGAGTGTTTCGCTTCTAGTACCTCTCGGCGACATTTATTATGGGGCAAGGTGGTCCTGCAGTAATTGGAAGACAGTGGATGGCCAACTTTAGTCTTGTTTATATTATGGTTGTTGCCTGACTAAGCACGATAGATAAGATATCATTATCAAAGTACCAGGCAAAGTAAGGGAAATACCTTGTATGAGGTGTTAGAGGGAGAGCCCAGTCCAGTCTTTTCAGGTCTGTGATGGGATAGGACGGGCCCGCCCTTGGCCCGGGCTTCGCCCGGCGTCCTGCGAGATGGGTCTGATGACGTTTATAGCGCCTCCTGGTGCTTACAGGTGACACGGATCACCGCAAGGGCTGGTGGGTAATGTAGTCCGCCCCTCGCCGGTCTCCTCTCGGCGGTCCTGCTCTAGATGGCAAGAGAGCATCTGGGCAGCGGGAGACAGGCGGGCGGGTCCGCGGTCAGCAAAGGGTTTGTGGCAGTATAATCCTCTGGCAGCAACAAGGGCAAAGAAGGTTCCCCCACTCGATGGGGCTGATGAAGTTTTTAAGTGCCTCCTGGCGCTTACAGGTGACGCGGATCACTGCAAGGGCTGGTGGGTAATGTAGTCCACCCCTCGCCGGTCTCCTCTCGGCGGCCCCGCTCTAGATGGCAAGAGAGCGTCTGGGCAGCGGGAGACAGGCGGGCGGGTCCGCGGTCAGCAAAGGATTCATGGCAAGTATAATCCTCTGGCAGCAACAAGGGCAAAGAAGGTTCTTTCATTCAGACCGATCCGGCAAAATTGCATCTTACCTGTGCTTCGATGTCTGCTATGCATGTTGGACATCTGTCTTACACTACCATCAACAGTACCAATGGATGTTGACGCTTTGCTTTACCCGGTAACGGCTCACGCAACGTGTTGTCCCCAGCGGCTACCAATTCTGATGACGGCATTTGTTGAGACTTCACCATTACGATCAGGTGGCGGTGAAGTACGAGATGAAAGCGGCAGCACACAGGTGCAACCTTCTGTGAACATTGCTGATCTAGACACAGATGATGGCAATGCATCTCATATATGCACTATTTCAACTTTTTTTGAGTTGGCCCAACTTTCACCTACTGTGGTAGACGCGTTTTTTGCTGGTCTATCTGAGGTAATATTCTCTCCTAACAACGAGAATAACAATTGAAATAGCGAGCACACCGCGTTCCCTGAACTCTGAATTCAGCCTTTAGTTTTTATAAACAACACTGCTGAAAACACTTAGAACTATTTTTTTTCCCTTGAAAGAAAAATTATTTTTCCCAAATTCCAAAATATTTACCTTTTTTGGCACAAGGTACTCTGCTTAAAGTAGAACTAGTCTTAGAGAGAAGAGCTTCTATTCCTAGAGACTCTAGAGACAATATTTTGAATCAGCCTCTAGCACACTTACAATCTTGTATAAATATGTGATCAAATGGTCTCGACCTTATCTTCTGTATCAGGAGCCATTTAATAAATGTAATTTTCGCAATTCATTCAGCTGATATTTATATTTGCGTTATCTGAATGATACCACTGCTTGAAAGCGTACAGTATAATACTCATTTTCGTGTATCTATACCATTTCAAATGCATTTGATGTATTTTGGGGTGGGCTGGAAAACACATGCATACCTATATGTTTATATATTGCTTAGTATTTAGTAATGATGGACATTGTATGTGGAGTGGGTGTTGTGATCATATCTAGGACCCTAATTAAATAATCCTGATTTATGCCCTTATGTGGTTATAGCAAATCATACCCTTATAAAGGCTTAAGAATCAAATCCATATTTAGTAATAGCCAATGCAAACCAAATACGTCAAGGCTACTTCCTTAGACTCCTAGAAAGTACAACAAGTTCTTTCAACAAACCAAACCTCCAGCAACCTGGGAATTCCCCATGCTTTTGTTTTGATTTGTCCTAGAACTCCTGCGAGCACTGAAAGAACGGCCAGTTCTTAGTGACATCTTTTATTGACGTCGTATGTCCAACCTTACGTCAAACACGGCACCTCCCATGTAAAAATATACCAGCGTTTGCCTTAAGCAACACACAGTGGTGTGGAGCAGAGCAGCTATCTACATATCCGAAGCCCAGCTGATGCGAGCGCCGAAGGAAGCCGTCCCTCCCATTTTGACGCACTGAGAAAGACGCTGTCTTTTTCTCCTGCCGAAAAAATCCAGCTCCAGTGTTTCCAGGCACCCTTGCGGGTTACTGGGAGATCGAGTCCTGAGAGCGAGATACAAGACCTCTTCCATTCTAAGACCAAGGTATGGAGCTGATTAGATCCTTAGAGAATTCTTGAGTCAGATTCTTGGCAAAAACTAACCTAACTTAAACTGCAGCTCATTTACTCCTTCCCAAGTACTAAGCTTAGGTTAGGTTTAGTCAAACTTTTATCATTGTATGTAACTGTATATATTTTATACCTTTTAAGTATCATATAGATCAGAAACCAGATCAATGCTTTTGCAGTATTATTTCATAATACTCATTTTAATGTACGCACTTTACTTTATAACAAGTATTGCAATTGTGGCAATTCATTTCTCTTGCATGAGAAAGAAGACTGTTCAATAAATAACACCTTTTATTGAAACCGCCCGTCTCTCTATTTCTCTGCACTCTGGTGAAACTAATTATGCACGATTGACTAAGTGAAATAGTTATCTATTGTTTTCACACGACTCTGGAGATATACTCCTTATTCTGGGGGAGCAAAGTTGTCATGTTTATGCGGTTGTCAGAAGCTGAATCCCTTCTTGTCTAATCAGGGAAGTTCACTCCTCCCTGCTCATTCGAGAAAGTTTCTAGTGAACTCTGAGCTAGCTGGCAAAACTAAATTAAGTCAAGCATATTCAATAGAGACCTAGTCGACCTCAGTCCTATGTCTAAACTATTGTTTATGTTATTTCAATGTGCAGAGCCTATTTTGAAAATAGGAACTACACTACAACATACTCAACTAACATGCTGATATAATTATAAACATATACCATTGGCCACAAGTGCTTTACTGGGGCTAAGTACCTCTGAGTTGTTTGTGATGCCATTACCAATCTGTGAAATCTATTAGGTTTCTCCTGGGTTTGTGCTTGCCTTTAGTTTATGGGGGACACCACCTGTGACTTGTTACTCGATAGATTGGGCTCGGGTCACAGGACCTGCCTGACCATGTACCTTTGACTCAGGGTTGATGGGGAGGTCACCTTGGGTGAATCTGGCAGCTATGTTGTGATTTCATTGGAACTCCTAAGAATAACATGGCAGTCACTGGTATCATTTGTATCAACATTTTCAACATGGCGCATACAGTTGTCATCTTGTACATTGACATCATTCTTACTGGTACTGCAAGAGATATGTTTGTTTTGATCTGAAAGTATATTGACATTGTTCTTATTGGCAACAATAGATTTTCATATGAGCATGAATTATGACATATATTGGTATACTTATTGCTGATGTTGGCGCTGCTATGTAGGCAAAAGTTATGGTATACATCAATATTGCATTGATGGTTATTCATGTGGTTATGTGAGCACAGGCTACAGCATATGTTCACATTGCATTTACTGATATTGTTGTCCACCCTGCACATATCATGCCATTCATTGACTTCCTATACACCCATTCCAACATTGACCGCTCGATTCATCAACTACTCCATCCTCCTCGTATGTGAAGAAAGTTATGGTATTTGAAAGTGTGTGCGTGTATGTAGTGTTGGTTGTATTTTCCCTAGCTAAGTGCATACTACCTAGTTTGAGGGCTGCTTTTTTCAGCAGAAAAACCCACTTGTAGGAAACTACATAACAGAAGTACAGCAAGGAGAAATGGCATCACAGATGTCAGTAACTTAGACACCCATAAGGCAATCCACCAAAAAATACTATGCAACTTATCCTGTTCTGGGGCACCTCCCTCCTTCTTCATATTGGCTTCTAGATTGTGCAAATCTTAGATGGCACTGGCTAATGTCCCATTGTTCATGTCATTTATGGAGATGAAGTACAACAAGAAGCATCAATCTAGGCACACACCTCACACTCCATCACGGTAATCAAGCCCAACACGTACCGATAATGCATGACCATCAGGCGGATGGCTGGTAGTTCCTCCTTGATAGTATTTATGCTGAGCTCCATATTGTTAATCATTCTCATCAACTCCCATTGGGTAATTTGCAACTAGCAGCCATTTGCTTTAGTTTCCAAAGTGAAGAAGGGTATTGACCCTCCGGCATTTACTTGAGCTTGTGTGAACATCCTGAATCTTTCTAGAATGTCCTTGTACTGAGCCCAGACAAATTAATCAGAAGTACTTCTCCTTCAAGCCTGATGCTACAGAGTTGTTTTCTTCTGTAGTGGATGTTGAGACAACTCGGAAAGATGGCTAGGGTTATGGGGTGTATGATCATGAGGCTTAGTGAAGAGATATAGTGCAGTAGGATTGGTCTTATACTGTCTGGTGTGCCCTATGTGGTGCTACTCTATTGGGTTGAATTTTTGCCCAGACCATGCATAGGTGCAGGTGGATAAGTCATTTTGCTTTTTCATGGGCTATCTCCTGTGCTAAATAAAGTCTAACTGCGCCACCGGCATGAGATTTTAATGAACAGATGTAACATGATTTTTTCATAGTTTTTGTTAGCATATCTATACTAATATAAGGAAGCCTTTGAGACGGGTAATCTCAGGAACCACAGCACCAATCACAACACCCAATACAGCATTGGAAAGGGCAGTTGCAACAGAAGGACATAGGCTATGCAGACGCCCACCATATACATTTAAAAGGTAAAAAAACTGTGCCAGCAAATCAGTCCCTTGTGGGCGTGTCTGCGTTGTGCTGTGGGCGTGTGCTGGGGGCGTCACAAACGCTGGGGACGTGTGGTACATTCCGCCCTTCATGCCATGTCTCATATCGTGTGCTGTGGGCGTGTGCTGGGGGCGTGGGCGTGTGCGGGCGCAGGATTACGGAAAAAAAAGCGTGCGCTGTGCCCAATATTTCATTGTTTTTTCTTCCCAGGTTCGGTACATTCCAGCTCTGGGTGTGCTTGCCCCGCGCTCCCAGTGACGTGCACCTGCTTTACTGTATGGAGGGCCGCAAGGAGCGCAAACAGGGGCCATTGTGCAGGAAATGTAATCTCGCCTTAACTTCCGGTGACGCCTGAAGCGCACACTGGAGATTTTCCACTTCTGTTGCGCACAGGCCTCGCGCCACGCACATCCGGACACAAGGCCCGTCTCCACGGAAATAGCAAGAAAGGGACTATCCCACCCCCGGGAATATGTGATGATATTCCGCAAACCAACATCCCGCATAACATCACTCAGCAATTTTTATAATGCGGGACTACTACTCCGCAAAGACATCATTTCTAAAACTTTTTCAACGCATATAACTTTATCACGCATGCCATTATAACGCAAATGCATGTGTGGTAAAGTCATATACATTGTAAAAGTACATTATTAAAACATCAAATACATGTTTATTTTATTTTATTACCCTCCCAAACCTACCCCTGAACCATATAAATGCCTCTGTACCTCAAACCCAAACCTACCCCTGAACCCTAAAAATTCCCCTGTACCCCAAAACCCAAACCTAGCCCTGAACCCTAAAAATACCCCTGTACCCCAAAACCCAAACCTACCCCTGAACCCTAAAAAACCCCTGTATCCCAAAACCCATACCTAGCCCTGAACCCTTAAAATACCCCTGTACCCCAAAACCCAAACCTACCCCATAACCCTAAAATACCCCTGTACCCCAAACCTAGCTCTGAATCCTAACAATAACCCTATACCCCCAAACCCAAACCTACCCATGAACCCTAAAATGCCCCTGTACCCCAAAACCCAAACCTAGCCCTGAACCCTAAAAATACCCCTTTACCCCAAAACCCAAACATACCCGGAACCCTAAAAATGCCCCTGTACCCCAAAACATAAACCTACCCCCTGAACCCCAAAAATACCCCTGTACCCCAAAACCCAAACCTAGCCCTGAACCCTAAAAATACCCCTGTACCCCAAACCCAATACCTATCCCTAAACCCTAACACTACCCCTGTGCCCCATAACCCAAAACTATAGCTGAACCCTTAAAATACCCAAACACCCCAAAATATATATACCTCAGTACCCCAAAACATATGCCCCTATACCCATAGTTACCTTATCCAAACATTAAAAAAAACATGCTTTTAACATTAATGCATTTACAACAAATTTCGTTGTAAATGTTTGCATGGTAAAAGCATATAAAATGTAAAGCCATGCGTTATAATAGCATTGCGGAGTCATGGTACTTTAGTAATGAAAGTATGTGGAGTGATGGTATGCGGAAAGAAAGTTGCGGAATAATGGGTGTTTACCCTCCCCCGGTAAGTACATTGGTGGCACGGCGGCCCACATCTCCAGCAACATACTCATATTTTTTCACCACCCATTTGAAAAATGCGCAGGTCTCTCTCATTGATGGCCAGCACCGACATACACTTTTAGACACACCTCTCGCCACAAGTTCTAGAATTGCAAACTTTAGAGCTGGGGAGCTACGTTTGAATGTCGGCATCAGCTCAACATCCTGTTATTCCAGGCAAATCGCTTTGTCTCCCCTTGCCTACCACAAATGAATGTGTTCTTCTGTAATGTAAATTGTGCTCATGCCATGTTGTCGAGTTCGCGCTATATAATATTGCAAGGAAAAATAAAGTAGGGAAACTCAAGTTCACACACTACTGAACGTGCACTCTTAAGTGCATCAGCAGTGCACTGTGAATCGGAGCGTTTCACAGGCCTGTCACAGATAAGAAATGCTATCAAAACGAAATCCTACAAAACAATATACTACTGGCCGGCAGCAATTCATACCCGGACAACGTCGGGACGGGCTGCTAGTAGGACATATGTTGGTACTGGTACCAGGTGGTATATAGTCTGGTGTGTACTGCTTCAGGAATGGTTCAGAGTAGGTGTATGTGAGGTGAGAGAGGTCTCTGTGCTTGTGTCACAAGAATGTAGAAGTAGAGCTCACAAAATCATGTACATGTTTGGTTTCCAAGGGGCTCAGAAACACACAAGATAAGGAGAGCATGCACAAAAATATAAGGCTACATAACTTGGAAAGAATTTGTACAATGTAAAATTCTCTTCGGGAGAAATGTCTGTTGTCTGGGACTGTCTTTAGTTTTTCGGTGTCTTTGTTCTGGTGTCGGGTGGCGGTTGTCTGTGCTTTAGTGTCTGGTGGATGTTGTCTGGGCACCTAAGGGTGTTTTTGCCTTTGTTTGGTGCCGAAAGAATGTCTCTTAAAAACAAAGTTAAAAACAAAGTTACAAATTCAATTGAACTCTGAAGTACTTGAGCAACTGGTCATTTGAAATTCTATTGAGAGTCCTGAGAAAAGGAATGGTGGGCTGCAGCAAAGCTGGTGCACTTACAGTTTGATTGCTCACCTGCGGGGTAAGAGCTGTGAATCGTGGGTTAACTTGGAGAAACACATTTTTTAGGCAATTTATTGGAACATTCTTCTTTCATCTGTAAAACGATCTAGCTATATTGTTTTACTGGGGGCTATATGGTTTTACTGGGGATTTAATTTTTCTATCGGAATTGGATGGAGGAGATAGACCTTTCAATGACACTGTTGAGATTTTTAAACTAATTTGAGTGAGCGTTCGAATTTTGGGGATGACCGGGGAATTTTTTTAATAATTTTAGTGAGCATTCGAATTTTGGGTACTAGCAGGTAACTTTTTGGGGACGACTGAGGATTTTTAAACTATTTTTAATGTGATCCATATTTTGGGATTCCCCCTCTCTCCTTGCCACATTGGGGACAGTATTTCCTCTGCAGGCTATTCTGGCCACATTGTTTTATTAGGTGCTGATGTGTCCTTTTGACCTATCTGGGCTGCCTGCAATTGTGAAGGAGAGAGTGCTGTTTAATTTGTAGTTTTGCTTTGATACATGTGATAGAGCGCGCAGGTCAGCCGACTCTTATTTTACCAAAAATACACTCCTGGCCCATAACGTGTTTATCACTATATTTCATTAATCAGGTAACCTACACACTGCTATCAGTAATCCTTGTTCCTTTTTATTTATTTCCGTGTACCTGACTTACCAATCCTCGAAAACAGGTGCCTAAGATCACAATGGATCAGGAGCTAGCTGTAAGGATTAAGCAGAAAAACACAAATACCATGTACCTTTGTATTTTGTTTAAACCTTATAATAACCACAAACGCAAGAAGTTTTAAACACCTTTATCTAATTATTCTTCATCATCCAATGCCATGAGAATGAAATTTACACAGATCAAACATCAATAACTAAGATCAGAAATATAATGTAGCTATGAATCAAAGTAAGAATTATCTATAACTCGAAGAATAAAGAAAAGGAAAAATAAGGCACACGCTAATTTTGTCTAACAGACTTTCACAACGTTACTAAAGGTGGGAAAGGAAAGGGAACATACTAATCAATGTTGACTTTCGAATTAAACTAATGATTCAGAGGAAAACGAAACTTAGCAAGATGTGCTTATTTTCTATAGGGAGGGTAAGAATATATGCAAACAGTTCAGTATTTGACTAAAGGTAGGGAAAAGATATGGAACATGCTAGGAAAATACTTAACGTGAGAGTCAAATGAAATTGATATAGGCAAGTTTGCTTTATTTAAGAAATGGGAGAGAGTAAAAAGTTTAAATAGACAAACACCCACATGGAGATTATATTTACCCAGGACAGAATGGAGACTAACCCTGGCCACGGGTCAGTTGGGAAAGGCGGGAAAGGACCCTCAAGGACTTTGGATGCCAGTAGGTGAGCAGGTAAAGCTCATGGACAGTCAGGACAGGACAACCTCAGGATTTGGATCAGGACTGGGCTCACCAAAGGGTACGACCAACACCTGCAGCTTTGGATGCAATGCCTGCGCTACGCCCTCTCTGCAAGGAATCTGCCAATAACCCCGATTGGGTTCTCGAACCTCCCAGTAAAGTGCTTCGCCAGCCCTTAAGGTTTCTTCCATCCCAGACTGAGTTTGTGGAAATTACGGACAGAGTGCTCCGCAGCTCTCTGTATCAATCACCTATAGAGTTCGTAGGGTCAGTGACAGGTCAGCTATTCGGACAAGTCGGACAATTTCTCTAGCTAAACCTAGGCTAGTTATACTGTTTTCGGGTCGGTGTACCACCCACCAATGTTGCAAGTGAAAGGATCCCCAACTTCTGATTGGACACGGGAGGTGGTTAGGTCATTTTACCTCCTGAATTAAGACATTCTCATAATTAATATTCAATATTTGAACCCACCCCTTACATTTCAGTTCCCATGGCATAGAAATTCAGAATACAATAGAGCATACAGAAAATATCACAAATGTATAGAGTGCAGGTACGAGTTGATGTCTTCTCGCTGGGACATGGGTCAGTTTCCCAAGAGCATCTTAGCTTCGGCAGCCAGCTGGCTGAGTTCCACTGCTGCAAGACTATCTTTTCCCCCATCAAGTGATTAGTACCGCACGGGCTTCAAAGATGGAGTGGCACACCTCTCCCAAGCCTGCAAGGATCGATGCATGAAAAGTAAGCGAAAACAATTTAGAAACACAAGAAAAAATGAATACACTGTATACCATGATTTGCTATACTGCATCCCTTACTCTATAATAACCATAGCATTAGGAGTTAAGCAGAACGAAACGGATGGGCAAAAGCAGCAGTGCAAGCGAAGAGCATGTGAGAAACAAAGCAGCCATCTTTAGCAGTACTGCGCATGAGCGACAAGTTCCCTCCAGAACTGCGAGTGTGTCACATCACATGGGTATGACCGACGCATGCGCAGACTAGTATCCCGCAAAGCAGCAACCATTTTTGGTGCAAGCGTAGTTAGGATTAGTAAACACATAGGCAAGCATCACTGGGACACCCTCGTATAGTGTGAAAGTGCAATATTAATAAGACAAACAGGTTGATTATGACGTTAAAGTTATTCGAGGTTCATGAATACAAGCAAGTCGCATAACGTGCGAATCCTTGCTCAATCACATGTATACATGTATCAAAGCACCCTTGGGTCTTAGCACCTGTTGGTGAACACAATTTAGGTTACATTTCCAGGTCCCACCCTTCTTCTGGAAGAGTCAAGATCCTTTGAACTCTTTTGTGTAAGTCTGGTGAGCTGTTCCCTGTTATTGGGTGTTGCTACTTCTAATGAAGGATACTGAAAGTTGTTGGAAGGTAGTGTGTGGAACCCTTGTTGGGGACCTGCAGTGGGAAAAATGGCTGAGAATATCTATGCTTGCAGTGTTTTCTTGGCAAGAGTCAAGAGTGCCTTTGGGACTTTAGGTGTCCGCCTGATGGAGGTGGCGTAAATTAACTAGGTAGGACTTTCCCCAGTGGCTCAGGGCCCGTGAGATGTTTTTTCAGGGTTTTGAGGATCAGCCACTGGAATCCTGATCTGTGGACCTTATGGATGAACGCTGTTATGGCTGAGATCAGGCCATTCACTTCTTTAGATGCCCTCTCATGGGGCCCAGTGAGTGTCATTTTGACAAGCTGGGCATAATTGGCATTCCCAAACCCTGGACATGGGCAGAGGAGGTTAACTGTGTAGACCCTCTACCTCCTGCCACTCCCCTCTTCCCCAGACGCGGATATTCCAGATCTATCACTTTTAATGAAGTATGATCTAATGGGTTGCACTCTTAAGGTTTCGAAAGCCTTTTTGGGGAGAGGAGGATGAGCCGATTGCTCTGTCCCCAACTCGGAGTCCGGTATGCAGATGGGGGCTAATTGTGTGGTAAGTAAGCCAACTCAAATGGCAGCTCCGTGGTGGATTTATCTACTGACTCAGTGCTGAATTAGTGCGAGGCCTGTGGAGCTCCAACGTTTTTTCAACCCCCTTCCCTCAAATGCCTGTAAGCATTGGCCTAGTTTTGGAACTATAGGCAGACCGCCATTTGGAGGAGGCCAGAAAGACCTTTCTCTTTATAGTTTCAACATTTTCAAATACATATACATTTCAAAATCAGCTCAGTACGCATTTCAATTTTTTTTTTAATTCTTCATTTGTTAAATTGTTTGTATTCATTTATGTGAGACCATGAAATTGTCAACTCAACAGTATGAAGAGTTCAAAACTTAAACATTTCCAAACGTTTGAGACAATATACTCATAGAACAAAAATCTTCAACAGTTTTGAAACCCTTTGTCAGGGGACAAAACAAATTCAATTATGAAGATGTCACAGTGGCCAAGAAACGAAGACTGTTCCTAAATCTAGTTGGCGATGAGGTCGAGGATCTGTTGGTGACACTGCCAACTGAAGACATTGACACCTATGACAAGTTAACAAGGTACCTGACGGACAAGTTTGATCTGCAAAGAAATGTCGATTTTGAGAGGTATAGTTTCATGATCGCCTTCCAACAGGCTGAGGAATCACTAGACGATTTTGCAACGAAGTTGAGGAAACTAGTGACTCACTGTGAATTAGACAAGTTTGATAACGAGCAGGCCATAAGACTACTAATCATCGCAGGCTGTCGGGACATAGAATTCCGAACAAGAATACTGAAAGAACCGATAGCGTTGGAGAACATCCTCGCACTAGGGAGGGCAGAAGCGCGAGCAACAGCCCACGCGAAAGAAATGGAACGTGGCAAAGAAAGAGGTGGAGAACAAATTCATCGGATGGCGAGCAACATCATAACAGGAAACTGGAGACAAAACAGAGGTGGCCAGGCAGGGAGGAAGCAGCAAGAAGGAACGTGCTACAGATGCAGACTCAAGTTCCCACACCGAGGCCCATGCCCAGCATTTGGCCAGACGTGCCGAAAATGCAATGGACAAGACCATTACGCAAGTGTATGTCAAGGGGCACAGTTCAGGAATGACCGTGGAAGAACAAGTAGAGGAAGGATGCTGACGCGCAGACACATCAGGCATGTCGAGACAGGAGTGAGGAGTTTGTCCGCAGAATCAGGGGAAGAGGGCGAAGAAGAGAAAACGGAGCGGCTATACCTCATAACAGAGGTCAACACAGACTCAGAGGAAGATGAAGAAGAGTGCGACTAAATAATATGCCTGGTGGACAAGAAGAAAATAAAGAAAACGGAGTCTGTAACAATAAAAGTGGGGCCACACGATACCATGTTTGTGTTGGACAGCGGCGCAACGTGCAATATCATGTGCATCTCTGAATATGAGAAGATGAAAGTGAAGCCGACTCTGAAGCCATCCCGAGTGAAAGTATTCACATGGGGGGCAAAGCGACCAGTGATCAACCTGGGGACATTCAAAGAGGAATTACGATCCAAGGATCAAATGCTAACGGAGCAGATACATGTGCTCAAAGGAGACATCCCAGCACCATGCTTGTTGAGCAACGTCACGGCACAAGTGATGGGGCTGATGGAAATAACGTATCAGATGTCAGAAAAAAAAACATTCTAAAAGAATATCCCAAACTGATAGAAGGGTTAGGAAAGCTGAAAGGACGGAAGATAACGTTGCACATAGATGAAACAATAAGACCAGTTGCGCAACATCACAGAAGGGTGCCCATACACCTACAGCCACAAGTCGAGGAAGAGCTGGAGGCCCTACTAAAACAGGACATCATAGAACGAGCGGATGGACCGACACCGTGGGTGTCACCCATTGTGGCCGTCCCAAAGAAGGACAAATCGAAGATATGAATATGTGTGCACATGAGGATCCAGAACAAGGCAATTGAATGTGAGCGACATCCAGGCCCACATCTAGACGACATGATTAGCTGTCTCACAGGCACGAGAAGATTCTCGAAACTGGATCTATGCAAGGGGTACCACCGACTTGAACTAGACCCTCAGTCGCAATACATCACGACGTTTTACACCCACCTTGGACTATTTAGGTACAAACGTTTGAGTTTCGGGATCTCATCGGCTGCAGAAATCTTTCAGGAGACAATTCGTAAAGTCATCAGGCCGGTCAAGAACAGCCTGAACTACAGTGACGATATCCTGCTGTTCGGCAAGTCAGACGAAGAACATGACACGGCCTTAAGGGAGGTATGCTCACATCTAGAAGAAGCAGGTCTAACGCTAAACGAAGAAAAATGTGACTGGGGCGGAATGAGCTAGTGTTCTTCGGTCACATCTTTTCCAAAAAAGGAATGCGGCTAGACTGCAGCAAGGTATAGACACTGGAAAAAGCAAAGAAGCCCACAGACGTGGCAGAAGTGAGATCGTTTCTGGGGCTAGCAAGTTACTGCGCGCACTACATCAAGGCACCCCCTGCCACAAAACTCACAAGCGACCACAATGGCAGAAGAGTACCTGAACTTCGCACTGAAACTCAGTACACAGGCAAAAATAACAGAGAGTGAACTAAATCAAGAAACGAAACAGGAGGCCACCATCCAGGAGGCAATGAGGATCAACAGGGCGCAACGATGGAGACATGTGAACAACCACATGTGCGTAGGAAGAGGAATAAACAAAGAAGAACTGCTGGCATTTAAAAGAATAAATGAGGAGTTGTCAGAATGCGAAAACGGAACAATAATGAGAGGCACGAGAATAGTGATGCCCCAAACGCTAAGAAGAAGAACAGTGGAGTTGGCACACGAGTCACACCGGGCATGGTAGCCACTAAAAAGATGCTGCGGGAAAAAGTGTGGTTCCCGGGACTTGACAGCATGGTGGAAGAGATGGTGACAAAGTGCCACTTATGTCAAATAACAGGACCACCATCAAAACCAGAACCCCTGTAAATGTCCCCGCTACCACAGGCGGTGTGGACCGAGCTGGCAGCAGACTTCTACGGGCCGCTAGAAACAGGAAGCTATTTTCTGGTCGTGATAGACGAGTACTCAAGATTCCCCCTAGTAAAGCCAGTGTCATCAACGTCGGCGAACGCTACGCTACCAGTGTTGGATGACATTTTTACAGCATGGGGCTCGCCACAGACATTGAAAACAGACAATGGCCCACCATTCTCAGGTGAAGAATTCAAAAGGTTCATGGCGTACCTAGGCATACATCACAGACGAATAGCGCCACTGTGGCCAAAAGCAAATGGGATGGCTGAGCGGTTCATGGGGACCATCAAAAAGGCGGTGCAAAGAGCAAAGCTGACCCAATTATCGATCGGACAAGCCCTGTGCCAGGTACTTAGGGATTATCAGAACACACCACACAGTTCCACGGGGAGTTGCCCCACTGAACTGGTACTAGGGCGAGTGAGCAGAACAAGACTGCCGCAGATGAAGGAAGGAGAAAAAGCGGAACAGAAAGACGTCGCCATCAGAGACTAGGGACAGAAAGCAAAAATAAAAGAATACGCCGATCAAAGAAGGCATGCAACGCCTCACAAGCTAGAGGAAGGGGACATGGTGCTCGTGAAACACCGGCAGGTGAGGAAGTCAGACAGCGCGTTCGCAAAGGATCCGCTGAAGGTGGTGAAAGTGAACGGGCCCATGATCACAGCCGCTGCCGGCCAACACCAGGTCACAAGAAACAGCTCCCACTTTAAGGAAGTGAAAACTGAAGAAGAAGGAGACACGCCAAAGAAAGAACCGACCAGAGAGACTTGGCAGGAAGATCCATCACCAGTCTTCGGAGAACAGCGACCAAGGCGAGAATGTAAAAAGACCAAGAGACTGATCTAAGAGATGTGAGGGGACTATCACTCCACACATATCTCTCTCTCTCTCTCTCTCTCTCTCCCTCTCTCTCTCTCTCTCTCTCTCACTCTCCTCTATCCCTCTCTACGATCACTATCAAGAGTCACGAGGAAAAGTGGCAAGAAACTTTGGGGCATATCATCAGGGGAGTTTATCTCCGCTTTTTTGGCTTTAAAAGCCAAGAAAGCGGAGATAAAATTATCTCCCTATCACCTATCTGTCGCAAACACCAGTTAGCGACAGCTAGTAGGAGATAGCGATTATCTTGGGCCCCACTTTGCATGTCACTGATATTTATCACTAATGACATGCAAAGTGGGCGTGCCAAGATGTTAGCGACTGGAAACAGTTGCTAACATCGCTATCTCCTATTACCAACTTTTGGAGATATTTGCGCTAAGTGCGATTATCTCCAAAAGCTAACACCTGCCCTGAGCAGTTCTTAGCCATGTTATCCAATGGGAGGTGGATATCATGGCTAAGAGCATTTGCTCGGTCATGCATGAATATCGCTGACTTTTCAGCGATATTCATGCATTTCAGCCGATTTTGATCGCTTAGGAGATAAACCTTGATAATATCAAGGCTCCTAAGCGATAAAAATCACTGCAGCTCAGCGCTAAAAATATTGCCGCTAAGCCAACCTAGCGATAATTATCGCTAGTTGTTGGTAATATGCCCCTTTGTTTGCAACAAGGGGGGAGATGTCGTGCCCACATGATGGCACTAGGACCCTGGGGCTCAGGGTCAGGGGGACAGGGACACCGGACACCACATCCGGTCACGGGGCGGGGGTCAGGGATCACTTGCCTGCAGGACCTCAGGGTGAGAGGTCAGGAGACCACGAGCGCTGCCCAGACACAGCGTGAGCGCGACATGCAGATACCGATGTACATGTACAAATAAAGACCGATGCTGACCACCCTACCGTCTCCTGTGTGTTCCTGATCCTTGCGACGCGACAGCATCCTCCGTTTTTAAGGGCATACCCCAAAGGCTTCAACTTACCACACACATAGCTAACACAGTTGTAAGCAGCCATGTCTCCTAAGTGCTTATAACAAGGAATTATTGCAATGTTGCAAAGAATGTTGAAAGTGTCCCAATGCGGCCCCTTTAGGTTCCAATGATGTCTGTACTCAAAATCTAAGGAGCTTTATCGGTGACTAAAGCTTGCCAAAAAACAAAGTGAAACACTGAGAATCATAAACAAATGTTGCCAGTGTGTGCAAGCACATATTTACAAGTAAATGTGGCTAAAAGAATGTAAAATCTGCAAACTCCTTTACAAGACACATAACATGTCATAGTGATCATTTAGACATTTTGGTATTAGAGTCCCAAGTTGATTTATCCAAAACATTTCTCTTTGAGCTAATTGGGTATGCATTTCTATGCCTGTACGTTGAAATACTTTTTCTAGAATTGTAAAACAAAGTTGTGGGATGGTGTGAGGAGTATCAATTTAATAGGCGGCTAAACACGAGTTGTAGTTCTTGATGCATATCATGCTTTTATGTTCTATGATTCTTGTTTTTATTTTTCATTAGGTTCTACCGACATAAGCTAAACCACATGTACAACGTATGGCATACATTACGCCTTCAGAATTACAATCTGATGTGTGTTTTAGCCGACTGTTTTGTCCTGTATGAGGATGTTGAAAAGTATTGCCAGTAATCACGTTCTCACATAGTCTGCAATTCCGGCGTTTACTCATGCCTTTGTGTGTATGTGATCATTGTGGGAGTGTAGACTTTTTTGAAATTTCTTGATCGAGTATGGGCAAAGAGAGGTTTATCCAGAAAGACCATAGTGACGTCAGTTTCCTGTTCCAATATTTCCCATGTCTTTGTGATGTTCTGTTTGATTTTGGTAGATTGCTGAGAGTGTTTTAAAACAAACACCTCACGCTTATTTTACGTTTTGGGAATGTTGCGAAGTAAATCTTCACGTGGTTTGTGGGAGACTGCTTTTTTGCTGTTTCTAGTATGATTGGCGGATATCCTTGTTTTAAATACCTTTTTACTTGTTCTGGAAATGATTGTTCAGCTTCTAACACCTTTGATGTGAGTCTTTTAATTCAAATTAGTTCTGAAACTGGTAGGTGTCTTTTTAATGACATCGGATGGAAACTCGAAAAGTGCAATGTGTAATTTCTATCCGTCGGTTTTCTGTATACCGAAGTTTGTAGCCCCATTCTTGTTTACTCTATTTCAATATCTAAAAAGTTCATCTTATTCGGCTGAATATTATATGTGAATTTAATGTGTGAATTACATTGATTGAGTAAATGGTTGTTCTTTTCCAGTGGGACGCGATTATCATTCCAAATTATTATTATATCATGTATGAATCTCATGTACGCAATTAAATGTTTTTGCCATAGTTCGTTTTGCAAGATATGTTTGTCTTCAAAGTACGCCATGAATGTATTGGCATACGAGCCCCCCCCCCCTCCCCTGAAAACCCATGGAGTTGTCAGTTCTTTGTAGGAAATACTTTCCATTCCATGAGAAATAACTATGATACAATGAAAATTTTAGAGTTCTAATAAAAAAAACTCCATTCAACTCCTCCAAATGACTGTTAAGTAGCCTCCACTCCACTGCTTCTAAACTTTTCCAGTGGGGATAGAGATGTATAATGAAACAACATCAATTGTGCATAACAATATGTCTTCCGTGTAGATGTTACATATGTTTTCCAGTTTTTTTAAACAATCAGTTTGTATCCTTCACATATGAACTCCACGACTGAACCATTGGTTGCAAATGAAAATCTATATACTGACCTATAGGGTCAGGAATCTAACCACATGCCGCCACAATCAGGCGGAACAGTGGGTTCTCAGCGTCTTTATGCATTTTGGGCAACATGTACATGTGTGGTGTTTGTGGAACTGTAGTTTGTAAGAAGCGTTTGGTTGCTTCTTTAATCCAGCCCATCTCTACAGCGTGATCTAAGATTCGCAATAAAACGTTTTGGAATTCTTTGGTGGGATCCGATGGTGACTCAATGTATGTACCTGAATTGTGGACATAATCATCAACTTTATGGTCATAGAATGTTTTGTCCATTACTACTATAGCACCACCTTTATCTGCTGGTTAGAAAACTAAATTAATATATTTTCTTTGGGAGCGTACAATCCTTTGTTCTTTTGGTGTGAGGTTGGTGCATTTGGGTAATTGATATTTGATACTTTGTAAGTCTTTTTTTACCAATAATTCCAAGGTATTCAAAGTTTTGTGTGAGAAGGGTGCAATGAAGGTACCTTTGTGTCGAAATCTTTCTAGTGGTTCAGATTGTGTTTCATGCTTGTGAAGTAGTGTGAAAGAACCATCTTAATCTCAATCTTTGCATGAATATAAACAAAGCAATTTCTGTTTTCAGTGCATTGCATGAATACGAAGGAACTAAGGACATGCCTTTATTCAATACCGCTGTTTCATCTGACTTAAGAATTCTGTGTGAAATATTCATGACAAGGTTGTCATCTTTCTTACTATAATCCTTGATATAATTATAGACATGCCACATATCTCCCCAATAAGCCATTGACCCTATGAACTATATACACATTACTATTAAAGAATAACATACTGCAGATTCTATTTCCTAACATAACAAATAGTCCCTCAAATAACCAGGCATTACAACTCTTCCACTTCTTCACTTCCACATTGCATATTCACGTCTCCACACCTCCTCCTTTCTTTGACTCTCACTTCGACAGATATTCTTCCACCTTTCCACTTCAGGATCACTGCACACTCCTCATATTACACTTTTTTCACCCACCAACACCACACTGTACTTTCTCACCTCCACAACCTGCTTCAGGACAGATCACTTTGACATGACCTTCCTTACATTTCCCAAAAGCATGGTATGCACCAAATCTCCACTTTTGTACACATCACACCTGGTACCCCCTTGGCGTACTCCATTTATTTCCACTGCACCCATTCCAAAAGCTCATTCTCAATTATCTTTCTACTTACCATCTTGCCTATCCATCTTTGCTCAGCCTTGGCACACTGTTTCCTTCCCTTCAGCAATGCAGATGGTGCATCCAACGTCATAGAATGTGGGGTGGTGAAATAGCGCCTAAACATATTCTTTTACTCCTCTCTCCATTTCAACCCATTCTGAAATGAGAACTGTACATTTTCCCTCAAACTCTGCTGAACCTTTCCACAAGTCCATTCTCATGGGGGTGTCCAACAGCCATCTTAACATGCTTTACCCCACAGAGTGCCAAGTAAATTTTGAATTTATCTGACACAAACTGAGGCCCATTATCAGTCACTACCTCTTCAGGATATCCTTCCCTTCTCCATACCTCCTCGCAAAATTCTCCTATGCCTCGTGACTTGACATCGCTCACAACACTAACTTCTGCCCACTTTGAATGGTAGTCGGCCATCACTACAGCAAACATCTTCCCATGACCTTCCAATTCAAATGATCCACTGATGTCCATTGCAACTTCTTACCATGATTTGCAAAGAAATTAAATAGAAAGTACTGGTGTCTTCTTTATAACATGCACTTTGTCATTACACGTACAACTCATGCAATTTCTCACATACCTCTCAACATCC
The DNA here is from genome assembly GCF_964263255.1 of Lissotriton vulgaris. Classification (NCBI taxonomy): domain Eukaryota; kingdom Metazoa; phylum Chordata; class Amphibia; order Caudata; family Salamandridae; genus Lissotriton; species Lissotriton vulgaris. The sequence continues at coordinate 576,699,446 of NC_141693.1, forward strand.
TGGTCTACTCCCGGCCACCAAAAATCTTCTCTCAACTTTCTTTTCATTCGTGACATACCTCTGTGGTCTTCATGCAGTGCTCCCAACACTCTCTCAGCTCCAATGGCACCACAAATCTGTCTCCCCTTCTTATGACACCTTACTGGTATGATAGCTTTGGCCATACGTCTTTGCAATCCACCAAATCCTTCATGTCTTCTATCTTAGACCATTCCTTGGGTAAGACTCTGGCAAGAATCTACATCTCCATATTGCTCGTCATTGCTTCTTTATGTTGGCTACCATCCATTCTTCCTCCTCTTCCTCATTGTCTCTTTTCACCGGTAACAGCTACAGACAATCGGTATTCACAATTGAGACTCCAGGAACATGCTTCCCTTTAAATGTGTAATCTCGTAATCTAGACATCTATTTAGCAATCCATGGTTAAGCATGACTTACCCCTTTAGCTGTGAAAACTTTGACCGCAGCTCAAACATTCTTCCCCCTCCTCCTCAATCACAGAATAACTTATTTCCGCTCCTTTTAATGTTCTCGATGCAAATGCCACAACCCTTTCCTTTTCATTTCTTACCTGCATAAGTACTGCCCGGATGTATGACGTTACAACGCATACTTTTACTACGCATACCATTACAACGCGGTTTTTACAACGCATACCATTACAACGCATAGCGCTTTGGGGTGCTGGATAGTAAATAGTTTAATTTACTATTCCAACTCCAGTCCCCGTGGATTGTAGGGAATCTGTTGGATAGTAAATTAAACCTATTCCCTATCCTAGAGCGCCCCCCAGCGCAATGCGTTGTAATGGTTTGCGTTGTAATGACTGCGTTGTAATGGTAGTGCGTGGTAAAAGAGTTGTTGTAAAGGTTGTATACCGTACTGCCCTAACCTTTGCATGCTGGCATCCGTGGACACACTGTTATGGTCAGGCAAATCAAAAGATTTCAGCTCTACTGCATTCACTATGCTCTTCTTGATTTCATCAAATGCTGTCTGGTATTGACACGTCCATTATTACCCTTGTCCCTTTTCCATTATCACTCAAAAAGGTTGCACAATATCAGCAAAACCCCTGACAAACTTGGCATATTATTTTGCCAGGTCTTAAAATGATCTTCAATTGTCCTTATCCATTGGGTACGGGGCCTTCCCCAATGCTTCAAATAAGTTTGTACTTCAGCTTGATCACCTCATATGATATAGTGTAGTCAAGATACTCCACTGAATGACAGGCAAATTTGCACTTATTTACCCTAATCATGAGTCCTGCTCTTTCTAAAAATCCACACACCTTCCTCAACAACTCATTGTGCTTTATCCTGTCCTCTACTCACACTAAAATACCATCCTGGAAATTTTTTACATTTTCATCCACCCCCAGTAACTTCTGCATGGCCCTTGGCAATACTTCAGAGGCAGACGCAAGCCCTAACAACTGCATATGTACAAATTATAATACCCCTTCTGGCGTTATGAATGAGTTAAAATGCCTTGATTCTGGAGGCAATAAGACGGGGGCTATAAGTTTGATAAATCAAGTGTGGAATAGACTTACCCCGATTTTACTCTGTGCAACCTTATATATTATAGGTATTGGATGGCAGTCCACCCATAATATATATTCTCATTAGGTCTCTTAAATCCACACACATTCTAATACCTGCATTCGGTTTTCAGATAATCACCACCAGACTGAACCAATCTGATGCCTCAATGTGCTTGATCAGTCCCAATTTCTAGAACCTCATCAATTCTACTTGTAGTGCATCCTCAACATTGCAGGTACACTTTTTACTTTGTGAGCTTTAGCAACAGCTCCCTCTTTTAACATGACTTTGTGTGCAAACTTCATCAGACATTCCTGTCCGCATCCAAACAATTTTGGAAATTCACCTTGCCAACTTTCAACATCTCCATAAGTCACTGATAGTATTTGTTCCACTGTGTGAGGATTTTAGACAATATTCTGGGCTCTTTGTCCGCGCCACCCTAGAAAACATCACCCTATCTCCACCACATAAATGCAACTTGTAATTTCTCTGTGTTTAAATGACATCTGGGTTTGAAATTATCCTACAACAAATAACTTTTTTTCACAATACCCAACCAATTCCACCTTAGTTGTAGACAAATCTCACTTCTTCAGGCCCTCCCAAGTTCCCCGATCAATGAACATATAAGGTGAACATGAAACTGCAAACATTTTCACCAAAGCATAATTGATAGGGACAACATGTTTAAGAGGACTATGTAGCTTCCCGTCCAACATCTTCACTTTGTCCTTATATGCTTCCTTCATCATGAACCTTTGATTATGAATTTCCCTTGTAACTTCATCCATCATCAGTACTTCAACATCATCATCAAACGAACCCTCGTTCTCCCTACCCATAATACCTTGTACAAAATTTACATTACTTTTGCTTTGGAATTTCCTTTGATTACACACTCTCAAAAAGTTTTCAATTCTGATAAATGTAAAACAGTCTTCCTTCAAAGCTAGATAGTTACTTGAAGACGCCATATGTCTTCGTCTTCCACACCCATCCTTATTCCCCTTATTCCCCTTCATGACTTCTCCAGGTTTAAGCTCTGCCTTTTTGTACCGGTCTACCTTGCTACTTTCCTTGCAAGTACTTCATCATCACCTTTTTTCTCTAACTCCTTCACATAGCATGATGTATCTTCTACATGCTTAGCAACTGCAATAGCTTTATCTCATGATGGATCCATTAATCGTAACAATTTTTCTTGCACCCTAATTTTTTTCACACTAATTAATCAGTTGAACTCTAATTATCGCCTCATAGAGATCGCAGAATTACATGTGACAACCAACGCACGTAATACACACACATACTGATCTATTGACTCACTCACTGTTTTTTTAATTGTATTTCTTGAATGTATGGCACTCCACCATCACACTGACTTTCTTCCCAAAGTGCACTTCCGGCGGCTTCACTGCAGTACTATATACGTTGCCCTCTTTATCCTCCTCATCTGACTCCCCTTTATTCTCTGTGTCAATATTTCCATATGGTAATGTCTTAAATACCTTCCTTCCCTCTACATCCTTGCTATGTTTTCGCAAAGCCAACTTCCTTGTGCCTAGAATTTTTTTTCCCTTTATGCTTTTCAATAGGTCTCAAATGATTCTTGCCAATCCTCCCATGCCATAATGGAATCCATTGGGGAATTTTGGAAGACAGACAGAGCTGCAATGGTCTGCATATTTTACCCATGCAAAACACAAGTATTTCCCAAATCCACTCAGCAATAAAACAACAAAAGTAGTCACTGCTGTCACAGGTCGATGAACACAGAAAACTAAAATAAAAATGTAGACATTTGTCACAACTTTTCAAATCCCAAGCTCTTATAGATGTACTTTAGCAGACTGTACTTTGCGTTCTCTTCTTTTTTCCCACAAATACACTTCCTTCCTTCACTCCAATATGTATCATTTAGCAGTCTAGTTTTATTCCTACAACCAACACGGATTTCCTGCCATCCCAATTTGTATCACTGGTCAAGTAACAAAGGAGGCACTTCCTTCCAGCTACACAACAACAGCACCTACCAGCTTCACCTGACAAACACGCAAGATTCCACAACTGCCCCTCACCTAATTCACAAGGCAGTTATAATACTGGCCCCTCACTGTGAGCACCTGTCAGCCCTGCATGCTTTATGCAGCCTTCGCATGTCCTCCTCAGAACGGCCAGACATGCTTCTCACTACACCACTGGAGTTCATTCTTCCAGGCCGCACACATCCAACAATACATCCACATGAGCACGTACATTCTCGCCTGGCATTCCCCATTCTGTAGCTGTCAAGGCCATTGCCTTGAACCAGTTAACACTGACACTTGCTGAAATGTGCTCATGCTCCTCAGAATGCTTCCTCCACTCACACCGATTTCACTGACTTGCGCTTGTGCAGTTAATGCATGCTTCATTGCCTTGCACTCTCCCTTGACACAATCTCCTTACTTCAATCCTTTATTAAAAATAATTTCATCAGTGCTCCGCTGCACTCCTATTACAGCTATCTGTACTACTGTCCACTCATCCTTACGTTGTCTCCTGGTCCACAGAGCTCCACTGTAGCACTGCTGTTAACACAGCTATCTGCCCGGGCAAAATGTTTTAGGCTTTGTGTTCCCATGGGTACATCCCATCCTCTTCACCATTGAAACAAAGAACACTTCATCAATTCCTTCTTGAACGGTTTATTTCACTGAAAAACAAGTGTGCGAACAACCTGGCAGAACATCCCATTGCTATGCCACAATGCTCAAACTATCTTCAGCCTTTACATACTCAACTAACATGCTGATATAATTATAAACATATAACATTTGCCACAAAGGCTTTACTGGGGCTAATAACCTCTGAGTTGTTTGTGGTGCCATTATCTATGTGTGAAATCTATCAGGTTTTCCTGGGTGTGTGCTTGCCTTTTGTTTATGGGGGACACCACCCGTGACCTGTTACTCGATAGACTGGGCTCGGGTCACAGGACCTGCCTGACCATGTACCTTTGTTTCAGGGTTGATAGGGAGGTCACCTTGGGTCAATCTGGCAGCAATTATGTGATTTCATTGGAACTCCTAAGAATAGCATGGCAGTTACTGGTATCATTTGTATCAACATTTTCAACATGGCGCATACAGTTGTCATCTTGTACATTGACATTGTTCTTACTGGTACTGCCAAAGATATGTTTGCTTTGATCTAAAATTATATTTACATTGTTAGCAACAATAAATTTTCATATGAGCATGAATTATGACATATATTGGTATCCTTATTGCTGATGTTGGCGCTGCTGTGCAAGCATGTTCCTGTGGTTATGTGAGCACAGGCTACAGCATATATTCACATTGTATTTACTGATATTGTTGTTGTCCACCCTGCATATATCATGACATTCATTGATATCGTTATCACCCATTCCAACATTGACCGCTCGATTCATAAACTACTCCAGCCTGCTCGTATGTGAAGACAGTTATGTTATTTGAAAGTGTGTGCATGTATGTAGTGTTGGTTGCTTTTTCCCTAGCTAAGTGCATCCTACCTAATTTGAGGGCTGCTTTTTCAGCAGAAAAACCCACTTGTAGGAAACTACATAACAGAAGTACAGCAAGGAGAAATACCATTACAGATGTCAGTAACTTAGGCACCCGTAAGGCAATGCACCAAAAAATACCATGCAACCAATCCTGTTCTGGGGCACCTCCCTCCTTCTTCATATTGGATTCTAGATTGTGCAAATCTTAGATGGCACTGGCTAATGTCCCATTGTTCATGTCATTTATTGGGATAAAGTACAACAGGAAGCACCAATCTTGGCACACACCTCATACTCCATCACGGTAATCAAGCCCAACACGTACCGATAATGCATGACCATCAGATGGATTGCTTGTAGTTCTTCCTTGATAGTGTTTAGGCTGAGCTCAGTATTGTTAATCATTATCATCAACTCCCATTGGGTTATTTGCAACCAGCAGCTACTTGCTTTAGTTTCCAAGGTAAAGAATGGTATTAACCCTCAGGCATTTACTTGAGCTAGTGTGAACATCCTGAATCTTTCTACAATGTCCTTGTACTGAGCCCAGACAAATTAATCATAAGTACTTCTCCCGCAAACCTGATGCTACAGAGTTGTTTTCTTCTGTACTGGATGTTGAGACAACTCGGACAGATGGCTAGGGTCATGGGGTGTATGATCATGAGGCTTAGTGAAGTGATATAGTGCAGTAGGATTGGTCATATACTGGCCGATGTGCCCTATGGGTTGCTACTCTATTGGGTTGAATTTTTGCCAAGATCATGCATAGTTACAGGTGGATGAGTCATTTAGATTTTTCATGGGCTATCTCCTGAAATAAATAAAGTCTAACTGTGCCTAAGGCATGAGATTTTAATGAAAAGATGTAACATGATTTTTTCATAGTTTTTGTTAGTATATAGGACATTTGTTGGTACCAGGTGTTGCATAGTGTGGTGTGTACTGCTTGAGGAATGGTTCAGTGTCGGTGTATGTGAGGTGAGAGAGGTCTTTGTGCCTGTGTCACAAGAATGTAGAAGTAGAGTTTACAAAATCATGTACATTTTTGGTTCCCAAGGGGCTCAAAAACACACTGGCTAAGGAGAGCATGTACAAAAATATAAGGCTACATAACTTGGAAAGTATTTGTAGAATGTAAAATTCTCTTCGGGAGAAATGTCTGTTGTCTGGGCCTGTCTTTAGTTTTTCTGTGTCTTTGTTCTGGTGTTGAGTGGCGGTTGTCTGTGCTTTAGTGTCTGGTGGATGTTGTCTGGGCACCCAATGGTGTTTTTGCCTTTGTGCGGTGCCGAAAGAATGTCTCTTAAAAACAAAGTTAAAACAAAGTTACAAATTAAATTGTACTCTGAAGTACTTGAGCAACTGGTCATTTGAAATTCTTTTGAGAGTCCTGAGAAAAGTCATGGTGGGCTGCAGCAAAGCTGGTGCACTTACAGTGTGATTGCTCACCTGAGGGGTAAGAGCTGTGGATCGTAGGTTAAATTGGAGAAACACGTTTTTTAGGCAATTTATTGGAACATTCTACTTTCATCTGTAAAAAGATCTAGCTATATGGTTTTACTGGGGGCTATATGGTTTTACTGGGGATTTAATTTTTCTATCGGAATTGGATGGAAGAGATAGACCTTTCAATGGCACTGTTGAGATTTTTAAACCGATTTGAGTGAGCGTTAGAATTTTGGGGATGACCGGGAAATTTTTTAACTAATTTTTGTGAGCATTCAAATTTTGGGTACTAGCAGGGAACTTTTTGGGGAGGACTGAGGATTTTAATGTGATCCATATTTTGGGTTTCCCCCTCTCTCCTTCACAAAGTTGGGACAGTATTTCCTCTGCAGGCTATTCTGGCCACATTGTTTTAACAGGTGCTGAGGTGTCCTTTTGACATATCTGGGCTGCCTGCAATTGTGAAGGAGAGAGTGATGTTTAATTTGTAGTTTTGCTTTGATAAATGTATATATGTATCAAAGCGCACTTGGGTCTTAGCACCTGTCGTGGAACACAATTTCTATAATTTAGGCTAAATTTACGGGTCCCACTCTTCTTCTAGAAGGGTCAAGGACCTTTGACTTCTTTTGTGTAAGTCTGGTGGACTGTTCCCTGTTCTTGGGTGTTGCTACTTCTAATGAAGGATACTGGAAGTCGTTGGAAGGTAGACTATGTATGCTTGCAGTGTTTTCTTGGCAAGAGTCAAGATGGCCTTTGGGATTAGGGGGTCCGCCTGATGGAGGTGGCGTAAATTAACTAGGAAGGACTTTCCTCAGTGGCTCAGGGCAAGTGAGCTGTTTTTTTTCAGGGTTTCGAGGATCAGTCACTGGAATCCTGATCTGTGGACCTTATGGATGGATGCTGTTATGGCTGAGATCGGGCCATTCACTTCTTTAGATGGCCTCTCATGGGGCCCAGTGAGTGTCATTTTGACAAGCTAGGCATAATTGGCATTCCCACTCCCACACCCTGGACATGGGCAGAGGATGTTATCTGTGGAGACCCTCTACCTCCTGCCACTCCCCTCTTCCCCCTTCCCCAGACACAAATATTCTAGATCTATCACTTTTGGTGAGGTATGATACAATGGGTTGCATTCAAAAAAGTTTTGAAAGCCTTTTTGGGGAGAGGAGGATGAGCCGATTGCTCTGTCCCCAACGGGGAGTCCGGTATGCAGTTGGGGGCTAATTGTGTGGTGAGTAAGCCAACTGAAATGGCTGCTCGGTGGTGGATTTATCTACTGACTCAGTGCTGGATTAGTGTGAGGCCTGTGGAGCTCCAAGGTTTTTTCAACCCCCATCCCTCAAATGCCTGGAAGCATGTGCCTAGATTTGGAACTATAGGCAGACCGCCATTTGGAGGAGGCCAGAAAGACATTGGAGAGTGGGGTCCTTTTGATCTGCGGCACACACTGCTATTATGTGTTCAAGGATCTGAGTGCCTGATTTTATGCATTAGGGACTGCCCTGTTTCCCTATCAGACTGTCTTCCACCCATGGGTGTGGTCAGCCAGCCTGCCGCAGGGAATCAACAGCAGAGGGGCCTTTAGCCTCCTGTGGGCATACGGATGGAGAACTCTAGCATGGATTCTCGATTGGCAATATGGTTGTCCTGAGGTTTTCCTGTGTGAACTTAAATATTTTGAATTATCCCGGCTGTTTTGGTGGTTAAAAAGTTTTAGGTTATCCCAAAAGTTAAAGGTTTTGAGTGATCCCTACTGTCGTTGTTAGCCCAACTGTTGTTAGATTAAAGGTTTTGAGTTATCCCTACTAATGCAATGTTTCCTTTTTTTACTTCTGTGATGGGCTTCCTGCAGAGACAATAAGAGGTATGCTTGTGCTGAGGTTCTGGATTCACTGAATGTTTGGGAGGTTCTGTGGTTTGTTCTGCATTTCAGGTTTCTGGAGAGGAAGTCCAGATAACCATCTATTCCATTTGTGGTATACTTATAGGCGACAATAGGTGGCCTTGTTGTTTCTTTGAAGACAATAGTGGCACTCTATGGTAGGTTGAGGCCGTCTTGCCTTTGGCTCTCTGGTCCCAAACTCACTTGGATTCCCATACGGTCCTACAGCTGAGTTATCTCCCAAACAGTGTGCAACCTGTTGGTTTATGATCTCCACATCCCTTTTGTGGGTTCTTTCACCAGTTTTTTTTGGCTGCTCCAGCAGAACCTTGGGGTGGGTAATGTAGGCAAAAGCTTGGCCACTTTAGGCCCTGCGATATCTCCCATGCGACCGGCAGGTACAATTACCTGAGGTAGTGTCCTGATGGTCTGATAAGTTGAATTCCTTGCAGCAGTTATTTGTCACAGCACTGTATCGGGTAACAAGTAGGGGGCTCCCAGTGCGGGAAGCATCCCCCTTTGCTGGGTGCCGTGTAGCCTGAGCCACCTGCTACTTCAAAGTGGCAGCAGGGTGGTAGCGAGGGCTGAACCGGCTGTCCCCTAGCCTTAGGGAATATGATGGTCCTGTGCATTTCATTATCCTGGTTTCCAATGTTCCCTGCTTTCCCTATATACTACTGCTTTCCCTGTTTCTACCGATCGATTTTGTGCACGACTGATCCTCTGTCGTGCTAGTTTGTCCAAATATAGGAGCTTTCCCATATAATTCCAGACTGCTCCCTCAAAAAGAGCTTGAAAGAATGGGATTGTCCTGACTAATATTCTTGGTCTGTGCTCCAAGGGGGAGGCTCCAGGAGAGGAGCAGACTATATCCCTATCCTCAGTGAACTGGATGGACATCCTCAGTTTGATTAAAAGGGCCCATCCTAGGACATTGGCATGGGAGAAGGGATAGAACAGTTTCTTTTGTGTGATCCTATTTCCTCCTATTTCCAGTTTAATAAGTTCCATGAGAGATACCTTAGCCACAGATCCTGAGATATCCTGTATCTTAGTGGTAGTCTTCAATATAGGGGCTGCTCCTTCCCATAGGCATGCCATACCTGCCCCCGTATTCTTCATGAAGCGGTATGGTGTTTTGCTTATGAGCATTGTGACCACAAGGCCCTCCTTAAGTCTGTCTGGGGCTGCCAGGGAGTTGAACATTTTCTCATACGCCTGGGTAGAGTTTGGTGAGCGCTCTCCATCTGGCCCCTGGGTTTCCTGGCCCCATTCTAGGCATTTGCCTTTGTTGTCGGATTCAGAGGATCTGAAGTCTTCCTTTTTGCTGTTGGTAACTTTGTGGTCAGGTATGGTGCCTGTTGGGGCCAGCCCACATTCTTAACAGCGCCATTTGAATGTCTCTCTCTTGGTCCTTATGACTGGATTGAATAAAGGTTTTGTTGAGTTTTATGATGTTGGTGTGAAATGTTCCCTACTCAGGCCAGGGCAATGCTTGTGTCTTTGTATGAGCATGCCACTCACTGCAATGTCTCTCTAGTCTCCAGTCCCGGTTGAGGAACTTTGCTTTCATGTGGTCTAGTGGAGTCTCCATGATGGATAGGGAAATGTTGTTTGTTTTACGGGTTTGCAAAGTTTTGGTTAACTTGAAATTTCCTTAAAATGAGTTACCAATTCTACTCTTATTTGGTGGAACTGTGTACACGGGGTGGTACCGAAACTCAATTTACTGGTTATAAGCTAAAAAAATAAAAATAAAGTATTAACAAAACTTTGGTTATCATAAAAATAGATACAACAATGCAATGAAGCAATAACAACTTGCAACGAAAGTGCAAATGTTAGTTCAGGGCAGTCCGGATTGTTTTGCAGCAGAAAACTAGTAATCATAAACTTCTGATTTGGAAAAGACGGGTATTATCACCAAAAACATAGCCTTATTAGTGAGACATAATATTTAAACAGGCAGCATGATTTGCAAAATTTCAACAGCACCACACCATCAATAAATGTGTAACAATGTAAAAAGAATAATAGGGACTAAAATGGTTGACAGGTTTTTTTTTTATTTTGTCATAAAAAACACCCTCCTAGTTCCTGTAGTCCGTGGAGAAGGGATTTGTTGCACACTACGTGGAGCTAGGTGAGCCAGTTAGTCTGTCTCTAGCATCTCGGTGGACAAAAATTAGCAATGATTGAAATAGAGAAAAAATAATACTCTGATAACTATCAGCCCTCTGTGGCCTGACCCAAGCTGCACCCGACTCACACAGGTCCGAATTTTCTCTTCCTTCCAAATTACACCTTGTATCACACCCAGAGGTTGTGCATATCATTGGCTAATGTACAGCAATCCATGCAGAGAGAAAAAGGGAATACCGCTCACTTCTTTCAGGTGCTATCAGTATTGGAATCAATGGTCCTAAGAACTTTTTTTAACAAAAAAATCAAGTTTGAGATGTTAGTTCTATATCACACCCAGAGCCCAGTGGTCTAAACTATCCCCTACTGACACCTGTAGACTAAGGGTACCGTCTGATCCGTGCCCAGACGTACAAGTGTTCCTTTTGCTGACATCCAGGTGCAAGTCGTACCCTGCTTACCACACCCAAGGTAAGACACCAAAAACTATAGCTACATTTGCCATCTTCAACGTGCTTACTAAGAGAACAAACAAAAGTGATCCACGCGCTGGTCATAGTTTGACATAAACAAAATACTAGGATATGGTTCTCTTACCCTATGATGGCTGCTTCTGGATAAACCTCCACTCTGTGGATTCAGCAGAACTTCTAATCAATTATGGCTTCTGCTCAACAATGAATCTGTTTGGGTTGGAGCCCTTCCTTCGACAGCAGTCAGGCTCGATGAACCAATCTCTCCTGGCTGGCTCATAAAAGTTTTGCTCAGCTATGAATTTACCTTACATAAATGAAAATACAAGAGATGTTTGGCAAAACAGAAACAAGTTGGTTAATATAATCGCTAAAGCCAGGAGAGCCTGAACAGAGTGTGTCTGCTCAAAATCTCTCAAACAACAATGCTTTGGCTAACAATTTTATACAATTCATGAGGTACAATAAAATAATCTCACAATTCCTGAAGAGCATCTTAGTCGTAAATCAATTGATTATGTGCATCTGATAAGAACACAGATGGCTCTTGACCTCGGGAACAGCTAATGTGGGCCAGTTTATATGTGTTCAGATGTCCGGCATGAAGAGCGCATGATCACTACATGTGGTGTGCATGTTGTGTGCTGATTGGTTGAGTGTACCTATCTACATGTGATATCTAGCTGTGTAGTATGTCTGGAGAATGTGAATCTTTGGCCAAACTGTTTATTGGGGCCAATTACATCAGACTTGTTTGTGATGCAACTATCTATCTGTGAAATCAATTATGATTTTTTCTCTGGGTGTGTTTTTGCCTTTAGTTGATGGGGGACCCTAACTATGACCTGTGAGTCAATAGACATGGGCGTACGTCGCAGGATCTGCCTGACAATGTACATCTGAATTGGGGTTAATGGGGAGGTCACCTTGGGTGAATCCCACAGCAATGATGTGAGTTCTTTGGAACTCCTAAGAATATTATGGCAGACACAGGCAACATTTCTATGTACAATATCAACATGGCGCATTTAGTTGTTATCTTGTAAATTGACAATGTTCTCACTGGCACCATCAAAGATATGTCAGCTTTGATCTGAATGTATATTGACATTGCTCTTATTGGCAACAATAATATTATCATAGCAGCATGCATTGGAATTAAGCCCTGGCAGTAAACGCCATGCCACTTGCGGAGTTTGCAGAATTTGGGCACTCCATGCTCCACGGAGGAGCACAGAATTCCTGAATTTCACTATTTGGGCGCGAAGCAGAGGGTTTTATTTCGGTTCACACACTTGAGTTTTCTTTTGGCTCTCAACCGCAAGCGCCAAGAGTCTATGGCTGCTTGCAAGGGCGCGAGGTAGACTTCTTGCACTGCTAGCGAGCTCCAGCAAGACTTTACGCTCACTCACATGGCATCCAGCGGCCACAGCGTCAATCTAGTATTCTTAGTGCTGATTGCAAATGGAGCGGTCAAGCAGGTTTTCTGCTTGAGAATGCGGCTAAGAGACATTTGGAGTTGAATTTCTTCTCAAATTGGCCATTGTAGTTGTTTTTTTGTGCAAGAAGCCATGTTTTTAAAACTTTATTTTTCAAACCAGAAGGAAGTGCCTCAGAGTCTCTGACTTCCTGTTCCTATCCAGCAGGCTCCTCCCAGTGCTTTGTCTCTCTAATGGTCACTTTGTATTGGGTTTTGGAGCTGGAAGGATCACTCTCCTTGTCTGCTGCATACATACCATTAGATATAAGGACTTTGTTTTTGAGAAATCACAATCAAGTTGAAAAACTGGTGTATAAGGTTGTTGTTTGTTTGATTGGGGGCATGCTCCTGGATTTATTTGTACTTTCATTTTATTTTTAAAAATGTATCAAGGTGGGTGGCCTTCAGTTTTTTTAGGGACATTCATATAGACTCATCATCGGCATGTTTTGCGAGTCTGTAATAGCGATTATTAAGGAAACGCTATTACAGACTCGCAAAAGGGGATTCATGTAGAAATCGCAATAATTATTGTGATTACTACAACTTCCTTATTTGCGATATAAAGGAATAAAGGCCCATAGGAATGAATGGGAAGACATATCAATGTGCAAATCGCTATTAGCAATTCAGATTTTAGGTTTGCGATTTTAAAGGTGCAGGGGTGTCCAAAAGACACCCTGTTGCACCCCTGGAATGATATTGGATGCTGGTGTTACGCACACTCATGTCCCAAGGACATGTGTGTGTGTAACATACAACTTAGAAAAATGCACTTAAGTGCATTTTTTTAAGTTTCTGCTATTAACCACGAGGTTTGACTTCGCGGTAAATAGCGGCCCAAAATTGCGATTCCTTAAATGCAATTCCTCGCAAATTTGTGAATTCTATAATTGCGAATTTTGCATTTGGGATGAAGAATCCCAAATGCAAAAATTGCGCTTGCAAAGGGCCAGATTCTCAGAATCTGACCCTTTGCAAGCTGATTTTACTTTGAAGAATCTAGCTGATAGTTATTTTTGTGCTTTTCATTTTTTTTCTTTTGTGAAGAAAAAATGTTGCACATTTTATTACACTTTCTACCCTTTTTTAAAATAAATTTGCAAGATTGATTTCATTTACTTTTTGACATAGTCTGCCAATGGGCCTTCCAGTCAGTAGGCCCTGTACGATTCATAGGTTCTTGAAACAACTGTTTCAGGGGTGTCTGTTGAATTGAAACATCATATAGGCCATGGTTGACATTGGATTAAAACCCAAAATGTGTTTTTTAATGGTATGTCACTTGTTTTCTTCCTGCAAATAGTGTATAGGTGGGGTAATGACTTTGGAGTATCTGCTAATTTTCATTTTTGGCATTGCTTAATTGATGCTCTGTTCTCTGTGTTACCATGCCTTTTTTGCCTGGCCAGTGTGCCCTTTTTGTTCCCATGTCATGCTGCCAGGGGCTATTTTGTATAGTCAGTATCCACCATAGGCCTGCTTGAGTGCTGTTGCGACCATGTGGCTGGCAGCCAATATGTGTATCTAAAGCAGAGGGTGGGTTCGAACCTGTACACCTGCTTGAGGGCGTGCATTCACAGTTTAATAAGGTGTTATTGCTGAACCTATGTATGCAGCTGTGCGCTTGGGGACATGCCTCATGGCCCTGTGATAAAACTACTCAATTCGAAAAATGGAGACCGCTCTGTTTCAACACAAAGTGCACTGCTGAAAGTCCTGAAGGTTTCTCTTTAGAGTTTCAACATTTTCAAATACATATACATTGCAAAATCAACTCAGTACACATTTCAATTTTTTTTTTAATTATTCATTTGTTAAATCGTTTGTATTTATTTATGTGAGACCATGAAATTGTCAACTCAACATTATGAAGAGTTCAAAACTGAAACATTTCCAAACGTTTCAGACAATATGCTCATAGAACAAAAAACTTCAACAGTTTAAGAAAGAGGACCCAATGCATTTTGGATTTTTGAAACCCTTCATCAGGGGACAAAACAAGTTCAATTATGAAGATTACTGAGCTGTGGCCTCCTGTCAGAACATGAAAAAACATACAACAGAGATTTCACAAAGAAAGACAAAACAAAGAAAAAGAACAGTATTGTATCAATCGTGTTTGTTTGTACAATCTTGACAAAAAGATTCAAAATATCTGTGCTTGCAAAGCACTGTGCACCATTGTGTCCATAAAAAACATGCTACCCATGAGTAGCTATGTGCATCAAAAGTGAACAAGCAATTAAATGCCCAGAATATGTAACTCCCACTTCAATTGCGTAACGTGATGCTATAACGTAACTGTCTAGTTAATTGTATTACCTGCTACTATGTCATGTGTGTCTAAAAAACAAAAACTAAATGTAAAGGTCAAAACCATTATATAATAGGAATAGAGGGCAGACTAAAAAACATAAATTCATCAAATACAATATTGTTACACTCCCACGTTTCTTGCATAAAAACTATATCATAGGCCATAATAAAAGACCGCCATCCCTCCAGACCATTCTTAGAGGCTATACCCGCTATATTCCAATTTAGGATTTCCACACAAACGTTTTTAATATGACCTTTGTCATTGCCTAAGCTTATGCTTACCCCAGCAGAGGGGGGGGAGCGGAAGGGAACTGGGGGTAGAATATTATTCATTAATACAATAGGACTGGGATTACAAGAAACCCTGCCAGTCTCCTCTTAGCCTGACACCAAGAGTGCACAATTAAATCAGGATGGGGATGGTGTTTGGGTACCAAGAACAGGGCTGGCAAGTGATCTGACAGCTTCCTGTAAAAACAGGTAGGCAGGCACCTCCTCAAACCGTCAATCAATTTCTTCCAAGTCAGCCAGTGGGGCAAATCTATTGGACAGATGGAGTGATAGCAAAGGGCGGGACGAGATGGTTCAGAGTCCCTGATAAGTAGACTACCAGAGGTTCCTAGTTGTCTTACCAAGTGCTGATAAAAGAAGCCAAGGGGAACTATCTTGATGGAACTATTTTTAACCATTCACATTCTATCGTTGTACAATATTTCCTGGACTACCTTTATCGAGCGGAAATTTACAACAATAAAATCTCAATTTTTCCGCAAGCCCCTGCCCCCAATGTTGCTCACCTGCCTAGCCATCAAAATGTCTCTTGAAGGATCCCAGCTACCTGTAACATTGTTATTCAGCCAATTAATAGATGTATTTATTAAACCTCTAGTAGTTTTCACATTGGTTACTGAGAGCCTAGGCACGTCAGTCAATACGACAACGTATGGAGCTGATGCTAGTGGAAGGTCTATCACAGGAAGAATAGCCATGGTTATTGGACATGCTGCCGGGCCAGTAGCAGGTAGAGATGTTGGCAACATTTCAAGTAGCTGGGAAGCACCCTTGCTTTGTTAAGTGGAAGTAGAAGTAAAATCACAGGCTGAATACTCGGTGCAAGTGTAGATTGAAGACCGAAGATCCATAGACCTTGCATATTGGATTTAATTTTGTCCAGACGATCAAAGATGGGGCGTAACTTGGAAAATGTAATATCTACAAGACCGCCTGCAAATACTAAATTCCAATGTGTTGCCTTCATCAAAGATGATTGAATATCTAATATCTGAACTTCCCGTAATTGGATTGGATGAGGTAACTTCAACTATTGCAATGGTGAGTGATTGATTGCGTGAGAGATGATTTAAGTTGACTGATGATTTATGTGGTGACAGGAAGTGCGGGAGGGTGTTGAACTGTATTATGGGAGCTTGCATGAGATGACTGATTTGCAATGCTTGGAGAGTAAGGGGTGGGCGATCATTTTCCCCTGGAGTTGATTCAATCAAGCAACCAATCAATCAATCAGTTTGGAGAGGATGAAGCCTTATGGCTAGAGTGGTTGACCTCAAAGCTGGGGAACCTGGTTCGAGTCTCGACAACAATTCTTAACATCCTGTGATTCTGGGCAAATCACGTATTCTTCCTGTGCCTAACAATGAATGTGTTCTTGTGTAATGAAACTGGTGCTCATGTAAAGCATTCTGATACTCGATATCTTTGGCTCTAGTTTGCGCTATATAGAACTCTGAGGAAAAAAAACTATCAGGGTTTTTTAATGCTCACTACTCACCCGTGAGTGTCTCAAGGCACTGGAGGTCTGTGTGAGCAGCTCCATTGGGGTCCTTCCGGAATAGGTACAGTGTCAGGCTCTATAAAAGGTGAAGGAGGAGTTGGTACCAGGTCTTGGCTGCGAGGTAGAAAAAGGATGTTTCATCTGCTCTGGTCCTGTAGAAGCGTGGTACAGTGGCTAGGGAAAGGTTGGCTGAGAGAAGGTTTCTTTTGGAGGCATGGAAGGATATTCGGTCATTTAGGTATTGGAGGCTGGTATTTTGGAGGGCCTTGTATGCATGTGTGAGCAGGTTGAAGGTTCTTCTTCTTTTAACGGGGAGCCAGTGGAGGTCACAGAGATGTTGGGTGATGTGGTTGTGCCATGGGATAATGAGGATTAGTATGGCTGAGGAATTCTGAATGGTCTGGAATTTTGTGGAGGAGTTTTTTGTTGAATCTGGCATAGAAAGAGTTTCCATAGTCCAATTTGCTGGTGATGAGTGCATGAGGGAGGGTTTTCCTTGAGTTAGGAGATCCACTTGAAAGTCTTGCATAGTATGCAGAGGGTGTTGAAGCATGCAGGTTAGATGACTTTGATCTGGTGATTTAGAGTGAGTGATGAGTCCAGTATGATGCTGAGGTTGCGTGCATGGTTCATTGGGGTGGGTCTGTTTCTGAGGGGGGACACCAGGTGTCATCCCATGCAGAGGGGGTGGAGTCAATGATGATAACTTCTGTTTTCTGTGAGTAGAGTTTCAGGCAGCTGTTCCTCATCCAAGTCGCAATGGCTTTAATCCCCTCTTGGAAGTTGTGACTGATGATGTTGGGTTCCTTGGTGAGGGAGAGCTGGATGTCATCGTCATAGGAGACCATGGTGAGCCTGTGGTTTCTGACGATGGTTGCGAGGGGGGCCTTGTAGCTGTACAATATTTCCTGGAGTTGAGGAGAGTTGGGCTGAGGGAGGATCCTTGGGGTACTCCTCGTCTGATTTCTGTCAGCTCTGAGAGGAAGGCTGGGAGGCTTATTCTCTGTGTTCTGCTTGAGAGGAATGATTGTAGCCAGTCTAAGGCTTTTCCTTGGATGCCAGTGTTGTGGAACCTGGTGGCTAGTGTGCGTTGGGAGACGGCGTTTAATATTGTTGATAGATCCAAGAGGATGAAGGCTGCTGTGTGGCCTTGGTCGAGGAGAGCACTGAAGTGTGCTAGCTGGGTGTTGATGGCCTTCTCAATGACTTTTGCTGCAAATAGAAGCAGTGAGGTGGGCCTGAAGTTCTTGAGGTCCGTCTGGCCTGTGGAGGGCTTCTTTAGGAGGGGGTTGACATCAGAGTCCTTCCAGTTGTAGGGGAATGTGGCTGTGGGAGCAGTTGATAGTTTGACATAGCTCTGGTGCAATGGCAGTGGCGGCCCGGTGGAAGATGTGATGTGGGCAGGGGTCAGAAGGTGCACCGGAGTGGATGCTCTTCACGGTTGTTGAGGGTGTCTTCTATCGTGAGAAGGTCATCTTTGGGGGTGGGCGTTGGGGCCGTGCAGTGGTCTTGGTCAATAAAGTTGTTGTACAGGGTCTTGTTCTTGAGGTCAAAGAAGGAGCTGAGTCTGTTGCATATGTCTTGGGAGGTCGGGATGTCACTTGTTTTACTACTGGGTTACGTAAATTCCTGTATGATAGTGAAGAGTTCCTTGGAGTTGTGGGCGCTGGAGAGGATTAGGTCTTGGTTTAAGTTTTTGTTCATTGATTTGATGAGTTGGTGGTGTGCTGTAATGGCTGTATTGTAGAAAGAGCATGCTTCCTGGGTATTGCTGTTTCTCCACATCTTTTCCAGTCCTCGGCAGGAGTGCTTGGACTCTTGGAGAGCCGTGGTAAATCAACTGGCTTTCTTGTTGTGTTATCTTGTGGTGTTATGAATGGTGGAAGTGTGTTGGAAATGTAGGCAGGAGATTGGGCCTTGGGTATTTTGCTCCTCGTCGAGAGCTAGCAGTTGATGTTGCTTCTGGGTTTCAGTGTGGAAAGTGCTGAGGGCCTTAGCAGCAGGGAGTCAGTGGGCCAGGGTCTTTGGTGCTGGTCTCAGTCGGCCTGCAATCGTAACACTTCAGCGTGCCAGCGGCATGCCACCCACCTGCAGCAGCTTCCGTTAAGTAGGGATGGGGGGAGGGTGATCAACTGGGAGGCCACAGGCATAGCAGTGGCAGGGAGCTTGGGAAGTGGGAAGAGAGGCAAAGAGTAAAGGCTAAGGCAAAGAAGAAATGTACAAATGAGAGAAAGAGAAAAATAAAAATTAACCAATAGAAAGAGGCAGACGGTAAAAAGCCAAATTAACCTGGAGAAAGGGGCGGACAATAAAAAAGAAAAATTAACCAAGGGAAAGAAGCAGACAGTAAAAAAGGGCAATCAAGACAGAAAGCAAGCACAATTGGACAGAGTGGAATAGCAGAAGAACAGGGTGCTCTTCCACTAGGCCCCCAGGGATGAGGTGCAGGTAGTATCCTGTGGGTGGAGGAGGGCCTTAAAAACCTACCTGGAAGGGGCTCAAGGGCAGAGCCTTAACAGTGGAGCTGAAATGGGAAGAGCAGTGACTCTGACCAGGAGGTCAGAGGTCTTGCTCTTCTGGCGGCACAGCGGCCACTATTAAGTAGGGATCTGGGAGGGCTATCAGCTGGGAGGAGGTGTGTGGGAGCAATACAGGGGGAGGGGTTGCAGGGGCAGCAATGGCGGAAGAAGTGGGAAGAGAGGCAGAGAGAAAAGGCAAGGATGAGAGGCACAAAGAGAGAAAGAGGAAACGCTAAATTAATCAAGATAATAGGCGGACAGTAAAAAAGCAAAATCCACCAAGAGAAAGAGGCTGACATTAAAAAGTGCAAACAGGACAAAAAGCAAGCACAGCAGGACTGAGCGGAATAGCTGACTGTGGTGAAGGATGGCCTTTAACACCCATCAGTAAGGGGCTCAAGGGCAGAGTCTTAACAGCCTTCACAAACGTATTTAGCAAAACTGAATTAAACTGTATGGTCCGCTCCAATGATCCCTCTATTTTTTTCATCATCTAGAATGGCCTGTAGGTGATCAGCCCTTTCACACTTAGCCAGATTTAATTGCAGGGTGTTCTAATTTTTTCTGGTTCTTCAGAGACCATAATAGTTACTTTATCTAACTAACAAAAACCTATGCAAAATACTACAATTCTGTTTGTCTACTTGTTTTTTAACTGCAGTGCTTTCCATGTCTATCTTGCTTGGGTCATCGTGATTCATGATAATGATGACTGGTCTGGGGCGGTGTTAGTCGGAGTCAGGAGGAGTATCATGGAAGATACAGCAATGACCCAGTATTGACTTTAGTTTAAAGGTAAACCAAGAGTCTGAGGCCTAATATGTGGAATAGAGAGAGGTGTTTGTGAAATACTGCTCTGTGTGTGTGTGTTGTACTTGTGGCAAAAGTAATTCTCTGAGTCCCCCTTTTGGTTTGTCTTTCTCTGCCTTTGAGGCTTCTTGATACACACTTCATGAAGCTTACCTTCCTTCTGTCTTTCTTCCTGACTCTGAAATAATTTCTCTTTTACAGTCTGCAGGCCTTCTTCTAGTCTCCTTCATGAGCGAAATGTGAAAGGGAGCTGAGCTCAACAACACTCCTGTTTACCTTTCGGACCAGTGCAGACATGCCCCAAAGAGTGGACATTCCTGAGGAGAATGCAGATACACCACCTAATTTTTCATTACAGAATATTTTTTTATTTTAACAATCATATTAAGTAAGTGAAGTGGGTGGGTTCACTCCCCAACCTATAAGATAGAACATTTAGATATCTGGGATATTGGGTCTCTAGGTCAAAAGGACTGTTTGCAATGCACGTATCTGTACTCTGTCATACTCATTCCTTTGTTTCCTTCTAACAACAAATTGATTGTCAATATTGTGCTGCTGCTTATTGCCCAGATGAACCTTGACCTTGTTTTGTAGTGTTTGTCTTTGTCAAGCCTTTCCCAAAATCCCATTATCAATCCATAATCGAACCCTGCACCTTCTTCCCCCGAGCTGTGTAATTTATTGAGGTGTGGTTTAAATTACATGATCAATAGATCACACACTTGGTGGGGCAGATGTGGAGAGAGAAAAACAACTTATTGTAGAATCTACTAGGCAGTAGCCCACACCAGCCCATTACCAACCACCACATTACACATGATCCTTATTTTAGATATAGAATGAAGAACATTAATCGTCAACATCATCATTCAGGTCTTTGTTGCCTAACCATAAATTCCTAACCTATGCATGTCCACTCCAGACTTTGAACCCATTTTTTATAACTTGAGGATTTCACAAATAATACTGCCAGCCCCACATTAGCCAAATCTTATTAGTATTGATATTTATTCTATTTTAGCACAATCATGAATTCTCATTGTGTCATCAAGTAGTCCTCACTCAAGTGGTATCAATTCCTTGTAAATCTTTGATATATATATATATCACTCACTTACTCAGTATTTCTATATCCATTCAGATCAATCCTACAGTTGGAGCTCACCTGGGTGGAACTGGAAGTGGGACCTCGCTTGTGAAGTTGTGATGCCTCCCCTGTTATTGCTGCATGTATATTCAGCTAAGACAACTAGAATAGATTAAATTTAACTTAGTTTGAAATAAACTGCTACTGTTTTTTCTCTGGATAGTTGTACACATATAGGTCACCATGACTGCATTCGCCATAATGATCCGGCTAGTTAAAAAAGTATAATTCTAGACTGTAACTAAGCACTACGCTCTCTCTTAAGTTACAAACACATAATCAGGCTGCGTAAAACTACTTGAAGGCAGCAGTGCAAAGTAAAAGTAAAAGAAACTCCTTCAGGCATACATTTTTAATTAAAAAAAATAGTTTTCCCCTTTATTTATTTACAAAGAAACCCACCCTCTCTACCCAAACAACATGTCCATCCTTCTCCCCAAACAAAACTGACCCAAGCCCTAAAACTCAAAATGTCCAAGAAAAAGTCACTCCAGTCCCAACTCTCTTCCTACCGTCTCAACCCAGCCCCAACAAACAACAATCCTGCCCACCAAAACATTTTTTTTAAAGGGCTATTAGAGGGTATTATGGATGTCGGTCCGGAGCTGGTCTAGGGTCTACTTTATCGCGGTAAGTCGGCCCACGATGGTATCCAGCTGCTGCATGATATGGTACAGCAATAGCCTTTTGACAGTATGGTGGGGTGGCAGCAGTTGGCTGGCAGCAGTGATGGGATGGCCGAAAGGCTGGAGGCTGGGGGTGACTGTCTGCACTGGGGCAGTGTTGTCTGGTATTTTCCTCCTCCTCTTCCGCGACAGCCAGTCGCCAGTATTCCAGCTAGATATACCACAGCCTCTGCCACCACAAACAGGCCTGTATCTCCTGACTATTGGGTAGTCCTGATGGACCAACAGGAGCAGCTATATTGAGAAAAACAAAAAGACAAATTGTGAATAATGCCCTATGCCAACAATTGTTTTAAATTACTGGGTGGCACAGTAGCAGTACATTGTTGGTCCCCTATGACCATTGCCGCTTGCAGCTTCCAGCCAGGGCTCCTTGACCCTATCACTGTTTCTGCTTCCGGTGCGGATGAGCAGATCCGCGCAGCGAGCTGAGCGGAGCCAACACAAATAGGCGGGACTCCGTTAATTTCCTTTCCACCCCTCCTCCTCATCAGGCCCGAACAGGAAAATTGTACTTGCTAAGGGGGATCTGGGGCTCCGAATGACTTAAATGGCCCAATCGTTCTGCACCGGCCCAGCAATGACACTAGTTCCAGCTTCATTTTCCCAGTGCAGCAGGAGGAGGTAAGAGGGGGAGACGTTACTGGGAGGGGGACCTGAGAGGCGTGACGTAGCTGCGAGCTGCAAAGTGATAGCCGTGCACCACAGAAGCTAGGTCTGGGTGCAGCTTGCAGTGGCTCTGTAAACTCCTGCTCGGGCTTCCCCTCCGCTCTTCTTGCTTTGCTTCTCCTTCAGTGCTCCAGGATTCCTTCGGGGAGTCTTCTCGGGCTGGGGCATCTGCCTTTGCAGTCTCTGGCTGGGCACAGGATTCCTTCAGGATTACTTTAGGGGAGTCTCCTCTGGCTGGGGGCTTCTCCCTCCTCCTACTGGCCCTTCTTATTACAGGAAGCTCTCACAAACTCTGTGTGCTGGTGGCGAAGGTGAGGCCTTTCCCACGCTAAGGGGGGTTTTCAAGCCCTAAATGTAAACACTGGGAACTAGCTGCACAGCCATTCTACAATTCTGGGAGGGTAAGGGTCCAATTCTCCCCGCAAACAGGCGGACAGGTGGATTTAGTAGCCCCTCTTCCACTTCAAAGCTCCTGGTCGTTGTTTCCCGGGAGGCAGGGGATGAGCGAGATCTCGCCTCTCCTTCCAACATTTTAGTCACCGCTGTATTTGACAAAAGGAAAAGAAAGACCAAAATGTTGGGTGAACTTAACAAGGGCTGAAATGAAACAACAGTCGACAAGGGCCAAGGCATGAAACAAGATGAGGCCAGGAAAGTATGACAGAAGGTAATGTCATAGACACAGCGCAAGAAGGTGAAAGGTTGACCAGGTAAGGGGCGCTACAAATATAGACACTTAGAGAATGTGGCTCAAGTATACCAACACCTAGTCCTGATTGCGAACACACTACAATTCAATAGTGCAACAACCTCCAAAGACACAAGGACACGAGGATTCTGCTAGAGCCAAACATCAAAATCCTCTCTCACCTGTACTCAAAACCTTATCAGTCTCAGGAGCTGAATTCTAATATGCAAAGTGCAAGCAGCTCAGATAACTTTCTGAATAATCAACCGATAAGTAACGGAGAAGGATCACTTTTGCCCACTTGTGCTGACCCTCCAGACAAAGTTCATAATGACATCAAGGAAAAACAACAAGACGGTTGGAAAGAAGAAAATGCAGTAAAGAACACCATGGTCCTGGACACATACACAACCGATTCACAGCCAGTAAATGCACACAACGTAGCTGATCCCAGCTCAGAGACGACAGACACCAAACAAGCAGAAAATATAAAATCTGAAACAAGCAATACATCTTACCTCACTACAGAAGAGTCAGAAAAGCTGGTAGCCTCATACTCACCTGAGGCACCCTTGGACAAAGATATCAAAACTCAGCGAGACACGGAAACTGAGGACCCCTCAACAGAACCAAAGAATGTATGGTCATCCCTCCTAAACACTATGCAGTTCGTACTACAAAAGGCTGTGCAGTGCCACTCAGATAAAATTGATATTCAATTATCCCTTCTCAACTTTCTGGTGATACGCATCTCAAATATTAATAGCAAATTGACAGAGATGAGCAATCTCATCAAGAGAGCCCATCCGAAACTCACATAATCCAACCAGGTTGCACTTGTTTTACTATCATTGACAAACTTTCAATATTACTATCACTGATGGGGTAGCTTTTCACCGATTAAAAAAAGATGAGAGACATCACAAGAATGGAAAACTCTACCAGTCAAGATGAAAACAGTCAAAGATTAAACCCTAGCAGCTCAGCAGCATTGATACAGCGTCATCCAGAGTAAGAACCCCTTGACGTGTTCCACACAGGAAAGGGACCCTGTTCCAATCCACCCTTGAGGAGAGCACAGGCTGTGCTCATGCAGAGGTTGGGCCCAATGGTGCAGAATCACATCAGCTAACAGGTGAATGAGCTACCCCGAGGAAATTTCAGGCTCGGACTTGACCATGAAAAACCTGGAGAACAAGAAATTGAAAAAGCAGATAGCAATGGTCATGTCTCAAAAAGGCAGCTTCAAGAACGATGAAGCAGCTGGTAAAAAATGGCAAGGGGCGAAATTTTGCCAAAAACAGAAGAGAAAAGGAAGCAACAAGAATACAACCATAATGTCATACTTTCATGCAGAGGTCAAGTCTCCAACAGCAGAATTGACAGCACAGAGGGCAGGCAGGGCACCGATAACCTCGCAGACCATGCAGATTACTCCCAGTCAACTGAGCCATGTGAGTGATGATCATATAGGAAGGACAACCTGAACAACTGCGGGGAAAACTAGGTTGTGGATACTAGAGAAGGGGCCAGAAACAGAAGCACAGTTGGCACATCAATCCAAGTAGGAAGTGAAGCACGCTAAAGAGGCAATAACTTCCGGGAATAATGAAGAACCACAAGTCATAGGAACTAATTATTGTAGCTACCAACAGGAGGAATCTAAGATAATCCTGTTCATTCCGAAGTATAATTCTAAAGGTAGAGGAAACATCCTGCGTTTACTTACTTCCATTAGCAACCTGGCTGAGGTAGACTCACGAGATCTGGAGTATATAGAATTTGAAGACCTTAAGAATCTGTCAGAGCAAGAGGTAAAAAACATAACCTGGGCCACACAGGAAATTGCTGAGAAAATTATGAAGGAGGAAAACCAAGTGAATGCCTGGGGGATCCGATTAAAACTTAATAAAAAAAATCGGTATTCGTAGCCTCTTCTATGAGAACAACAACATCAAAAAAACTGCAGGCCTGGAAATACAGACAACGCAATAAAAACCAAATTTGTGCTTAAAGGGGATCGCAGCACCTCAGTCCTGGCAACAGAGTCCAATACTTGGAGCCCTTGGCAAGCAGAAAAAAGCTACTGATTCAACAATTGGTCCTAGATAGCAAAACCTATAAACACTCGAACCAAGAACACCTGGCAGGTCATGAAACAACTTAAAAAAGACTTTCAGCTAAGACTATGTTCCTTGAATATAAATGGAATAGGAACCAAAATTATGGACAAGGAGCTTCTGCTACATTTTCAACAATCTAACCTAATTTTACTTTAAGAAACCTGGTTAGAAGAACCATTTAAATTACAAGATTATAAATCATACCATCTTCCGACATGTAGAAGCGCCAAATTTAAGGCACTTAATAGGAGGCCCTCCAACTTATACCTCAATTAAGAGCATAAACACAGTAAAGGAACTGGCTATCAAAATGACAGCATTAAATTGCATAAAAGCAATTAAGATTTAGCATGGGCGGAAAATCCGTTCCGCTAGCAGATTTTGCAGATTTTCGGTAAATTCGCAATCCGCGAACGCTCGCGAATTTACCGAAAATCCGCAAATTCGCACGCAGCGGATTTTTTTTTTTTGGTGATACAATTTTGCGGTGCACGGTGTTCACTTACCGTCATTCAGCATTTGCTGAGTTGTTTTTCTCGATATTTTGCGAGTGCTGCACCATTTTGGATCTTGCTGCGATATCCCGCGGGAGTTTGGCGACCGCGATAACGTCATCGCACTCGCCACCTTGCACAGCGAGAGTTTGTCAACGTGAGTACGCCGTGATCACGTATCGCGGGAGTTTGCAATCGCGAACCCGTACATGCGGCGGGCAGCAACAATCTCGCACTCGCGAAAATACAAAAAAATTGCAATTCTGCACAAGAAATCCACCAGCAAGCAGCATAAACCTTCTGAAAATGACATTTGCCTGCACTTTTTTTGCAAGGAGTCAATTTTTGGGGAAGGGGGGGGGTGGGAGTAAGGAAGTGCCCCACAGTCTCCAACTTCCTGTTCCTGTCCAGCAGGCTCCTCCCAGTGCTTTCTTCATGTGCTGGTCACTTTCATTCGGATTCTTCACCTGGAAGGATTACTTTTTGTGGATGCTGCTGGAAATTTGGATTTGAGGCCTTTTTGACTTTCTTTGGATCACTTTTGGATTAGAAATTTCACAAGTAAGTTTGTTTGGGGCATTACAGTTGCTGCAACTACAATTTTTTAATTTTCGATTTTTGGGCTGTTGTTGGGGCCTTTTGCCCAGGGGTACTCAGTGGTGGGTGCACTGAGTCTTTCTGTGGGGTCTCTTTAATAAAAACATCATGGAGGGCCTGGATGGCTTCGGATTTTTCTGATTTTTCTGTGATTTTCGTTTTTTTGGGCTGTTGTTGTGGCCTTTTCACCAGGGGTAGTGAGTGGTGCATGTGCCTAGTCTTTCTGTGAGGTGTCTTGAATTTAAACATCATGGAGGGCCTGGATGGCATGGGATTGTGCTGATTTTTCAGTGTTTTTCGATTTTTTCGGGTGTTCATGGGGACACGCCATGTGGGTGGGGGCCATTTTGAGTGCTGCTACAGGCCCTGGCCATGTGCTGGGAGGGAGGGGGCCATTTTGAATGCAGGCAGTGTTCTTAGGTCTGCAACCATTTTGCCTAGCTTTCAACCTTTATGCCCAGGGGTAGTGAGCGGTGCATAGGCCTAGTCTTTCTGTGGGGTGTCTTGAATTTAAACATCATCGAGGGCTTGGGATTGTGCTGATTTTTCTGTGATTTTTGTGTTTTTTGGGCTGTTGTTGTGGCCTTTTCACCAGGGGTAGTGAGTGGTGCATGTGCCTAGTCTTTCTGTGGGGTGTCTTGAATTTAAACATCATGGAGGGCCTGGATGGCATGGGATTGCGCTGATTTTTCTGTGTTTTTCGATTTTTTGGGGTGTTCATGGGGACAGGCCATGTGGGTGAGGGCCATTTTGAGTGCTGCTACAGGCCCTGGCCATGTGCTGGGAGGGAGGGGGCCATTTTGAATGCAGGCAGTGTTCTTAGGTGTGCAACCATTTTGCCTAGCTTTCAGCCTTTATGCACAGGGGTAGTGAGTGGTGCATAGGTCTAGTTTTTCTGTGGGGTGTCTTGAATTTAAACATCATGGAGGGCTTGGGATTGTGCTGATTTTTGTGTGATTTTTGTTTTTTTGGGCTGTTGTTGTGGCCTTTTCAACAGGGGTAGTGTGTGGTGCATGTGCCTAGTCTTCCTGTGGGGTGTCTTGAATTTAAACATCATGGAGGGCCTGGATGGCATGGGATTGTGCTGATTTTTCTATGATTTTCGTTTTTTGGGCTGTTGTTGTTGCCTTTTCACCAGGGGTAGTGAGTGGTGCATGTGCGTAATCTTTCTGTGGGGTGTCTTGAATTTAAACCTCAATGGAGGGCTTGGGATTGTGCTGATTTTTCTGTGATTTTCATTTTTTTGGACTGTTGTTATGGCCTTTTCACCAGGGGTAGTGAGTGGTGCATGTGCCTAGTCTTTCTGTGGGGTGTCTTGAATTTAAACATCATGGAGGGCCTGGATGGCATGGGATTGTGCTGATTTTTCAGTGTTTTTCGATTTTTTGGGGTGTTCATGGGGACAGGCCATGTGGGTGGGGGCCATTTTGAGTGCTGCTACAGGCCCTGGCCATGTGCTGGGAGGGAGGGGGCAATTTTGAATGCAGGCAGTGTTCTTAGGTCTGCAACCATTTTGCCTAGCTTTCAACCTTTATGCCCAGGGGTAGTGAGTGGTGCATAAGCCTAGTCTTTCTGTGGGGTGAGTTGAATTTAAACATCATGGAGGGCTTGGTATTGTGCTGATTTTTCTGTGATTTTCGTTTTTTTGGGCTGTTGTTGTGGCCTTTTCACCAGGGGTAGTGAGTGGTGCATGTGCCTAGTCTTTCTGTGGGGTGTCTTGAATTTAAACATCATGGATGGCATGGGATTGTGCTGATTTTTCTGTGTTTTGCGATTTTTTTGGGGTGTATAACTGAACTGATGTTCCTCTGTTTTCCATTGCTGTTAGGTGCACAAGACTCAAGAGAACCACCAGTGCCAGGAAGAAGTCCTGCAGCGGTGTGTGTGTGCAGCATAACGTCACGCGACGTCACATCTGGCCACAGACAACTCTGCAACTCGTGCAACTGCGGCCTGCTGTTCTGACCTGCTCTGAAGAAGATGGCCCCAAAAAAAGTTCCCCGTAGCTCCTCTAGCAAGAAAGTTGCCAGTAAGGAGCAGAAGAAGCAAGTTACCAAGGAGACTGGTGCGCAGCCCGCCACATTTTTGGGGAGTAAAAAAAAAAGTACGCCTGCAGCAGCAGCGGGATCTCCTGGGGACCAAGCTGGGAGCAGCACCCCCGCTCCATTGGGCTCAGTGCCACCACCACCACCACGCCAACTTAAGTCCAAGCCCTTGAGTGCTGCAGAGGCACTTAGTCTAGTTGTTCAATCACCATCGACGAGTGATGTTGGCTCATCGCAAGAAAGCAGCAGCAATGTCCCTCATCAACACAGGTTGTTGTAACTCATCTGATAAGTGTTGAACAACCACAGCCGCAACAACAACCACATGTGCAAGTACAAGCCCAAGTACATGTGGAAGGAGAGGCAGCGCAAAGAGATGCGCAAGCAGAGGTGCATGGAGAGTCACAAGTGCCCACAATAGTTGTTCCTCCCAAAGTAGGGGCACATCAGGAAATCGACAATCAAGCCGAGGTATCATTTGAGGAAGCCACTCCTCCTGATGATCATTCATTGTCTTCCACATCCCTAGCAAGGAAAAGATCAAGGGTGGTGTCTACATCTTCTTCAAGCCCACCTCCTTCTGATGATATGGATGAAAATTGGGAACCACCCCGGCTGTCTGAGAGTGAGGCACACCATGATCTGACAAAGGTAGTTAAGCGTAAAAGGAAGGTCGTCGAAAAACTTATTGTTATGGAGTGTGATGAGGCTCTATTGTAAAAGAAGAAGTCCTCCTTTGTTTTTAAGGAACCCCTCACTCACCGACCTGGTCGGTGACATGCTTCATCATCGGGGCCACCTTGACAGCCGAGTGCCGCCAAGGTGTGCTACAACACCTGAATACAGTGGAGCGGGTATGTGAGTGATGAATGTGAAAAATGAAAAAAAGTCAGTGAGTTAAAAATTGTCCTGGTATAACTTTGACCAAATATAATTTATTCTAAAGCTACTGGACAATATTAAAAACAGTGATGATACAATAAAGGCTTTAATGAGACCTAGTGTATCTGTGATATGAGCTGGGTCTACATGTTTCAAACCATATGGGATTTACCGGTTTTTCATCAGGACCAAAATGATGTAGTCCGTTCTGTCTGTGACTCATTCCACATTCAGTGATGCGAATAAACCATGGTGCAGTGTGTCAGCATAGTTTTCTATATTTAGAACCAAGAGTTCCTTGGTAGGGCACACCTATCAATATGGGTGTGAGTGAGCACGCATGCGTAGTTCTATATTTTAAACCACTTCTGTCACAAACTTGATTGTGCATGCCCCAGAACGGACTACGTCACTTCACTACGTTACAGGCACGTAATTAACCTTTATAAGTGATAATTTTCTCTCTTTTACAGGTTTGTTCTTTTTTATGTAACCACTTCTGGGTTACTATTATTTTTACCCATTTAGCAAATCGCTATCTTTGGGTCTGAAAGGGTTGCAGGTATGGCAGGGTGTTAGTGTACCCTGACCACCCAACTCCTTTACATCATTTTGGTCCTGATGAAAAACCGGTAAATCCCATATGGTTTGAAACATGTAGACCCAGCACATATCACAGATACACTAGGTCTCATTAAAGCCTTTATTGTATCATCACTGTTTTTAATATTGTCCAGTAGCTTTAGAATAAATTATATTTGGTCAAAGTTATACCAGGACAATTTTTAACTCACTGACTTTTTTTCATTTTTCACATTCATCACTCACATACCCGCTCCACTGTATTCAGGTGTTGTAGCACACCTTGGCGGCACTCGGCTGTCAAGGTGGCCCCGATGATGAAGCATGTCACCGACCAGGTCGGTGAGTGAGGGGTTCCTTAAAAACAAAGGAGGACTTCTTCTTTTACACTAGTGTCTCATCCCACCAATATTGGCTGTTTCAGCCTTATCTTTGGTGGTACTCCTTCGTATTGTTATATAGCTACCTGTCTAGGGGACTGGGAGTACCCTTACATCCACAGCAGTGGATATAATCCCTTAACTCTCCTACCTTGTTAAATATATGTGTGATGAGGCTCAACAAGAAGTGGCGGATACTGCTGCTGATGAAGGGTCTCACGACGACGACCCAGTCATCATAAAGGTCACTGCAGCCCCAGTGGGCATGCAGCAAACAGACATTTTGACCCTAGCCCGAGAAGCTGCTGGGCGTGATGATGATGTCGACGAGGAGGCAATGGAAACACAACAATCATTGGAGTTAACTAGTACACCAACACGTACCGCTTCCATATTTCTTCCTCGCCAGAAGGGACCTCCATCCACCTCGACCTCAATTAGTGGTGGTGAAAGTGCACAACGTACTAAAGTTCGGCAATCCACATCCTCCACTTCATCTGGCATTAGCAGCATGACCACCACCACCAGTATCGCCGCCTCCTCCGGCCCCTACAGACAATTCAACTCACCAGCTTGGGACTTCTTTAGTGTTTGCCCAAAAAGGGAAAACTTCGCCATTTGTAGCATTTGTAAGCTTGTAGTTAGTCGTGGTAAGTTTGGTACCAACTATGGTACCGGAGGCAACAGAGGTCATCTTAAGAGACAGCACGCTGTCCAATGGTTTGCGCACCTAGAGGCGATCAAGGAAGCCCGAATTGCACGTCAAGAAAACATTGATGTTTCATCTGATGATGACGAGGAGGAAGAAGACATGTCAAACACTTCACTTACACCCAGTACCCCTGTCAGCAGCACACCCCATGTGAGCCACACTAAGAGTGTGGGAGAGAGTGAGACACCAATGCGAAAAAGTTCATCAGCGAGCGTAACTGGGTCGAAGAAATCATCATCATCCCGTAAATGCTTGGTCCAGGGCAACATTAGAAACATGTTGTTTACAGAAGCGCCATATGAACGCAACCACCCACTGACGCGTCTGTATAACACTAAGCTGGCTAAAATGCTAGCTTTGGACCTTCTCCCTTTTTCTTTTGTAGAAGGGGCTGGTTTTCTAGAATTAGTGGCAGCGCTCTGCCCTAAATGGAAGAGTTTAACACAAAGGTCCTTTACTGGCTGTCCCCAAAAAAATGCCAGATTGGTTATGTTTCCACGGATAATGGCGCCAATGTAGTTAAGGCCATGGAGCTGGGTGACTATTTCAGAGTGCCGTGTTTGGCGCACTGTATAAACCTGGTTGTTAAAAAATTCTTGAGTGATAAAGACAGTCCAGCGTGCGAGGTAGTGGACACCTGCCGAAAAATGTGCAACCATTTCAGTCATTCTTTTAAGGCCCGGAAGCATCTGAGGAGCCTGCTACATGAACGTCGAATGCCAGTGAAAGCACTCATCCAGGAGGTGGCAACACGTTGGAACGCAACCTTCTACATGCTTGAACGTCTGTATGAGCAGTATACGGTACTCGATCACTATTTCTTAAAACAGGGTACAGCTCAGAAGGACCCGAGGATGGATGCGGCGCAATGGGAAATAGTTAAAAGCCTGATAGACATGATTCGTCCTTTTGAGGTCTTCACGCGTGCAGTCAGCAAGGAGGACTGTAATTTGGGAAAAGGTATCCCATTGGTGTACATGCTGGAGCACCAACTGAAGGTGGTGTCTTCTGTGTTTCAAAAAGATGAGAAAAACCAAGACCCTTTTGTTTTGGCGAAGAAATTATTAGAGTGCCTACAAGGTGATGAACGTCTTAAAATGATCCACTCAGAACAGCATTACATTTGTGCTACTATTATGGATCCTACGCTACGAGCATTCTTTCCTTTTGCTGATGAAGATGTTACAAAGTACAAATGTTGGCTAGCCTTGTCAGCCAAGAGGTTTGAAAGAGAACGGCAGCTCATTGAAGGAAAAGGCAGTACATCAGCATCAGCATCAGCAGGCCATCCCCAGTCAAAACAATCCACTTCTGCACCTGTAACTGTGGCACAAGTGACTTCTCAGCCGTTAAAGACACCGGCAACTGGATCATCTGCACCAGACACAACAGTAACATTGGATGCTGAAGAGGATTGGCTAACTCTGCTTGGGTTTGGTTCTCGAAAGGTCACAGCAACAACTAAGCAAAGTGGAGGAACCTTGGAGGACCTTGAGTCGATGGTGCAGGACTATCTGAATGACTCAACAGAGGTCTATGTTAATGCTGACCCATTGGCGTATTGGCATGGGAAAAAAGAATTGTGGCCACAGCTCTCCAACCTGGCTTTAAACTACTTGTCGTGCCCACTCACAAGTGTGTCTTCTGAACGTGTTTTCAGTGCTGCTGGTGGCACTGTAACTCCCAAACGGAGCCGCCTCTCACCCAAAAATGTGGAGAGGTTAACAATGATCAAGATGAATCAGCACCTCATACCACCAGATTACAAAGTACGAGAAAGCACGCCGGATGAAGATGAGGTGGACAGCAGCGTAGATGAGGGAATTTCTTCTCTGTTAGGTGACACTGAGCTTACCCTGCCTGAATTTGCAGAGTATGATGATGAAGCCTTATTCTTATTCCCTGACACCGAGCCCTGAAAATGAGACAATGAATCAACTTTCTTTTTCGTCCTTATTCACTTTTATTCCTGTGTGTCTGTCTTTCTTTGTTGTGCACAGTTAATATAATTCAAACTTTAATCACCTAATCACAAAAACAAGCCCATCAGCAGAACTGTCTTCACTTGTTTGCTTATTGATTTGAAGGTGCCGCAGTCTGCATTCCTCAGGTTCACAAGTTCAGAAGAACATGCTCCTCTATCCTCCTCCTCCAGACTCCTATTGCCCTCAAAGCAGAGGACTGGATTACGCCCAGTGAAGAAAGACTCAGCCCTTGTGGGGGTGTTCTACTTCTTTGCGGGTGAGTTGACGGCTCTGGGGCCATTTCTGGGAGGCTCTAATACCGGATAAAAGTGGTTTGGACCAAATCGGAGGCGGAAATTTTTTTGTGTTTTTGCTGACTTGCTTGCCTTTCAGGTGTTCTTTGGGGGGTTCTGGGTGTTTGTGGGTGAGTTTTGAGGTCTGGGAGCACTGCTGGGACAGTCAAATCTTGATTGCATTTGCTTTTCAGGAAATCCGTGGTGGAAAACGGGAGTTATGACCTAGCTTTTCCTTTTTGGCTGTTTGGGGGTGTTGTGCTTTTTGGCGTGTGGGTTGGCGGGTCTTGGGGCATTCCTGGGAAGGTCTAATACCGGATAGAAGTGGTTGGGACAAAATCCATGCAGAATTTTGTTGTTGCTATTTCCGACATTTTGCTTCCTGGTGTTTATCGTTGTGTTTCAGGGTCTGGGAGCACTGCTGGCTATGGATACATTAGTTTGCAAGAGGTTTGAAGCAAATCCATGGTGGCAGAGGGGAGTTAGGGCCTAGCTGCAGAGCGCGCGCGGAGTGATTTTGGAAATTGGCAAGAAAATGACTAAGTCCCCATTTTTGTACTTTTGATTTTTGGCTGTTTGGGGGTCTTAAACTAGTTTTCTCCTGGGTTGACAGCTCTTGGGCCATTTCTGGGAAGCTCTAATACCGGATAAAAGTGGTTTGGACAAAATCGGAGGCGGAATTTTTTGTGTGTTTTTGCTGACTTGCTTGCCTTTCAGGTGTCTTTGGGGGGGTTCTGGGTGTTTGTGGGTGGGTTTTGGGGTCTGGGAGCACTGCTGGGACAGTCTAATCTTGATTGCATTTGCTTTTCAGGAAATTCGTGGTGGAAAACGGGAGTTATGACCTAGCTGCACAGCGCATTTGGACCGAAGGCCGAGAAATATTGTAAGTATGAGATTTTCCTTTTTGGCTGTTTGGTGGTGTTGTGCTTTTTGGCGGGTGGGTTGGCGGGTCTTGGGGCATTTCTGGGAAGGTCTAATACCGGATAGAAGTGGTTGGGACAAAATCCATGCAGAATTTGTTTTGTTGCTATTTCCGACATTTTGCTTCCTGGTGTTTGTGGTTGGATTTCGTGGTCTGGGAGCACTGCTGGCTATGGATACTTTAGTTTGCAAGAGGTTTGAAGCAAATCCATGGTGGCAGAGGGGAGTTAGGGCCTAGCTGCAGAGCGCGCGCAGAGTGATTTTGGAAATTGGCAAGAAAATGACTAAGTCCCCATTTTTGTACTTTTGCTTTTTGGCTGTTTAGGGGTCTTCTACTAGTTTTCTCCTGGGTTGATGGCTCTGGGGCCATTGCTGGGAAGCTCTAATACCGGATAAAAGTGGTTTGGACCAAATCGGAGGCGGAATTCTTTGTGTGTTTTGCTGACTTGCTTGCCTTTGAGGTGCTCTTTGGGGGGGTTCCGGGTGTTTGTGGGTGAGTTTTGGGGTCTGGGAGCACTGCTGGGACAGTCTAATCTTGATTGCATTTGCTTTTCAGGAAATCCGTAGTGGAAAACGGGAGTTATGACCTAGCTGCACAGTGCGTTTGGACCGAAGTGCCGAGAAATATTGTAAGTATGAGATTTTCCTTTTTGGCTGTTTGGGGGTGTTGTGCTCTTTGGCGGGTGGGTTGGCGGGTCTTGGGGCATTCCTGGGAAGGTCTAATACCGGATAGAAGTGGTTGGGACAAAATCCATAAGGAAAAGCCTTTTGGCACTTTTTGTAACTTAGGGTTCGTTAGGGTTAGTCCTAGCAGCAGGATTCCATGTGTTTCGGGGTGTTCTAGATTTTTGCAACTGAGATCTGGGGTCTTAGAGCACTCGTGAGAATGTGTAATTTTTGTTGCAAGTCATTTGAAGAGTCTTGGAGCGATGTGGATACTTTTGCTTGCTTGCAAGTGGTTTGAATACAATCCACGGTGGGTAAGGGATTATTTGGGCCTACTTTTACTTTCAAAGTACGTTTTGTCACCAGTTTTCTGCTAGGCCTCGTGTTTTGAGATCTGATTGGGGGTCTTCTACATTTTTGCGAATGGCTTTAGTAAGGGTCTGGGTGGGAGCACTGCTAGGAAGGTCTACTTTTGTTTTAAAACACAGTTTACAGACAGTACACCTAGCTTGAGGATGAAAGATCCGCTAAATTAATTTGCCCATACTTATTTATCCTTCAAAAGGTGACTCAGACAGAGTACGCACTTTCAAAAATATTGTACTGTCTATTAGGAAAATCAAAGTGTGACTTTTTGCACTACACAGCGTACATACCTTATATTTATTTATCAGTGGTGTTGTAATATATCACTTCCTGTTTTTCGTTCAACAATTACAGGCCGGGTTTCAGTCTGTACAATGGGGAAAAAAGGATTGAGTCAGGCTTCACATTAGCGAGCCGCAATTCAGCATCCGCCAGGCAGGCAGTGGACAGGGTGTCTTCTCGTCACCAACATTGAGGGGCGAAGCGTCAGCTGGAATGGAGGAGTGCCGCTAATAAGAGGAATTGTTTGCTGCATGCAACTTACTTACCGAATTCAACAGGACAACTACAACAACATACAGATACAGTATCCATTGTTTTCTTCTATGAGTGTGACTGCATTTCTTGGATATCTCTCTGCTTCTAAATTGATCCCTACAGCCATTCTATAGGTTTTACTTCGGCTATTTTTTAAACCTAATTTAATGTAAGAAGTGTTTCTCTGAGTGCAGAGATAGGCAAGTGAAAACGCTGCAGCCCTGTACTGTCGCATTCAAGTACTACTTACTTTTCAGTAACAATGCATGCAGTAGTGCATGCACTTCCTTTATGTCACTTAAAAGATTTATGGTTAGCTTTGTACCAAAAGATTTCTTTATCTTCAATTATTGTTTATCCATGCTGTGCTTTTTTTTCTTCTCTCAACAAAACCTACCCAAAAAGAAACCCCCATTCCCATCCATTTTCCAAACCCTAACCCTCTTCCCCCGGGCTGTGTGGTTTTGCCTGATGTGTGACTAAATGACATCAATAATTCCACACACTTGCTGGGGAGGATAAGGTCATAGCAACAGGCTGGTGAAGGAATCCGAGGATATATTCTAGACTTACTCAGCTTCAGTACTATTTCTTGTAGTAGTAGCCAATGTCAAAGAAATCCAACACTAGTACAAGTTATACTTTCAATACTTTACCATTTGTTAGGCTACTTTGTGGCACTGTTCTAGTGTACTGTCACCTGCTATATTCTCTATCGTACCGTTGTAATGCTACAGTAAGGACAAACCAGGTTTCATTTTCTTTTTTTCCATAGGCATGCAACTGCCACTGTGTCACACCACTAGTACCACCGCAATTTCATCCGCCCTGGATTGCCAACCTTAATCGCCATTTCCCGTGGAGCAAGCCCTGGGCCTAGCCCTACTTTCAAATACAAATTACAGGTAAGATAAGCGTTTGGTTGGAGGTAGTATAATGGAGTATTAGGAGAGATGAGAGATTGATGGTAGTACTACTAAAGTCCTAGGACTATTCAGGAAAACAAACTTACTGTTAAACCCCCACCCACCAGACTCAAAAGCAGTAAAAAAACAGGTATGGTCAGATAAAGTTTCAAAAAGTATATTTTTGTAGCCCTAACAAAATAATCTCCTGCAAGACCCTCCCTAACCCCAACGATTGTCCTTCAAAAGTCCCAAAAACAACCCAACTCCCAATTCCCACCCCCCAAAAGTCTCTAAAAAAGGGGCAAGGGACACTACGGCAGGGTGCTGTTGACTTTAGCGGCTAGGGCACCATGCTCCTTGCGGAGGGTGGCATGGTCGAAGCGGAGGCCCTCCACCAAGTTCTTATAGGTTAGGACCTCCTGCTCCAGGTAGGACACTCTGAGGCATAAGCGGCGCTGGTGTGCCTTGCAAATCCTGTGGGGGGCAGCTGCTGTCTTTGCTGCTCGGCGGTGGCGGTTGGCTTTGGTAGCCCGGCTCCGTACCGCTGGAGCACTGCGCTGGCTGGCAGCCCGTGGGGGCACGGAGGAGGATGCAGCTGTCCCAGTGGATGTTGTTGTTGTACCGGTAGACTGCATCTCCTCCTCCTCCAGGGCCACCAGCCGCTGATATTCGGCGATAGTGGCATCCAGCCTTTGTTGCCGGCCCATTCGAGGAAGCTCCCTCCTCCTTGATGGTCTGTTGGATTTGGAAGGAGCAACTATATGAAGAAAGAAAGACATAGTCTGTAACCAATGCTCCTTAAGATTAACACAAAATGATTGAGCAGAAAGTTGTGTCACAGTACAAGTAGCAAATTGAAAGCACAGTACATAACTATTGAGGACAGTATCTATGTAACTTCCGACTTCTTCATCCTTGCTCTAACATTAGTGGGAGTTTAAGGAACAAATTCTACGAGCACTATGGACTTCCATTACAGTCGACTATGACAGTACACCAGTCTTATTCTTCTTCTTCTCTCTTGTTTAGGAAATTGGTACGTTATCTTATGCAAGCCGGCATAATGCCAGCGCAGTGAACTTGCACCCGAGAAAAACAGATGCACACCATGATGAGTGAGACAGACTTCCGTTACTGTACCGGTCCAGTATATGCTGGTGGTGAAGCTCTTACTTTTCTCTTACGGGTGGC
The DNA here is from genome assembly GCF_964263255.1 of Lissotriton vulgaris. Lineage (NCBI taxonomy): Eukaryota > Metazoa > Chordata > Amphibia > Caudata > Salamandridae > Lissotriton > Lissotriton vulgaris. Next base: position 576,737,260 of record NC_141693.1, read on the forward strand.
ACTGAGAATACTCTGTTAAAAGGGCTGCTGCTTAATTAATTTAGCTTTCACCCTACAGTGCAAATGAGTACTAGAAAAGGAAAATGAAGAAGCTAAATAATCTGAATATCTATCATTTCACATGGGATGTATTTGATGACAGATGGGATGACTTTAGGTGCTTTGCTTATTATTGAGTGAACAGTGATACACCCACACATGAATGACGTACTACTACTAAACTAAAGTTAGTAAGAGAGGTAGGGATTTCCACCGTAATAACCGAATATATGCTGTGCATGCAGTTGCAATACAAACTATTGCTACTATTTATGGTAGTATTTGGACAAAATTACAACTTCTTTTCCTTGCCTTTCCTACACTGGAACGGATGTGCGGGTGCGGTGTTACATGCTCTTCAAAGTAACACTTAGTTCATCCATTGACCGTCTACTCTCTCTAGATACACATACCATGATCCAGGCATCCATCCATTCAAAGTATATGCACACATACATTTTCTGTTTCACCCACCCAGGCTGTTCTCCTTCCACCCATCCTTGCTTCATCATTCACCCAGCCATGCACCATACCATATTCTTTCCTTCCCAGCCACCTCGGGGACCAAGTAAACACATATCATTCTTCTTTGCCAGTCATCATTACATTTCTCGTCCTTCCACACTTACTTACACCCCTTCTTTCGCTTTTCGTTCATCCCATCCATCAAGTTCATCTCAGATCTGATTGGGATTCTTCTCGCCAAAAACTTCACAGCTAAGTCGAAGTACATTTAGAGGAGGCTACTACCTGGTTGATTTATAATACACCCGTGCAGAAAGCACACTCTGCAGTCTTCAATCTCAATAAGTAAGGAATATATAGCTTACCTCTGCCCACCACCACCGTGTTATCCCTCACAGGCATGTCCTTGTCTGGCACTTGCACCGCCTCCTCCCCAGAGTTGTTCCCCTCGTCCAATACCAGCACCTCCGCGCTGGCCCCGCCTCCAGATGTTCCACCTACAAAGTACATTTAAGAATGTTAGAATACACCACTCGCTACTATATAATATTTGGTCTAGGAGGAAGAAAGAAATGTGAAAAAACAGAATACAATGTAATAATTTGTGACTGTCTACTCTAAAGTAAAAATGTCCCTTTTTCCAGGGAAGGCTGTTGTCTTGCTGCACTTTTTGGCACAACTGATGAATGCTTGCTTTTTATTTTTAACACGCACCACTTTTTCTCCTAACAGAAAGAAGCTTGACTTCTAAGAGCACGAGCAGGATCAAGTTCAAACCAGGTGAGAGCTCGGCTCGACCACAAGAAATGTGTCCAATTAATCTTCAGCACTAAGCACTTTTCCATTTTCAGTTAAACGTTTACTTTTATGACAAACTTGATTTTAATAAATGTGTTTACTTTTAATAAAGCTTTTAAACTTAAATAGACTCTGTGGTTTTTGGTCCTCCTGACTAGAGTGGATGAGCTAAAGGTTTTGGAATTTTTGCAAGCATGAGTCCGTGCCTCTGACATCATTGGGGATCAATCATCAGTGACTTTGGGAGCTAAATGACTCTGCCACACTATCTAGTCAGTAAGGAGATTAGGGGTTAAACTACAAAGTCTGTTATCACTTAGGTATGTGGAAAGTCTAAAAGCACCTATTATAATTGATAAGCTAAGCAATGCATTATTTAGTGTCCATAGTTCTGTTTGTGCAGATTTGTCCCTGCAACAGTAGTAGAATGGATTGTCCTACTATCCAAACCAAAAGTAAAGTTGTATCTTATTCTTTCTTGATGGTCATTCACCTTTTTATTGTTGGCAACTGTCAAAGCATAAACATTTAGAAGACTTGAAAAGACATTATGGACAATCCCAGAGGACTGCACTCAGTGCATAGAGCTATTGCTGACTAGAATGGGAGTCCAATGGAATTCCCAAATGTGCAATTTTAGTTAGCTACACAGACAGACTAATAAGAATAATATAGTAATACCACAGGGAGTCATAGTCGAGGCAGGATAAGAATTTAGATCCAGTCTACAAGAAGATCAAAGACGATTTAGAAAAAATCGAACAAGGAACGCTAGGAAAAAATAAGTACTCTATATTAAAATTAAAACTTACTGGGGACAGCAAAGGAGCCCTTGCCTACCCGATCCTGGCCTGCATCCGGAACAGCACCCTCCTCCTCCTCCTGTGTCCTCTTGCCCCTGGGGGGAGCTGATGTACAACATGAAAGAAAGAAAGACCAGAAAACATGGATGATATTTGTCAACCAAATCAAACATTTCAAAAGAACAATAACAAAATATTTTGGCGAAATAGCAAATAGACAACTATTCCACGGGCTATATTGACCGATCTCATGTGGTCTACTACGTTATTAGTATTGCTTGATTTGCGGACCGTCAAATTGGAAACTTCTTATGTAACTCACTAAACAAAGTACTAAAAAGTTTTGCCTAGGATTGGCAGGCAGCAGTCCGCAGCACGCGAAGTGACAGACAAAGTCCATCGTGATTGCAGATCAGCGACAACACTAAAGTTTCCTACTACATTAACCAGTCATTAAAATACTCAAACTATCAATCCACCACCACTATTTCTTCTTATCGCCATGTGTACAAAGGAAGGACTGGACTTGAGTCTGTAGGGGCTGATTTAGAAGCCCCTTGTCGCTCTTTTGCTCCATTGTAGCGTGACTTTTGTGACGCAGCGGCAGAACAAAAGAGGCGCAATGGTGCGGCGTATATTAACAACGTGACGCATATGGGAGATGCATCACGTTGTAAAGTCCTGCGCCATCAGGGGGCGTTCCGGCGCAAGGGAGGGCATTCCTGCGCAGGAACGCATCCTAAAAGTGCCTGAGGGAAATCTACAAGATTTCAATCAGTCACTTTAAGGACAATGATACGTGACTCAAACCCTGCGCCTGCTTGAAGCAGACGTTCGGCTTGATGCAGCATTGGGGAGATAGGGCACCCCAGAGCATTGATGGAGCTGCGCCATCATTGCACCACAACTCCAGCAATGCGCCGCCTTTACGGCACAGATGCGTAACGCTTTGGTGACGTTTTGGGCCCATGGTGCGCCGCATTGTATATAAGGCCCACCATGGGTGATGGTGGCGTGGCGCACAATTACTGGCGCATCCCTGCTACTTTGCAGGGATGCGCCGGTAATTAAAAATCTGAACCTTAGTGTCTAGCATTACGCAGTTCTTTAAACTACACTCATACATAATTTCACAGGCCAATGAAATGAACACAAAATCGAAAACAAATAAGCATAGTAGCAACACTACTGAGAAGGAGAGCAGTGCACCTGAAATGCACAGAAGATTTTGAAATATAATTTACCTACAATGTAATGAGCAGCATTATTGCTCTTGTTAAAAAACAAACATTTGCAATATAATAACACACAGAGCAGGAGAAAACAAAGTAGTAAAGAAATAGCTACTACTACTCACCAAGCCGGGGATCTCAAGGCCAAGCAGGTCGAGCAGATCGCGTTCATGGTCCAGGACATCCATCCACCGGTGGGTGGCCTGGTTGTAGGTGCGCCGGAGTGGTGGTATATGGCCCAGCACATCTTCTCCCACCGCTTCCGGCGCTCCCGGATCCGGTACCCGCTACCGATCCTGCCGCCTGCCACGATGGTCCTGGGGAGGCGGCGCTGAACATAAAGAATTAGTGCGGCCACCTCCTCCGGGCTGAAGATCTCCCGGGGTACGACCTGCTCCCCCCTCAAACGCCGGCACGGGAGCCGGGCACGGGGTGCGGGACCCTTCCCCTTCTCAGGATGCTTCCCGGCTCCCTTCACCATGGTCTGGGCAGAAAGGAAGCTAAATAATAAAGCAAATAGAATAGGGAAGAGAAGAAAAGTAAAGAGTTGAAAAAAGTAGTTTAAAATTAACCAAAAGTAGCAGAAAACACAAAAATATAGAGCAAGAAAAATTGAGAGATAGATAATAGGTAAAATAGATGAAAAAAACTTCAAACAAGCAAAGGATGGCAGAGATACAGAGAGGATACCAAAAGCATGCCCAGAACCATATCAATGAATGAGAAACAAGATGGCCGCGCCCGTTCACGACCGCGCGGTTAAGTTCGCGCGAGATTTTCCTCACGAACACCTGCAAAATTGTACTAGCGAGCCGCATACTTTGCGAGATTACACTTCGCGGAAATACGTCATGCAAACAAGATGGCCGCGCCCTTGAACGACCGCGAGGGTAACTTCGCGCCTTGCGCTACAAGCGGCTCGCTAAAACGCAGAAAACCTTGCGAACTAACACGCCGCAAAAAAACAAATCGCATATTCGCACGAATTCGCGGCTTCCAAATCCGATCTCGCGCAAGTTCGCGCCCCGCGAATCCCACGAAATTGCAGAAAAACGAGTTTTGCAAAACTGAGAGCACTCAGCAGGTGCAAGAGTTCAAACTCATCATTAGTAACCATTCCCTGTAGTGCTTCTTGACTGGGGCCCCTCCAGAGTTCAGTTGCTAGTTGCAACAATTGTATTACCCTGCTCTGACCCTCACAGCAGGCTCATAGAATAGCTACAAGTAGGCCACAAAGGTCCTGGAAAAAAAATTGCACTGCAACAGAAAGCAAATTACTGATAAGGAAGCAGGTGCCAGACCTGGAATTTTAAATAAGTGACACATTAATAAACTAATCCCAAATTAATTCATGTCAGTTGAAGCAGGGCAGGTGTGCTTGCTTTTCCCCCCCATAATCTAAAGTGATGATGAACCAGAGGGTGGCATTGATGTAACAGAGGGTGGCATGGGTGAAACAGAGGGTAGCAGTGGTGAAACAGAGGGTGCTGCGAACCTGTGATGATGAACCAGACGTAGAAACAACATAGTCGCGACCGTTGCGAGCCGACAAGTAAGTTCGCAATTGTGAACTGGTACAAAACCCTCGCGAACTGGCAGAAACCCTTGCGAACACAAAAAAAAATCCGCAAATTCGTGAGAATTCGCGGATTTTGCGGATTGCGAGTTTGCAAATACACAAATTCGCGAACGCCAGATTCGCAAAATTCGCCCATGCTTAATTAAGATCGACATAGCAGGCCTCAACAGTAATCAACATCTAATACTCGTAGATACCTATCTCCACACACGCATTAAAAAAGCTGGTGCGAAACTCCTCGCAGCTGAGCTGACAAGGCTAATCACAGAAGAGGCCACCCCGAACATCATTGTCTCAGGTGATTTCAATATGCACCCCTCAGGGCCTTTAGACAGGGACCAATTAGTGTAAGAACAATTTTTGGCATGGAGGATTCCGCACCAGGAAGTCAGCAAGTGGGGCAAACAAACCAGGCCAGATAAAGAACTTCTTAAGGACTTAGAAAATCTAAGCCTGGTAGCACTAAATGGATATTTCCCGGGAGATCGCCCGCCAGCAGCAACTTTTCACAATGCTTTAACAAACACAACATTAGATTACACCTTTACTTCAATATCATTGTTCAACAAAATTGTAGACGTCTGGATAGGAACATCAGACTACAGGGACCACTTACCACAAGAGCTCACATTGGATGTGCACGAGACAGCACCTATTGAGCCAGTAGGAGGCCCAGGCACGGTGTATACAGCCACTTGCAAAAGAATCAAATGCAAAATATGCAATCTGGTAAAATTCCTGGCAGAGGCAAATACCTTTTGGGAGGAAAACAAATTGCTGAACATAGATACCTTAACATGCTGGGCAAAGTTCATTAAAAGTCTCAGTGCTGCTTACACCAAAAAAGAAGTGACAAACGCAATAAAAGGAGCATACGCCCAACAGCGGACACACATCATGTTACCTAGCAGGCAAAGAAACCAACTCTCTACAATACAATTGACCCAATTACGGCGAATAAGAGAGAAATAAATAGAGCAGTTCGAATTCTTCATCAAACCAGACCAGATGATAACACTCAAAAGGAATAAGGTTGCTAAAAATGAGCAAGAAGAAACTCATCTGGTTAGCAAACCGTGAAAATGCAGATAAGGCATGGGCTAAACTGCTATATGATGTGAAAGCCAATAACAGCGCCAGGTTATGGAACAAAGTGAACAGCTTACAAAACCCAAGGACCCTTAAATCAACTCTGATCTGACCAAGGAAGCCTGGGCAAACTATCGTTAACATCATTTTAACAACGAGGGGAGCAGAAGAGACTGGTCCGGTCAAGAAAAGCAAGCAGGATTGTGAATAGAATCACAAAAGGCAAAGCAGTGGGTGCGCTGGGCCCCAATGGTATCCTAACAATTCTACATAAGCAAGTTCCGGGTTACTGGGCACTACTGTCACTCTACACACAAATTTTGGAAGTAGAAAGAATACCAGACTCCTGGAAGGGATCAATCATTTCCCCCATTCATAAGAAAGGCAGTAAAAATGAAATGAGGAATTACAGTTGCATTGATAGAAAATGATGCCAAATAATTTGCGGTCCTCCTAGTGGAAGAACTCATAGACTGGGCATCCCAAATGGCATAAATTCCGATCAATCAAACGGGATTCCAAAAATGTATTGGGGACATCAACAAATATTTTTGCCTTATCGCTACTAATTGTCAGAGTCAAAAACATCAATAAACCACTTTTTGTGTGCTTCATAGATTATACATCTGCCTTTGATAACATCCACTGGAAGAAACTTTGGCCAAATCTCTCTAAAATGAAAACCTCTCCAAGACTCTTGTTTCTCCTGATTTTACTCCACACTGACACATGTGTTCACATAAAGTTGGGTGCTGGCAAATGTTTATCCAGGAGAATACCAATAACTAAGGGGCTGGAGCAGGGTTGCTTCTTTGCTCTGACACTGTTCAATCTATTCATGTCAGAACTAGATAATTGCAATCACCGTGCCCAAATGTGGGAGGCTTCACCATCTTGGATTTGGTTTATGATGACAACATGCTAATCAGCCATACACCAATTGGCCTGTAGAATTTGATAAGTGCCACAAGCAACTTCTCTGCCAAGAGTGGAATAAGTATAAATTTAGACAAAATCAAAGTGATGGTAATAAACCAGAAAAAGATTGCACATCGGTTTTGTTGGTATTTGGGGGGACTCAGACTCTACAGAGTAGAAGAACTTAAATATATGGGTATTCTATAGGACTGCAAAGGCATGTTTCTACAACAAAAGCAGCCATAACAGGAAGAGGGACTGCTTTGGTGGTTGCTTAAAAAAACATCAACCATAAAATAACTGGCCAAAGCCTCACCTCTTTACTACAGGTGATCAGAGCAAGACTCCTTCCCACCATCACCTACAAAAGCAAGTGCCTAAGAGCAAGAGATGCAGGCATTCTGGATAGGGCAGCTAGAAAAAAATGTAACCTCCTGCTGTACACCTCGCTGGCACAAATAGGATTACATTTCGGTTTACAAAAGCATCAAATAGCACACAGGGGTGCCTATGTTAAATGCTGGCACAAAATAAAGGGAGCGGATTCAGGGACATTGAACACGTACTTATGGAATGAGCTAAATCAGAAAAAAGACAGAGCAGCGATGGCCTATTTACAAACTTCAGTAGACTGTTTGGCCTTTCAGGACCCTTGGGATACCGTTGGGTCCCAAAAAGCTTCAAAGAGCTGGAAAATAAAATGGTAAAAATGATATCCCTCGTGGAGGACAAAGTTGCATTAAAGGAGAGGGCTCACGGCTGGTTTGTCATACAGAGCTATTCTAGATGCTCCCCCCCAACCATATTTAGGTGCAGGCTTTACTAGAGCAAAGAAGGAAAAATACCTGCATCTGAGGATGGGCATTTTGCCATCAATGCTGCCCCATTGAAACAAACACAGTCAACAACACTGTGCAGATTATGGGGTGAGGCAAAAGAAAATGTGCTACACCTCTCCTGCATATGTAAGAGATTATACAAGGAACAAAGAATTATATTAAGACCTGCCCTGAATGGAAAACAAATGCACACAGGCAGTGACAGCATGCTTTGAAAGGGAGGATATCCAGCTAGCTTGTCACCTAGTTCGATTCATAGCGCAGCAGGAATAAAGCTAAACACCATTACCTAGCTGACCCATCAGATACAAATCCTCGGTCTCTGCTCCCCATTAAAATTAACTACAAACGCTGGCATATGACTAAAGCTCTTAATATGGTTTGGTTTACAAACTTCTTGATGCTCATGTATCTAGGTGTATGTCCAACTTTATTGAAAAATTCTGATTATCTAGAACAAAATCAGGCAGGTTTTCGACCATCACACTCAATAGAAACTGTCATTTTGGCAGTTCAGGCTACTTTAAGATCCAATGCAGATAAGGGCATCCACCAGGCCTTGGAGTTTCTTGATTTGTCGGCCGTGTTTGACACGGTTGACTATAATATTCTGATCAACCGTGTCGAGCAGGCCGGCCTCAGGGGCCCCGCCCTGAACTGGATAGCATGCTTTATTACGAACCGCACACAGTCTGTGAGATTAGGGACATTCACGGCCCCCAGGACTCCATCTACCTGTGGGGGGCCTCAAGGTTCGTCACTTTCCCCTTTATTGTTTAATTTATATTTCCGCCCATTGTTACACTCTTTAAAAAATCATAAAATCACCATTTTAAACTATGCTGATGACCTTCAGCTAATCATTCCCCTAAACACTCTTGACTCAGCCGCTGAATGCCTGGCTACCATGTCACATATACAGAGATGGATGACCCTTAACCATCTCAAACTTGACCCGGGCAAGACAGCACTGATCCTGCCCGGGAAAAGTGAACTGAGTTGGGGTCGGCATTTTTGGCCATCTGATATGGGAACTCTTCCCACAAAGACCCACTCGGTTAAAAGTTTAGGGATCACTCTCAACGCAGATCTATCACTAAAAGGACAGGTAGGAGTGATTGTTTCTTCTAGTTTTTTTCAACTTAGAAAAATCGCTCACTTATTTACACACTCAGCACTCATTCAAGTAGTTATAGCCCTTGTACTCTCCTGCCTTATCTTCTTAAACAGTCTTTATCAGCCTTTATTTGGGTCTTCCAGTAGGTCTATTAAAACGCCTACAGATGGTCCAGAATCAGGCGGCCAGGCTCATCTGGAAGCAACCCAAGTGGCAATCAGCTAGGGCTGGGTTGGAAAAACTCCACTGGTTGCCAGTGGCCCAAAGAATTGCCTTCAAAGTTGGATGCATTACTTTTAAGGCACTGCACGACAATGGTCCCAAATTCATTAGGAATTTGGTCACCAATTACAAACCATTGCGCAACCTACAATCCGCTTATGCGGCTCTTGCAACTGTTCCCCTATTTAAGAAGAAACGTCAAGGTGGCAGCTGCTTTTACTATCTGGCGGCCACTTTTTGGAACTCCCTCCTGCCACCCATTAGACAAAGCAATGATCTCCTGGCATTTCAAACGTCTATAAAAACATGGCTTTCCAAACAGGCTTATGCTTAGAATTGTGCCCTGAGTCTCTTACAAAGAGCGCCATGAAACCTACGAGTGTACGCGCGCTCTAGAAATAGTTATTAACATAACATAACATACAGTGAACTGCAATCTCTGGCACAAGATTAAAGGTTTTATTATAAATAAACTGCATGTTGTTGTTTTTCACTTCAGAGCCTAACTTGGAGTTAAAATATAGTTATATGTATTTAAGGAGAATTCAATAATGGCGATTCACTGAATCATCTCATGTGTGCAGTAGGAATACAGCTAAACACCACTTATTGGATATAAATCCTTGGTCTCTGCTCCAGTCAAAATGAACTACAACTGCTTACTTAAAACTCAAGGTTTTAACACGGACAATTTGGATATTGCAGGTTCACATAATCAAAGAATACAGCAACCTACAATCCCTGGCACCTGACTAAAGATTTTAATATGGACAGCTTATAGATTGCTTTTTTTATACATTATCGCCTCATTAAGAGTTAGTGTATGGATTTATGAATTTGAAGACATTTTAACACGGCTGTGTTACTGTGCAATGGTTTTAAGTAATCATTCAAATAAAGATTTACTTACTTACTTACTTACTATGGCCATTGAAATTTATTTGATATGATTATGAGTAGGAGAGTCGCAAGGCAAATTTTATGTTTTACGCACACATGTTGCCATACATAAAACAAATCACTGTCTGTGTGGCAGAAAAGTATTAACAGGCAGAGAATAACATCACAGCATTAAAATAAAACAGTGATTCAATGTTTTCTTTCCAAGGCTTTTCAAGTAACTATAAACAGAGACAGACACGTTGAGTTGAAAAATAAATGACTTCTCATTAATGAGTAAAGCATTATACACTGTATGGGGTGCCAGTTGTGTGTGGTGCTCAAATGACAAAGCCATGCTCATTACTAGCCAGTGCCTTGGCTAGTTTTCTACTGTCTGCAGCTGTGGTTGAAAATTATCTAATTTTAATTCCAGTGGCCCTGCTCTTCGCCAAATGGATTCCTCTCCCTACCCTGTCTCTAATGTGGCAGATGAATACTAAATAAGATACTACATCAGTCACATACCTCATGTATGAAATGCAGATATTAATATATTATTCTGTCTGCCGTAAGTAGATATTGAGGAAAATTAATCAAATGAGCTGCACTACAGGTAAAGGAACGGGCTATATAGATTTTATTTGGCACATTCGCCATTTTTAATCCCATATGCCAAACTTGGCAATGATATCATGCACTTTTTCCCACTTTACTCTGTTGCCTCGCCCGTCACCACGTATTTCCTGCAAATTCATTTGACGGACAGTAACCAAGGAAAAGAAATTCAACTGACCCGCCTCCTCCTGCAGTGACACTCGAGCCGGCATCACTGATGTTCTATGTGGATAGAATACAATATTACACATAATTTAGATTGCAGATACGCAACCCCAAATACAACTGCAATTCTGCACTACAGCTCAGTTAGTATGTCAGTATCTTCTAAATATCACTCTAGGAATTTGATTGGTTGGTTCACAAAGTTAGTCAAGCCAAGCATTGAATAATGGTCAATAAAAGACATATGGTGTTGGTTGGCAAATGCAATGGGAGTCGGACCTCATACTTTTTTCTGCCTTGCTGTACTATCATGGGAAACTTCTGGTGTAACTATAAATTAATGAGTCTCCAGCACACTACATTGGGGGGGAGGTCCATTCATGACCATGGTCACTCTCCTATTGACTGAACTGTCTTAGAGCTTGGCATAATCAGGAAAGGGACTGCTTTCTTAACAAACATACATGATCAATTTTATTTAAAATACTAGCTTACTGGGTCAGCTATCTGAATCTTCATGATGGACAACACCAACATTCCAATGCTCCAAGATTCTACCCTAATAACTCCACAACAATCCTAAAAGACTTACTGGGATCAGGAGAGCCCTCTGTAGCAGTGCTGGTGTTCAGCACCAGCTGACCAGCAACCCCAGGACCCCAAGAAACATCTCTCTTCTTGCCCTTTGGTGCTGATGAAAGATAAATAAAAATAGATTATTGATTCCGTTATTAATCTCCACAAAATGTTTTATGAAAAGCAAACACAGTCACATACTTTGCTAAAACAGATCACCTATTGTACTACTAGTTTCAAATTGAGTCTATCGACTGTCAATACATCCATATAAAAAATTTCTGTAAGAAAAACTACATTTGGAGCTAATGGATTGTAGTGAATGATCTTTGAGTCTATTCCCATTTCTCAACACCGTTAATGGATCAACTCAGTCTCCCTTTTTTGCAAAGCATAGATGCATACTTCACATAACTGTGAATTCAATTAAATACCCTTCAACTGTACGAGCTAAATAAACAAAGTCAAAGAGAGAACACATTACTCACCGGTTCACTATAGAAACAGGAGAAAAATTAGTCTGCAATGGCTTCTGAATTAATCAGCCAAAGCGAGCGCCTGATGATTGTGATTAGGTAGCACTGAGCACCTGCCTAGCAGAAACTAGAAACTGAATCACACAATAATATACCAGCATAAACTGAACATAATTTACCTCTGATGTGAGCAGCATGCAATTCAGAATGTGTTTTTAGCACTGTAGAACACAAACATAACAAATAATTAATACTCATGAGCCTCAGAATCTCAACACCAAGCAGGTCGAGCAGGTCCTGTTTTCTGTCAAGAAGGTCCGCCCATTGGTGCGTCAGCTGCTGGGTGGTGTGCCAAACCGGCCTGGCGTGCCTCAGGTACCTGCGCACTGTGCCCCAGTGTCACCATTGCTCGCGCAGGGGTAGCCGCTACTGGGTCTACTGCCTGCTGCCATCATAGATGGGAGGTAGCGCAGCACAAAAAAAAATAATGCTGCCTCCTCCTTCTCCACAATGTTCGTTCCGGGCTGAACAACCGGGCAGCAGTGCTACCCGCAAGGATGTCGTCCATCTGCCATCGTGCTGGGTGGGGTAGAAATAATACTAAGGAAAATGAAGGGAAATTAAAGAAGAAAGAAAAAAGGAAAGAAGGAATAAAAAATCAAAAAGTCACATAACTGCCCAAATATTTACACGAAAAAGTAAAATACACAAACACAAAAACACACACTATTAAAAAAATAATAATTAGGGACAGATTACATTTAGGCCCAGCTACATAACAGACAGCAGAAAAACAAGATTGCCGGGCCCATGCAGACCACGTGGTGCTGTTTTCATGCAGTTTAGAATGCAAAACACACTTGAGTACCGTGTAGTGCCGTTTACATGCAATTTTGGAGTCTGCAGATGCACTCTGCATTCACAACGCAATGCCAAAGGGCACATCAGCAACCTCCATCCACAAGCAGAACTCCAGGTAGAACGGCAGAGCTTTTTCTTTTATTCCACGTAATTCTGCGTAGTAGGACTCCACATACTCCGCCCACCCCTAGTCCTCTTGGTGGAGGGGCCTTCTGATAGTGAGAGAATGAGCTGAGTGTTGTCTATGTAGGGTATGAAGTTCATAGGTCTTGATGATGTTTGTATGATGTTCTTCGGTTTTGAGGTAAAAGGTGGAGGAGGATTCTCTGAATTCTTCCAATGAGAAAGGAGGCGATCCATTAGAGGGTGTCTCCTTGGATTCTGGTGTGAAACTTTGTCGAACATTGCTGAGGTGTCGAGGTTGATCAGGGGCTCCATCTCTCCTAGGTCAAGGAGGGTTCTGATGACATCAGTGGCGCTATTAGGGCAGTTTTGGTGCTGTGATTGGTGCAGAATCCAGATTGGTAGGTGTACGAAGATTGTTTTACTCCAGATGTTATGTGAGTTGCCAGTTGATGGCCTTTTTGAGGACCTTGATGGGACAGGGGAGCAGAGAGCTGGTATGGCAGTTCTTGAGTTTGCTGTGGTCGGCAGGTGGTTTCTTGAGACAGGTCCTGACTTCTGTGTGTTTACAATCTTTGGTGAAGGTTGCCATGGTGATGGAGGCCTTAAAGATGGTGGTGAACTCATTGCTGATCACCTTCCCTTTAGTCTAAATATGTGTTTGGGACAGGGGTATGTGAAGGATCCTGAGTAGATGGAGTTCATGATGGCTGTGGCATGTTGTGCTTTGAAGTGGTCCCAGATGGTGAGCAGTTGCCATAAGCCACCTATCTGTATCCCAGGTAATTCCAATGGGGGACCTTTGTTTCCAGCACAATGTTGCGACTGAGCTCAGCGTGTCAAGTCTGTTAATGTGTTTCTTTTTTTCTTCTTTTTCTTTTTTCCATTCAGGTGTGAGACTAATGTGGGACGTTCAATGCAGTGAGCTTGAAATGGGAGGATTAAGGGAGCTGTCAAGACAGAGTCCTTGAAGCTGGGAATTAGGTAAGTGGCAGACAAAAAGACTACACAAGGGGAGGAGTGTGGAAGGTCTTTAAATAAGACTGCTTTAGACCGTTCATAAAGATCACATTCTAATTGTTCATAGCAAGGAACAGGTGCAGATAATTAACTTGATGAGGTGGAGAAGATTAATTTGTTGTTGGTTGTCTCCCAGAAGGTTCACATTGAGGTCATTTATGCCGGCTGCTTGATGCTTAATTTAGTGGATTTTCTGGATTTTTCCATGGCGCCTGAAACCTGACCTTTCATATGCATGGTAAAATATTTGTACAAGCTTTTAAGGTTTTTTCAGTCAGTAAGTCAGTAAGTCAAAGCACTTTATTTCGGAAATAATGTCATAAAAGCACAATAAAATATAACATACCTTTAAGAAAAGGCATAAGATAGATTTTTACAAGGTGTAATCGGTCGCAATCATTATTTTTACAAATGTAATCATTTGAACCCTTGGAAACAGAGGCTACGCAGTTTATTAGGAACATAAAAAAAAGAAGGCTCCCCGACTTAAATTTGCTCCTTGGTGACTTTTAGGGAGGAACAAATAGATGACACATTTTAAAATCAGCTTAACCCCTTCCATGCTCATGACAAGGTCAGCTCGTCATGCAGTACACTGGAGCTGTGCTTATGACGAGCTGACATTGTCATGAACAATGGTGATTGAATAAATGCAGCACAGGAAGGGAAAACCCCCTAGCATTCAAGGTGTTAAAATACTACCATGATAAAAAATAGTATACATTTAAATTTTCTTTAAAAAAAAAAAAGCTGGGATAAAAAGGTAGAGAATTACGACATCAATTGAAAATCTTTTGATATTTGGAAATTCACCAATAGGAAGGCGACACGCTGATTCCTAGTCCTTACGCTTCACTAACCATCTGCGCTTGCACCACATCACAAATCAGAATTTTGCTATGGCAACAACAACAACCGGATATGTTTCATATTTTAGCAATCTATAAACCTCTCTGTAGTTCCTTACTCCTAAATTCTTGCAGAGTTGAAGAATCCATTTTAAACTAGACTGATTGTAAGCTTGCCAAAAAATGATCACATGGATCTCCGTCTCTTCTTTCTCGTTGCACCCGGGACAAGAATGTTTAGTAGCTCCCTCCCACTTGTTAGTAAATGCAAACAGGGGGAGCGTCACGTACCTGAATTGGACATACAATTTCTTGGCTACAAGGGGTTGTATCATATCTAAAGCTAGCTCCAAGATGTAATGCAATTTAACGTCCAGAAATCTAGAGGTTAAGCTTGATGACTCAGTCGATTGCATAATTGTTGTCAGATGGTATTCCTTCAGGGCAGATGTTAATGATTTTTTTGCGATAGCAGTACAAGTCTCCTCTTGGGCAGACCACAAGTCACTTCTCCCTATTTTATGGGCTGTTTCTCACTGATGAATGACAGCCAGGGGATCTTACTCGCCCCCAGGGTTCACATGACCGACTTCAATTCTTCTCTATAGTCCACCAACTCCGGAGTACTCCATAGCTGACGCCAATAGAGTAGTGGACTGGAGGCGATCAGGTCAGCAATGGGGCAAATTCACAAATCATCCTCAATGGGTTTAAAGGAGTACTCTGGGGTAAGCCCAATAAATTCCTTAGGAAACGGTTTTCAGTGAGAGTCAAACTATTAGTTGAGCAGTGGCCCCAAAGTTCTGCACCATATATGGAGGCATCCCTTATATGGACCTTATATATTTCAGCTGGTGGACCAATAACTTTAACCGCACAACTACTATACACTTTCAAAATTCCCCCACTGGCTTGAATTAATTTTAGATTCGCCTTAGAAATCTATGGCCCCCATTCCATTCTCTCATTCAGAGTGAGACCTAAATATTCTAAAACGGGCACCCTTTCAAGGGATCTTAAATCCATTTTGGGGTGGGGGCAGTTGGTGGAATCTGCATGAAAGACCATATACTTTGTTTTCGAGATGTTGACCTCCAAATTCCTTTTTTTACAGAACGCACTAAATTCATCTAACACACGCTGCATCCCCATAGGTGTTTTAGACAGGAGCAGCATGTCATCCGCAAACATTAGTGCAGGAATTCTACGGTTAGAAAGTTTGGGCGAGTCTATGTCTTTAACAGCTAAGAGGTCATTAATAAGCCCATTTAGGAAGCGGGAGAAAAGTGTTGGTGCGAGCACACAACCTTGTCTCACTCCCTTCTCTACCGGGAATGGCGCAGAAAGTTCCCCGCTATTCCAAAGTCTTATTTTAGCAAACCACCCTTCATGTAAATGTTTTAGCTGTTGACATAGATAGACTGGGGCCCCCATTTCAAGCAGAAGGTCCCACAGTTGGTCTCTGTCTACCATATCATATGCAGATTTGAGATCCACAAATGTTAGATAGAGGGAACCTCCCTCCAACAATATTGTTTTCCAGTAAATTAATTGGAGTCCAAACAACTGGTCTATAGTGGAGGTTTTAGACGTAAAACCCGCTTGCAAGGTAGTAAGTATTTTATGGTCGTCCATCCAACTCTGCAGTCTTCCGAAAAGGACCCAAGCAAAGATCTTTTGGGTTACATCAATAAGGCTGATTGGCCTATAATTTGCCGGGTCAAGGGGAGAGCCATTTTTTATGGATAGGAATAATCTCCGCACCTGCCCATGTTTGTGGTAATGTCAGGCCGTGAAGAATTGAATTAAATATGCTCTGCAGATACGGACCCCATACCACCAATTCAGATTTAAACAGGTCTCCAGGTATCCTATCCAATCCAGGAGCCGTATTTGGGACAATCCCACTGTAACCTCAACCAGTAAGCAAAGGGGGTATGTCTACCTGTGGGACGAAGATAAGATCAATGGTCAGCGGCTCCATTGGAATAACTCTTACTCGAGGCTTGGAATACAATGGTTCAAAATGGCAAGGCCAAACCTCCTCCTCGAGGTTTGGTTGGATGGCTTTCCTGCCATTAATCGTTCCATTTTTTGCCAGGTTCCAAAATCCTCTAGTACCTTTACCTTCAAGGGCTTTCTGCATTGCCTCCCATCTATCAATTTCCCATTCCGCCTTTGCTTCTAAAAGATTTTTTTTTTAAATACTCTAGTCTCCCTGATTCGTACTTTGTCACCCAATCGCAAGTGGGTCAGAAGATTTTTCAAGAAACCGGAGAACACCAGCTGCAGCTAGTTTTTACCAACAGCATGTTATTGGATCAAAAGTCCGGTCCCAGGATGGTTTTTTGCAGTCCAGGGAGGACCTGGCTTGGCATTTCGGTCTGGACTGTTCCCATAAGGTACAGGGTCATGACTGATTTGCATATGGCTGGGTCTAAACTGGGGAGGCATGGTGAGCAAAAGAACAACGGATTTAACCCAGTAGTCTTGACTGGGGGTGAATGTATGAATCATTCAGCATTCTGTCCATCATTTGTTTGTGTAGTACTTTTCGCCTTAAGTGGGATGGCGATGCCCAGACATGGGTCCCTTTCTCACTGTGCCACTGGATTCAAACTAGCCTGGATGATGATGGGTAATACCCTGAAACTGGTCCCAGGATGCTTGTTTCCGGTCCAGGGAGGACCTGGCTTGGCAGTTCATGTCTGGACTGTTCCCATGAGCCAAACGGTCAAGACTTATTTGCATTTGGCTGGGTCATTTGTTTGCGTAGCATATGATCAATAATAGTCAAACTACAAAACGTTTGTTCATGCATAAGTATTTGGAGGAATGATGTGAGTCCTGCTGGTATATTGTGATAGTCAAGAGAGGTGAGCTTTGGCAGGAACCTTGACAGGAGGTTGTCATGGTTTGCAATTATGGGAACAGGGAGACTGTGGATGTCAGTGGCGGTGGGCGGGGGTTTGAAGTTTTTGTTAATGGTGGAGATCTTGTCATGGAAGAAGTCTGCCTGGGAAAACTCCGTCCATGAAATTATTGATCTAGGTGGAGTAGTACTTAACAGCCTCTTCCTGGTTGATTGTGGTGTTAGGTCGGGATTTGTTGAGGGAGTTGGTCCACTGATTCTCTGATACGTTGTCCAGCCATGGTGTGAGGTGCTGGGAGGTATGGTGGTGGTGCTGGGGAACCTGGGATGTTGAAGTGAATGATTGTGTGGTCGGTCCAGATGAGCTCAGTGACATGGCTGAACTTAATTCTGTTGCTGGTCATAAAGATGGGGTTGACTGTGTGTCATGCATTGTGTGTGGTGTTGGTGACTAGTTGGGTGAGGATGATGTTGTTCCTGAGTTTGAGGAGGTTGGTCTTATCGGTGTCATTCAGGTCCTTGAGGTAAACGTTGATGAGTCAGAGGAAGATGTAGTGTTTGGAGTCAATAACGAGCGGGGTGAGTAATTCAGAGATGGCGTCGCAGAAACTGGGACATGATCCTGTAGGTCTGTCAGCGAGGATGCCTCTGATGTTGGTTTTGCTGTGTGTTTGGAGTTTGAAAATGAGTGGTTCCATGATTGGGATGGGGTTGTTTGTGGAAGTAGTGCAGAGGATGGTTTTTTTTGTGGATGATGGCGATTCTACCTCTGTATTTGTTGATGGGGGTCACATTGTGCTATCTTGTAGCCAACAGGAGTTGTTCAGGTGATGTCGAGCGTGGATGCTGGGTTGATCTAGGTGTTGTGAGGAAGATGACATCTGGAGTGAGGGAGGTTATGGTCTCCCAGATCTTGTGGCATGCTTGCAGAGTGATCTGCATTAAGCAGGAGGCAGTGGAGTTGTTCATACTTAGATGAGGTAAGGTGTGGTGGTCATCGTGCATGAGGGTGCTTCAGGTTTGAAGGCAAACTGTGCCAGCAGGTAAAATATCCTACCATAGATTGAGGGGAGGTGAGGCAGCAGCTGTTTTTGCAGAGTCCGGGGTTTAGGGCTCAGAGGTCGGTGATGGTGTATCTTTAAGTGGAGAGCCATGGTTCCTGGTGCTGGGTGTGGTCCAGGTCCGACGAATGCAAATAGCCTTGCATTTGGCATGCCTCCTGCACACAGCAATGAAGCTGACATTCTGAGGCTTTGATTATGAAGGTCATGGGAGGTGAGAGCAGGAGAAAAAACTGTGAGAAAACACAGGTGAGCAGCAAATGGACCAGTACAACGAGGAAGAAAATAACAGTCAAATGCAATTACAGAGGAAAAATTCAACAGACAATGGGTGATGAGGCAATACAATACAGACAAACCAAGAAACAAAAGGCAGGCGGCAAAGAATTGAACAGCTATTCAAATGCAGCAGGGGGAGAAGGCCACGCCACACAGATTAATTGGCACCACCACCAGTCAGTGGCACACCTTCTGTTGTATTGTTTGAATTCCAATCTCAATACACTGCAGGCAGACAGATATGTCAATAGTGAGGTATTCCTTCTGAGGTCATTATTTTATGCTATCAGTTGCAGGATCCAGTCATACAATTTTGAGTTTATTTATAATTGAGAACCCTCTAATACCTTTACTTATTTTCCTTAGATTTCCAGCAGTTATTATGGATAAACTGACAATAGGAGAACAGTTTTGCTTTTATGTTTTATTACAATTACCTTGCTCCCCTATGTTTTCTTTGGGTCAAATTCACTAAGGTTTTCCAGTGACTATAAAAGCATAGTCACATAACTTGTGTGCCACTTCACAATTCTACACAACACTTTCTTTAAAAAAGTTACTCCATATAGGCTCCCTCATGAAAAGCTGTGTACCAATCCCCCAAGCAGGGGCAAAAGACAACACCATGGTACTGTCCATAACGAATTTTGCTCTCAAAGTCAGAATGCAGAAAGCTGAATGAAAGCAAATTTAGAAACAAATTATAACTTTACCCAGAAAGCGTGTGTTTTGTTGTTTAGTGCAAATCATCTAGGTATTTAAAAAATGCATTTAAAAAGGTGCTTAATGTGGGCGTGGAGGACTTAACACTGGTAAAACGTGAGAGATATCTGGACCATTGGTGTCCAGGTATGCTCTGATTGGCACATTTAAATTGGATGGATGGGTCCTAAGTGGCTGACTACAATATGAAGAGTATATTACAGCAGACATTACATGACTCAAGGACTCAATCCCCAAATCCTGAAAATAGATTAAATGCCACATAAGGGGGCAGTGTGGATACATCTTGACCCTAGAACCATTTTTCTGTTTGCCAGTTCTGTGCTACCAATGCCTGGTACTGTGATACCTAGCACATATTGCTAAATAAATCTATACTTAACTCTCTGATAGCTTGGAAAATGCTTAAACTAGATGCAAAGTGTAAAGTATTTATGCAACAGTGAAAACAGTGGTAAATTTAAAACACAACACAAGAACAATCACAAACCAATTTAAAATTATAGCATAGATGTTGATAAATGAAATATCACCAAATTGACAACAATACAATAAGTAGAACTGGAGTCATGAGTTTTCAAGTTTTAGGTGAACATAGCACCAAAAAGCATAAAGAGCTACTCATGTGTACCTGACCGCAATGGACTGGCTCAAAGTCACAAGTTCAGGGTGACTGTGATGGAGCACTGGTCGGGTGAAGGGACCAGATATGTCCCCGTGAAGAGTTTACCTTCTCTGAGTCCAGCTCCACAAGAGGAGCCTCAGCTGGATTTTTGCATTGGCAAGAGTTGAGAGGATGTCAATGCTAGAGCTTCACATTAGCATGAGATATGGGCGTGTTTGGTGCAAAGAGCAGATCACTATCAGAACTTCACATTGATGGGAGACACCCATTGACCAATGTTAATGCAAGAAGCCCATTCGAGGTCATATAGAGCCCCACACTTTCACATTTTCACCTGGAGCACAGTTTGAAGCAGGAGGAGTACACTCTGATGCCAGCCAATGGTCTAGGACCTAGGGGGAAGCTCTTGGAATCAGTATTCGCTCCAGCAGAGACCAGCATCAGGGGTCAGGCAAGTCCAGTAGGTGCTGGTCAGCTTGGCAGATGCAGGGAAGGCATCTGGAATCAAGTTTGGCCCTGCAGCTCAAAGAGGAAATCAACATCCTTTGTGTCAATTCAGGGGTTCTGGGGTCCAAGGTAAGCAAAATAAGTCCTGCTTCTTTAGACAGCAAGGCAATCCTTTTTCTGAATCTTCCACAAGTCCAGGAGTGTTTGGATGATATGTTCTCAGGGGGCCAGTCTTATACCCATTGCAGGCCTGTTGGTGGGGAATGAAAATTTTCCCTAATATTCTCAGTTTCATTGCTTCGGGTCAAGTATGTCTATGGGGACAAATGCAGCATGCCAAGGCATGAGCTGCATTTGTCAGTGGACCACAGTCTTAGAAGTCAAGAAGGGGTGAGAACAGTCCTTAGGCTACCATTTGAAGTTCAAGAAGGGCTGAGGACTACATCCACAGACCATCCTGTTCAGTAGAGGAACCCGTGCCCTACACCCAATGCCTTCTTGTCCCCATGTCTGGAGGGAATACTCAACACATCACAGAATAGTCCTTTGACCTTGGATACCAGAAGAGAGGCACATTTTATTTAGGCAGAGAAACACCAATTTTTTAAAAGTGCCATTTTCAGAATAGTAACTTAAAATCTCACTTTACCATGAAAGAGAATTTAAAATAACAATTGAAGTGAATGGAACAAGTATTTCTCCAACTGCATCTAATCTGAAGTTATAATTTATTAGGTGTGCTAGGGTAACCCCATGTGAGTCTACTGGAGAGGTAGTCTTATACAGTACAATATGTCTTTAGGGGCTTTTCACTGTCAGGGCATGTAAAATGTAAACACACATAACCTACCTTTTAAGTACAATGCACCCTGCCCTATGAGCCTTTAGGGTCTACCTTAGGGGCAATGTTTAACTAATAAGAACAAACATTTAGATCATCAAAATGTTTACTTTGACAGACTGAAATGGTAGTTTAATTCTGCACTACAGGCTGCAGTGGTAGGCCTGAGACATGCTTTACATTACTAATTTAGTGGGTGGCACAATGGGTGCTGCAATCCACTAGTAGCATATAATTTACAGGCCCTGGATACATGTGATAAGGTAACCCCATGTGAGTCTATTGGAGAGATAGTCTTTAGGAGTTTTTCACTGTCAGGGCATGTAAAACGCAAACATGTAGTAGTATTTACTAGGGACTTATAAGAAAATTACATGTAGAAAACAGGTGAAGGCCAAGTTTACCATATTTAGAAGGAGTAAAGTGCACAGCGTCGTAATACCAACAAAAACGGGTTCAGCAAAAGAAGGCAAAAAGTCGGGATGACCCTGCAAAAAGGGTCCGGTCCAAAAGGCATCCACATGGGATTGGATGCCTGAGAGGGGTTGGATGCAGGACCTGGATTGGTGTTGGACATATGTATAGGGTTTGGGCTTCCTTGGGAAGTTTGTTACATGGCAACACAAAAGGGGATGATGGACGGAGCGTTTGAGCAAATCAAACACTCACCCCCAGTCAACTAATCTGGATTTAATCCATCACCATTCTTTAGCTCACTCAGCCACCCCGTTCGGACATGGCCATATGCAAATCAGTCTGACCCTGTGCCTCATGGGAACAGTCCAGCCCGAACTGCCAAGCCATGTCTTCCCTGGACCGGAAACAAGCATCCTGGGACCGGTTTCGGATTCATAATCCTCATCAGCCAGTCTATTTTGAATCCAGTGGCCAAGTGAGCAAGGGGCTCATGTCTGAGCATACCCTGCCAACTTAGCGCGAACAAAGCTGCTTTCTTTTTGACCAATTCAATAACTCTTAGGGCCAGACGGGGATGTAGAGCGGTTGCAAGCATGGCTCCTGGAGAGGCTTGACGATCTTGCTCCTGTGAGGCCCCCTCGCAAGTTGGATAAACGTGCATCTGCCCCTTGGCTTACGGAAGCGCTGGTGGCTTCACGTCGGCAATGCAAGGTAGCGGAAAGAGTATGGCGCGCGAAATATGACCCGACGGCTAAACTTGCCTACAGGTCTTTAGTAAAAGCTTATCACCGAGACATCCTCTCTGAGAAGAAGGGTTATTTCGCGAGGAAAATCGAAGCTGCCTCTAACTCTTGTAAGGAGCTATTCGCCATTGTGCGGGAGTTTACGGCTTCACGTGCTTCGTCGAATCAGACTCCTCCCCCAGAGTCTTGGGTCAGCGCGATTGCTAACTTTTTTACTTTTAAGATCCGGCTGATCCAGGACTCCTTCCCCTTGCAGGAGCCAGAGGTGCCCTGCCAGGCGGAGGATGCTCCGGGCGTCCTGTCCAGTGCAGGCCCGGTTCTGGCAGTCTTACCCCCTCTTTCCACTGCCTCATCGTTGGATCTGATGGCCTGTTTAAAATCGGGTTCACCTCGGGATGCCTGCCCCGCCAAATTTATGGTGAAAATGGCAGTAGCCATTAACCCATATGTGAACCCCCTGCTGAACTGTTCTCTTGAGCAGGGTGTGGTTCCTCAGATATGGAAGCAGGCGATGATTATTCCCCTGCTTAAAAAGCCCGGACTGGACGCGGAGGTGTTGGCGAACTACAGGCCTATTTCGCTGTTGCCCGCTTTCACCAAGATTATTGAAAAACATGTGCATAAGGTGCTCGCCGATTATCTGGAGTCCCATGATCTACTGCACCCCACTCAATCTGGATTCCACACCAATCTTAGCACCGAAACAGCACTCCTGGAAGTTTCGGAGGCGATTAAGGAGGTGCTGGATGCAGGTGGCAAGGCGATGTTGGTGATGTTAGATCTGTCGGCGGCCTTTGACACCGTCCCCCACGAGGGTCTCCTCGCAAGACTTTCTGAGATCGGTCTAAGGGGGACGGTGCTCAGCTGGTTCCGTTCGTTCTTGGCGGGCCGTCGACAAACGGTCTGGGCCTCTGCTCGCTCCGCCGAGATGTCGCCATTGGGTGTCGGAGTCCCTCAGGGCTCAGTGTTGAGCCCGACTCTATTCAACATCTTTATGACCCCTCTGGCGGCTCTGGCGGAGTCCTTCGGGGCTCAGATCGTTTCCTACGCCGATGACACCCAGCTCCTCTTTACCTGTGAGAGTGGTGCGGAGTATCCGGGGTTGCCTTGAGGCTATTTTTCATTGGTTCCAAAATAACAGCCTCAAGTGCAACTCGGATAAATCCGAGGTCCTCTTCTTTGGGTGCAGCTCAGTTCCGGACTGGAAGGTGTGGTGGCCAGAGAACATGTTTCCACCAGCAAGTTCGTCCCAGGTGGCTAAAAACCTAGGGATTAAGATCGACAACGGCCTAACACTGCGATCTCAGATAATCGGTCTTACTGGCACCTGATGTTGCGCAAGTTTCTCCCCTTACTATCGGAGGAGCATAGGAAGATTACAGTGCAGGCGATAATTGGCTCGAGAATTGATTATTCGAACATTCTTTATCTCGGCCTGCCAGAATATCTGCTTCAACGGCTGCAGGTTGTCCAGAACTCAGCAGCACGGGCAATCTTTGGACTATCTCGCTGTGCCAGAGCCTTGGGCCTCCTGCAGTCACTGCACTGGCTTCCCATCCGGAAGCGGATAATTTTCAAGGCCTTGACTCTGGCGCATAAAGCTCTGCATGCCTCAGGAGCGAAATACCTTCAAAAAAGGCTTGCCTTTTACCATCCAGCCAGGCCCTTGAGGTCAGGATCCTTGTTCCTCGCCTCGGTTCCGCGTGTAAAAAGGGCTCGTATTGGAGGCCGTTCTTTTATACTGCTGGCCCCCCAGCTATGGAATACGCTTCCAGTGGCATTGCGCAGTACATCAAACTTACTGGCTTTTAGGAAGGGTCTCAAAACCTGGCTTTTTACTTCTTAGCTGTTCCCTGGGGTTGTTTTTCTGGATCCTCTTTTTTTTCTGTCTTTTACTTGTTATGTTATGAGATAGGTGTGCAAACCAAAGCGCCGGGACACTCTTTGAGTAGCCGTGCGCTATATAAAATCAAGTATAACATAACATAACATAACATAAGTACCCAGCTAAGTGCAAATGTTGCAGAACGTGCCCTGAGATTCGCAATCTTCAAGTGCACCAGTATTGGCGTGGAAAGCTATGTCAGTGGCCGGAGTTAACAAATTGTGTACTGGCTGTTTTGGTGTTGCCCTTCTCAAGTGCCAGTGTGGAGAGGGCCTTTTCATAGAAGTTTACATGGGAAGGAAAATGCGAGCGCACATGACCAAAGACTTACTGAAGAAGTATTGTATGGTGTACTACAATAAGTTTAATTTGCAAAAATCTATTTAGACATCTTATACACTATACCTACACTGTATATGTATATATATATATATACCATATTCTATCAGTGTAAAAAGCAAGCAATAATAAAAGCTAAATGTTCCATAAACACTGGAAAAACACGTTTTCTGTTGTTTTTAGTTGTGCTAAAATGTGTAAACACTGATAACAACTGTTTTTTAAGGTATTGAAATCACCTGAAAACACTGAAAAAACCTCACCAGAATTTACCAAAAATAGAAACTGAAAACAGGAAAGCCTAATTTTGACGTACATTTTAATCTTGTTTCAGTAAAATGTATTACAACCAATAAAAAGGAGTTTGAAAACATCCAGGATAAATATAAAGATGATTTTGTACACACAGGTATCCAGAAAACATTGCCACTGCTTCGGTTGAATGACGACACATTGCAAAGAAATTGCTAGGAAAAATAAATATTAAATACAAATATTACAAGAAAAAATATACCTTCCGAAATCATATTTGCCAAAAAAGGAACTCAGAAAATTGAAAATCCAGGTGGAACCAAAATAACTCACTTTAAATAAGGGTCAGACTTCTTAGTTTACCCTCCCTCATAAATATCTGCCTTCAGGATATTAAAACCATTGATCTGATTCAATCAAAGGGTGGTTGAAATTCTGCTGCGTTGTCCTCTTACAGCAGGTTTGCCATCAAGAAATTGATGAAAACAGATAGCAGACTGACCAATGGACAATCATTTCTCATTATGATACCTACTCACACAATGAATTCGGTCGTAAATGTAAGTTTGCCACCAAATGTACCTGTCGTACACATCCCGGTAATTTATTGCTGTGATGATCTCCACTTTGAGTTTTGAGGTCTTCATACTTACAAAGCTCGCACAGTGGATTGTGAACACCCACTAAAAAATATGTTTGTGTGTATTCAAAACTCTAGCCAGTCACTTTCCGAAGTGGAAAGGGTTAGGTTTTTACTTAAATGAGGGACTATTGCAAATCCCTGTCCAGGGTGAGAAGGGGAATGGATCACTTCCGATTTGATGGGGTTGTAGAGAAAGGGGTTTCTCCAAGGAGAAAAGTATTTTCTCTGCTGACAAAAAAAAGTATATGCTTGTACAGCGCATCATATTCTCCTTATTTGGAGTCCACTGCTATAGAGAACTACTTTAAGCAGAAATATGATCCTGATGGGCATGTCACATGACTATCCCAGGAAACTGTCTGTTGACTCTTTCCATGTGGATTTATGAAATTGATAAATCCACACTCCTTTATAGGTGTACATCTGCCAGTGCAGATTTACACATGTTTGTGAATCTGTCCCTTCATCTCAAGGTTGCTTTTGTTCACGTTCAGAGGATACATGGACCGAGCAATTCAGGCTGGATTGTTTCTGTTGGAGCAGGGTCGAGATGATTTGTGAGTGTCAATATTCTGTCTGAGGTGGCATATGTTGTTACGTCTGCCAAATCAGATTACAGGCCAGATCTTCTATTAACTGGGTAAACTATAAACCCCAGACACATTTTGCCTTATTTGAAGATCCTCAGTAGGGTGCAACATGGCTATAGCAGCAAAGTGAGCATAAGATTCATACTTGGGTACACCTGTTACACTTAGGGCATGACATTGAGGAATTAAATACGATGATGGGGAGAATACTTGTATTAAACTCTGCCACTAGTAGTTACTCTGGGCTTCACTCCAGTCCATTGTTCTATTCCCACCAAGGCAGCTTTGGCTAGCCATATTCAATCCAGTCTTCTCCTTGCTCCAATAGGAACTGGGCAGCTCAAACGGCCGGGCCAGGTTCACTTTGAATGGGAACAAAACCAACCACAGAATGGTTTTGCCCTATTTGGGGCTTGTCAGTACGGAGTAGTTTGCCTCTAGTTCCACAGTGAGCACAGAAACCACATCTGGGCATTATGTTGTTCTTAGGGCATCGCAAAAAAACAATTGAGTGGATTTCTTGAATTAATCAAAGCCACTGGTAAGTATTCTGGTCCGCATTCCAGTCCATCACTCTTTTGCCCACCATGGCACCTCAGATTTGACCCAGGCATATGCAAATCAGCCATTGTTCTGTTCAAGTTGGAACCCTTTAGCCTCATCTCACACAATGTTCCTCTCTGGGCAAGAATACAAGCCATCCAAGCCCAGTTTCATTCCATTTATTCAGTCAAGATATACTTTATTCGGTTCAATTTTCAAAAACCATAAAAGTACAAGACACACATAAAAAGAAAATGGTCCAAGGATCACAATACATCATTAAAAAAGTTACATTTTACGATTAAAAAGAGGCAAGCGTTAATAAAAACATTACAGAGTAAAAAACTAGATTCAGTTATGCAATAGGCTATGTTGGTAGTGGGTATTCTACATCCAATTAATCTTTTTACCCAGTCTCACTGCAATAGTTAAAAATGTGGCCACATTATAGATTTCCCAGATATCAGTTAACATCTGAAGATATAATAAAGCTGGTTTAACCTGCCTGAACCCTCTCCCCTTTAACAGGGGAATAATGAATTTTTTCCTAATGTCTTTGAAGTGGGTACAAAAGAACAGGAAATGGGCAGTGTCCATAATTGAGTAGCCGTCGCAATTACATATGTTCAGTTCCAAGTCCCTGGTCCAGCCAGGGTGGCCGGAAATTAACAAATGGACTTTGTTCAATCGGAACTTAGTGAGAAGGTACCTGTGGTTTGGGTTGTTGACGACCTTCAAATAAAGTTCCGTTTCATGATCTGAAGAGACAAGCAATTGATGAGACCTAACAGAGGGTTTTATCAGCTCCCTGTTTTCTCTGTCCATTCCGCTATACAACAAAAAAGTGTTCTTTGTCCACTTCAAGTCAGCCTTCACAAGGGCGGATGGATTGTGAAACAGTTCAGGCCTTCCCAGCTTTACACACAATTGTTCAACATATTTCAGCCAGGGGATCTTGTTCCAATGATCTAATTTTAAGCAGTCCTTCAAGATTTCATGATTAACTTCAAGCTCTGGATTGAGCCACACAGATATCCATTTCAGAAGGGGGGCCATAGAAACTCGATCTTCCAAAAAATCCACCCCACATTCCTGATGTACAATAAAGCTTGCCGTGGATTTTGGCAAGAAAAGGATGGATTTTAAAAAGTTATCTTCGATCACTTTGAGAAATTTTACAGGCCTAAAGCCCCACAGGTCTGCGCCATACATAGCGATGGCTATACATTTAGCAGCATACACTTTTAGGACTGCCTCTATGGGCTTCACCCCAAGTTTACGTGAGAAACCAAGGACTGCAGATATGGATCGTGCCAAAACCTTTTTTTTCTCCAGCATTTGGGGGTGCCATGTAGAACCATCGTCAAACACAACACCCAGATAAGGGAATCTGGAAACTCTTGATAGCTTGTGGCCATTACAGTGTAAAGTCATGACATTTTTTTGGGCCTTAGCATGGTGGCCTACCACCATTACATTGGATTTGCCAAAATTGATACTTAAATCCAGCTTTACCATAAAATTATAAAAAGAGTTCAACAGGCTTTGCAGACCCACTGCAGTTCTAGCTATAAGAGCAGCATCGTCTGCGTACAGTAATGCGGGCAATGTATATTTCCCTGCCCTAGGTATATCTTTACATGCTGTGCCCAGTATTCCACCCAGATCGTTAATATATAGTGTGAAGAGCAGGGGAGCAAAAATGCAGCCCTGCCTTACACCGTTGGTGATACTAATTTTCCCTGTGCAGTTCCCTTTTCTGTCATAACGGACAGTAGCGGTAAGGTCCTTGTGGAGGTCTGCTAGGAAGTACACAATGTTTGGGTCAATACCTATACTAAGGAGCTAGCCCCACAACTTGGATCTGTTAACTCGGTCAAATGCCGAGGACAGATCCATGAAGGCAATGTACAGGGATCCCTGCTTTACTTTAGTGTATTTTCCTATCAACAGTTGTAGATTTAAACTCTGATCAATGGTGCTCCGTGCCTTTCTAAATCCATACTGAAGGGGGGAGAGGGTGTTAGTCTCCTCTAACCATTCAGTGAGTTTACTGAGAACCACTCTCCCTATGACCTTAACCGCGGAATCTATTAGGGATATGGGGCGATAATTTCCGGGTTCCCCCCTGTCTCCTTTTTTAAAAATAGGGACGGTTACTGATTGGGTCCATGATTCTGGGATACCTACTTTAAAAATGCTGTTGAAAACTCTAGCTAAGATTTTGGACCAGAATAAAATATCCACTTTAAAAAGATCGGCGGGAACCCCATCCGGCCCGGGAGCTTTATTACTAGTCATTTTTTCAATTGCTAAGGCCACCTCTTCCTCATCCTCCATTAGGCTATAGGGGAGTTGGTATAAACTGGTCATGACCTCAGCCCCAGGGGTTTCCTGTTCATAAACAGATTTAAAGTGCAAGTGCCATTTGTCTTCTTGGATGCCACAATCCAGTTCATTATTGCTTGAGTCCGAAAAGAATGGTTGGCTGACCACGGCCCAGAATTTGGCGCTACTTTTCAAGACATCAGTTGAGGTCAGGTCGGCCCAAGCGTCCTCTCTAATCTCACGCCGCCTTTTCTCGATGGTGGTCTTGTATGCTTTCCTAAAGGTAGCCACGAGATTTCTGTCTACTGGTTTGGATTTTAAGGCTACTTTTAACTAGTGATTAGCAGGAGAACATTTGTTGTCAAACCAGCCTACCTTTTCTTGAGTTTTCCTTTTACACTGTCGTGTCAGGTGGGACACGATGTCGGCGCAGACCCTATTGTACGCCTCTAACGCCTCTATGTCCCCCGCCTGGTCATTCAAGCAGAGTTTAAAGGCCTCCTGGCTACTTATACACAAATTACCAAAAAAGTCCTCAGGGATTATTTTACACCATTTAATTCGGCGGGCCTGGTCAGTTGGTCGTAAATCACATTTATCTACTAGACTCAAGCTTCTTTCCTTAATATCAAAAACATTCTTAATTTTTAGTACAACCAGATTGTGGTCACTAAAATGGGACCTTACAACAGTATAACAAATAATATGCCATAACTACTGCTCAAAAAGATATAATCAATGGTGGACCCACTGCCATGACCCGTAAAAGTTGGAATGCCCTCTTCCCCCCCGAGTGGCAACATTAATCCGTTTTCAGCTAGCAGGGATTCTAAAAAAGTTCCCTGCTCTGAATGTTCAAAATGGATGTTCTCTTCTTCTGGGGGGCCAAATAGAATATTGGGGGGACATTTTTCCTGGCAACCATGGACATTAAAATCTCCCAGTAGAATAACAATACAATCAGGCTCCATAGACTCCTGGCAGTTGACTAAAAAAGAGTTTAACTTCAACAAGTTGTCAACTGGGTGTTCTCTATCAAAGGAGTTGTAGAAGTTCACTAACAGTACAGCATTAAAGCCCCTGTGTGTGATTAAAACTGCAAGACAATAGGGGCTACCAGTAGGAATTTCTTTATAGGTGCCTGAGATTTTTGCAGATATCAAAGTAACCAGACCACCTCTGGCCCGCTCTCGCTTTGAGTTAACAGCTGGGAGGAAGAAGGTGGTGAAACCGTCCACTGTAAGTAAATTTTCGGTGGCCCACGTTTCCTGCATGGCAATTATATCCATAGTGCCTATGAGGTCTCTCCAATGAGGGTCATCAATTTTATTCCTAAGGCCCGCAATGTTCCATGTGGCCAGTGCGATCCCCCGCCTGCCCCTTTCATTCCCATCAATCACACACAAAGCTGTCCCTCCCTCAGTACCCTGACCTATAGTTAACATTGGATCAGTACTTAGCTCAGGGTTTAATTCCTGTGCAGGCTGACTGCTCTGTGGAGAAGTGTAAGGGGCATTTAGCAGTTGTTTAGTGGATGAGCCCAGTGTTTGTCAATCTACCCAATCCATAAATGACGGGTAATCATAGTGATTGAACGTTGGGACATTAAAGTAGTTTTCTTGCCCATTCACATAGTGATAATCATAATGTGGGTGGTTATTTTGGGGCCCTGCAGCAAACCCGCCCTGGAAAGGTCTAGCCCTTCTTCTCCTGACCACATTCCATCCGTCCTCACCACCCTCCTCCCAGCCACGGGGTTGAGCCTCCCATGGGGGATTGAACTTCTGTCTGTTTTTATGTTCCTGAGGGCCCTTTAACCAACTCCATCTTCTATCGGGTTGATTCCCCTGAGCATAGAAGTAGGAGAGAGGCCTGGCAGTGACCGTGCTCGCCTGATAGCGTGGTATGCCGGCACAGATGTGATTTACTACCTGTGGGTTCTCAAAGGTGACCACAACGCAGTCACCTTGTAGGTTTTTCCTGTTGCCTCCAACCCAAGGAGTTCTCTCCACCATTAGGATGTTACTGGGCATGCCAGGCGGTAGTGGGTGATTTTTGGACAGCCAGTGACATACCTTATTTTTTAGGGTTTGGTGGGACTCTGTTTCAGTTGGTACAAGTTCAGTAACCCCGGTCAAGATCACAACGTAGGAGCATGCATCCGGGGGAAGGTGGATGTTTCTCCGTAGTTCTCTCTTTTCTTTAGGGGCCTGATCTAGTTTAGGAGTCGGGGTGTGGGGTCTTTAAACTTGACCTGGGGGGTTACCTTAGATTTGGCAGGATTCGATGTCTGTTTTGGGTCAGGGGTTTTTGAAGTAGTGCCTCCTGAGTTGATGGTATTAGTGGGATTGCTGGGCACATTTTTTTTGATAATAGGGACATTTTTGTCAACTATGGAAGGCTTATTCGTGACCTTCTTTGCGTGGGGTATCTTATTATCCAAACTGAAACTGGGAGCACTTATGTCTTTATGAATGTTTTTTAAAATGGTTTCTAAGCAACGTAGCCTAACCTCAATGGGTTCAAGGAGGATTTTTAACATTTCGAAGATGTTGTTATTTACCATGTTTAAGCTGTTCCTATCCTCGTTGCTTCTGACATGATTATCTACTTCACCACTTAAATCCAACATTTCCTCTAAACTGCTGTCTATAACGGTATAATCTGGTAGGCTTAGGGGTAGGCCCACATTGGCTTGGTGAGCTCCATCAGCGTCAACAGTGTGAGCAACCAGAATGCTGTTTGAGTTTAGAGGCGCCGGGTCTAGGGTAGTTTGATCTAAGTTCTGAGTAGTCTGTGCTTTTTTCCCTTTACGTGTAACCAGTTTGGTCTTTTGTTTAGGAATTGCCCCCTCTTTTATGCCCCTTTGATGTGCATTAACCATGGAGGCGTTTTCAGACTCATTAGATACACCGCTCTCTACTAACAAAGCGAGATTAGGTGTTGCCTCCAATCCTTCTTGAGAGCTGAAATCATCATGGCCCCCCTCATTATGAACAATAGCGAGAGTATTTGGACCTGTTGCCGCATGTGGGGTGCAAGCTTGAGCTATAAGGCCTAAGGAAGATCTCTTGGCCATAGCCAAATCTTGAGACACCCTTCTATCCATTAATATAATCCCTTCGTCTATAAGGGCATGAGTCCGAACAATAAAATCATCAAGGGTACCAGTCAATTTTTTGGCTCCAGCGGCTGCCATGCTTCTAGTCTCTCGACAGTTCATAACAGACCCCGGAAAAATGGCAGTGGGAGGTTGCAGAAATTACGTATAAATCACAAAAGTCAGTCTGTTATATTGGTCCCAGTAATAGTAAAAAGAGCAATGGACAAACTTACAGTTGTTTTGGAGGTCCGTGGGCCCAAGGGCTGGGAATCAACTGACAGGGTGTATGGCCCAGGCCAGGCTCCTCAGGCCTCTGAGGGCCACAGAGGGCCCGCCCTTTGCCCGGGCTTAGCCCCGAGGGTCCCGCTCGCGTCCCGCGTAGCTGGGTCTATCGCTATTATTAAGCGCCTCCTGGCGCGACGTCACTGTTGCGCGCCGCCGCCGCGTTGCCTGCCGGGAACTGTAGTCCCGGAGCGGTGCCGCGATTTTCCCTGGAAGTGACTCTTGGCTCCGGTGGCGGCGTTCTCCCAGCAAGAGAGCTGCAGGGCAAGTGACTCCTGGCTCGGTGGCGGCGTTCTCCCAGCAAGGGAGCTGCAGGTAAGTGACTCCTGGCTCGGTGGCGGCGTAATTAGCGCTGCGTGTTGCCTCCTGTGCTCTCCCCCACTCCGCCGGGTCTATCGCTGTTATTAGGCGCCTCCTGGCACGACGTCACTGTTGCGCACCGCCGCATTGTCTGCCGGGAACTGTAGTCCCGGAGCGGCGGCACGATTTTCCCTGGAAGTGACCTTTGGCTCCGGTGGCGGCGTTCTCCCAGCAAGGGAGCTGCAGGGCAAGTGACTCCTGGCTCGGTGGCGGCGTTCTCCCAGCAAGGGAGCTGCAGGAAAGTGACTCCTGGCTCGGTGGCGGCGTAATTAGCGCTGCGTGTTGCCTCCTGTGCTCTGCCCCAATTTAGTCATATGTACCTTGTTTCCAGTACTGCAGCGAGCATGAGACCCACATCTGGACATATCCATGATACAAAGGGTGTCACAAAGAAGAATTTAAAAACTAATGGAGATAAGGCTTGACTTAATCTCAGACATATGTCATTACTCTTAGCATGAATAGACCTATTTTAGGAAGTATGTTACTACCATATAAATTACTTAACAGATTAACATAATCCAAAATAAAGTTTTAATCAACTTGTATCACATATAAAGTAATTCACCTTCTGTATTCTAAATATCTTTGTTAAACATAATATCTTCATCCAGTACAAACAATACATTAAGTAGCTTCCACAACATCACCCTGAAGGCCAAGAAATTGAATACATGCAAGGTGGCTTCACAAGCTTTGTCTGGGTCAGCTCTGCCACTATCTGCACCATTGCACACATAAGATGTGCTGAAACCTTCTTGTGTTTTTGACTAAAAATGAAAACGTATCTGTTGAAACTGCCCTTAAGTTAATCTTCCTATGTCTGAAAGCTCCAGGTCCCTTCTTGCAGCTGACTTCCCCCATTCTCAATCACCTATTTGTTCAGGCCTTAGTACATACTCTAAGGCGAGCTTCTTTTTGCACTCTGCCAGCTCCTCTTTTTAATTTCTTTGCCTCACTTCTTACTATCAGCTCTTCTCAAACTCAACTTATGGTTTCTTCCCCTTATCTGTTCTAATAAAATGGTGATTTCCGATACCGATTATATTTTGTTGTTTGTTAGTCGTTTTCTACAGCATACTATGCTGTAACGTGTAAATCATGCTGGAACACTTTCAGTGAGTGCACTTTATTAAAGGGCAAAGTTAAATGCACACATGGCCCATCTTTGATAGCACCAATAACCAGTTAATTTGGCACATTGCATTGTCTGGGAGTAATGATTTTAACCCTCTAAACCGCTCGCAGTGGTTTGTTTCCCTGGTGTTGCTGCCTGAGACTTTGGGATATCTATTAACAGCGGGACTGCGAGGACCAGCAGCACGTCTTTCTCCTCAGCTGTGCCTCTTCCTGCCCTCCCACGCCAAAGACCTATAACTATTAGCGGCCCCCGCTTCGCGGGAGCCGCTCGCAGTGGTTTGCTTCCCTGGTGTTGCTGCCTGAGACTTTAAGATATCTATTAACGGCGGGACTGCGAGGACCAGCAGCCCGTCTTTCTCCTCAGCTGTGCTTCTTCCCACCACTCCCACTTGCACCTATTTCTTTGAGAGACCTCTCCGCTCCGCGGAACGTGCGTGGGCACACGCCGGGCCCGTTTGAGCCCGTTTGAGCCAGGAGAGGCTGGGCTGGGCCACCCCACTAAAGGCTGAAGATTGTCCAGTAAGTTGCTTTTTGTTTGTTTGATACATTACAGTACTCGAGAATGACAAGTCGCTCAGGAAAAAGTACTAAGACACTGTCTGGCGGCTCGGTGGTGGGGACACTCGACAATTTCATTGTCAGAGCTGCATCTGTGCTAGCAAGAGAAATTGATAACACTGAGCGCCGACTTTCACTTTACCTGGCCCATACTAAGCATTCATCATTGGGCAATATTGTCCTGGCAAAATCAACAGAGCGTAGCTCAATCTCAAAAGCCATTATTCATCCGTCCCCTTTATGCCTGGACATTGACTCAAATACTACAGACATACCAACCCAAATAGCAAGTGGGTCTACTACTTTCCAACTTAATGATGCTGTTACTGTAGTGAGCAGGCTGCCGGATGGGGGTATCAACTCGTGCATCAACATTAGCCAAGTCTGGTGTTAAATCTACCTCGACAGGAAAATCATTGGGTGCAATATTAAAAAAGAAACGGGGAGGGGGCGCTAAAAGGGGTAAGCAAGCTAAAAGCCCCAAAGAAAATTGCCCGGCGCCAACATCAGTAGATCAATTTAATTAGGATTCTGAATCACACGGAGAAAATAACATCACCTCTAATGCCATAGTTGGAGGCCCATTGGTTCTTGATGAAGGCTTCTGGGCCAAAATTGGTGGTATTGTTGCTTCTTCTATCCGACCTATCACGGACAGATTAAAAGTCGTTGAAGAAAATTGAACAACTGACTTTATCAAATTTAGAACTTCATAAACAAGATAAACTTAAAACACATTCAACACCTCAAACCATAACTAAGCCTTGTGTTGTGGATTTGACGGAAGGAATCTCCCGAAGCGACGTCGAAAGAAAGTGGACTGCATAGAAAAAACGCATCTAGCCTACAGGGAAAAAAAGATTTACCCAATAGAATTGAAGAACAAAACGTGGTAGCGGAGGGTGGATTGAACAACGGCAAGGGGGTCAATGGAAATGAGTTTAATGATGAAAAGGTGGTACAAGATTCATCGCTCATAAATGTTGATCTTCCCCCGGAATCTGTTCCGTACGTCGTAGTTTTAACAGGGGTCCCAGAGCTAGGGAAAGATAGCCAGGAATCGTTCCTAGAGCTAAAAAATAAAACTACACACTGGCTCAATGCACACAGACCCTTACCACACTACGTTCAAAGTAAGATCTTATTTGTACGCAGAGTAAACTGGGTAGGTACATCTAGAAAAAACATCCAGGGAGATTGCATTATCGTAAATTTCCAGGATAGGCAAGCAGTACAGCATATTTGTGCTGAGTGGCCTACCTTTACTAACACCAAAATACAGCCCCTAGCTTTTACCTATTTTTACACCCCTGAACTGCCAAGGAAAAATCGTAATCAAGGGAGAAGGTAATGGGAAGCGAATTATATGGCAAATGGCCCGATGAAAGTGCAAGATTATGAGGGATTTGGGTTGGAATATGGTTTCCCCACTAATGATAGATACAGCGTGCTTGAAATGGTTGACTGACTCACCCCATTAACAACTATATCTAGAATCCCTAATATAGACAAGGTAAGAGATAATAAGGGACAACATAGTGAACATAGTCCTATTAATGTTAGCATGGAGGGAAAATGTGCACACTGTAAATGATAAAGTGTATACAAGGAATGAGCCCATCCTTTCTACAAATAACAGAGGTACCCCTTGCGAATTTCTAGCATTTCACCGGGGCAGGGAACGGGAAAAAGCGAGGACAGAAAATGAACTGAATTTACAACACTGTTCATGTACTGGGGTCCGAAAAAACCTGGGGGTAAATAATAGCGACCATGTCATAAATGGGAACATACAAAAGGGCGATACCATTGCCTTTGTATCCTGAAACGTAGCTAGGCTATCTAATAAGGTCAAGGACCCAGAGTTTTTGTCTTTTATACAAGATTTTACCATCATTTGCCTCCAAGAATGCTGGAATCGGGAAGATATACATATAAATGGCTTTCGTACCTTTCATACCCCTGCTATCCCGTCACTGAGGGGTAGAAATAAAGGGAGACTTTGTACCTATATTCCAAATACACTGAATGTTACGGCTGTAAAAGCCAAAATTTACTCTGATTTTTATCAGCTGTTAGAAATAAATGTAGGAGGTAATCAAGCTATTGTTGTGATTACTTTTTATAACAATATCCCGAAGGGAGAGATAAGTAGGGTTTTCAAAGACATTACACAAACCCAGAGGATATTTGCTCTGTGGAGAGATGTGTTATATGGTTGGGGGATTTTAA
This sequence comes from Lissotriton vulgaris, assembly GCF_964263255.1. Lineage (NCBI taxonomy): Eukaryota > Metazoa > Chordata > Amphibia > Caudata > Salamandridae > Lissotriton > Lissotriton vulgaris. The sequence goes on from NC_141693.1 coordinate 576,774,190, forward strand.
TTGATTTTTATGCCCTAACAGTGACTCGGGCATTTGTGGTTTGAATGATGTTAATGGTGACCCTTGTACTCATTTTTTACACACGTTTGCCGGAAACTGTTTTAACGATTTATTATTTCATCTGGATCTGGGCTTTGTAAATAAATTATGCATCACCCAGGCTCCTTTTGCGCCCACATTTAATGGCAGGGGAAGCAATTCAGTGATAGACTTTGTACTGATTTCTAATAGTTATTCCCGGCATGTTTTCACTTTTAAAACGGGTGATTTGGCATTAAGCGACCCTTTCTCAAATAGTTTCTCTCTTTTTCTTGCAGCATGTAATAGAAAAAAACCGACTTATTTGATAACTTATATAGCCATAGACTAAGTCTAGTGAAAAAGAACGGCTATAGTATAAAATGGAATAAAGTAGAGCCTACTGCTTTCTTTGAGAATTGAGAATTTAATCAGGAATAAGTATAATGAATTTGTAACATGTCTCACAGATAACGATGATAGCACCTCAGTTATCTTGGCTTTTCGCAACATTTCTGAGGAAATCTGTAATTCTCTTACAGGAAGCGCGAGGCAAAACAAACCTAAGGCGCAAGGGTGATTCGACTCAGAGTGCAGTAAAACACATGCTTACTTGAAGTTGGCACTCAAAGCCGAACCTAGAAACGTTATCGAAATTAGAAATGCTAGAGCCACCTATTACAGTGCAACAAATAACAGAAAGAGGGAACTAAAGCACAAAGCGTGGAAGGCCTTGCATCAAGCCTGTTTGGTGAAAGACAACATAGGATTTTCGAAAGCGGTAAACGCCCGTTTTTTGTAGACAGAAAAAATGACTCCATAGAGGTGGCAATAAATGAGGACACCTGGGTTAACTATATTACAGAACTGTATAAAATAGACGATACTTTAGGGAGAGTGCATGCTGAAATAACTGGATTAGAGGAAATTAATATTCGTGGTCAAGTCCCAATTGTTATTGTCTTTACACTATCTGAAGTGGTAATTGCTATAGCGGAGAAAGCAGCAGGAAAAGCCCCAGGGCCAGATGGGGTTCCTGTAGATATTTATAAATCTAATGTTAAGTGGTGGGCACCCCTTATGACCAATGTTTTAAATAGTTGCAATAAAGCTGGTTTCATTCCAACATAGCAAGAGGCCGTTGTGGTCCCAATCTTCAAGAAAGGAGACCGGAACGACCCAAAATGTTGCAGACCAATTTCATTGCTGGACTTGATGATGAAGGTGGCGGGAAGGATAATACTAAACAGACTACAGGTATGGGCGGATGACACGGGTATTCTCTATAGATTCCAATACGGTTTTAGAGCAGGATTAGGAAACGTTGAACAAGGTTTGATAGTAGGCAAATATGTGGTGGCAAAAAGGGAGAAATTATACTTAACATTCGTTGATTTGAGCTCTGCTTTCGACTGCTTGAACCACAAAATGTTATGGTTAACACTGCTGCAACTAGGTATGGATGTAAATCTTCTGATTTTTATTAAAGAATTATATAGGAGGCTAGTGCAATGGTTCGCTATGGTAATAATGGTGAGTGCACTGCAACATTTCCAGTAAATAAAGGAGTTAGGCAGGGATGCATACTCGCACCTTTTTTATTTAATTTATATATAAATAGTGTGGCATCCCACCTTACCCAAGAGAGACAGGACTCCCCTCAAATTGGAGACCTCGCAGCACACATTTTATTATACGCGGATGACGCGGTAATTATGTCCAGGACTCAAGTAGGTCTACAGAGATTGCTTACTTGCTTCTCAAACTATATGAATGCTAAGGGTCTAAAAAGTAACATTTCTAAGCCTTTTCATTTGTGTTGTACCACTAAGAGGAACCCTGTGTGTTAAACCTTCCTATCAAACACTAAGATAGAGACAACCAACACATTCTCCTATTTGGGCATACATTTTAATAAGAAGGGGACTTGGTCATCAGCTGCATCTACTAGGAAATTAGCTTTCTCGCGTGCCATTGGAGCGCTGAGAAACTTAGCTGACAAACTGGGGGGATGACCCGTACAAGTCCTGGTGGACATATATACATCAAAATGTGTGTCCACCGTAACATACGGTGCAGGAATCTGGGGGATAGAGGATACTCACGAGATCCAACTATGTGAGAACGCTTTCCTCCGGTACCTATTAGCAGTCCCAAGGTCCACTTCCACATACGTGTACCACAAAGAATTAGGTCTAGTTCACATTTCGGACCTCATCAGAGTTAGCCCTATTCTATTGTGGCATAAGGTTTGGACCTCTGAGGAGTCTGGACTCAATAGGGATATAATTACAAATTGCCTGAACCTACAGGGGGACCTTAAAATCAACTGGTTGACATATTTAAGAGCTTCCTGAGAGACATTGGACACCCTGAATACTTTGAGTCCTCGATCTGTCTTGGAGATCAAACATTGGCTACTAGAGGGCAGCAAGATCTCCGTCATGGAGAATCAACTGATCCTACAAGGTCAGGGCATCCAGCAATATCTTATTTCTGTCCAAAGTAGCTATTCCCGCATGTTATTGACCCAATTCAGAGGAGGAAGTTGTTTTAGACTACTTACGTTTCCCGATGTTAATTCTTGGTCTAGAAACTTGATCCTGTGTCCTTGTGATTATATATCTGAACAATCGATGTTACATTGCATTTTGTTCTGCAAATGTATACTTTGCCCAGTAGAAAATATTTAATCCTCTTGCTGAGAAAGTGGGGTACGAGACAATGTAGACTGGGCTTTGTGAGAATACAAATGTTAGAAGACGAAACAACTATGTATTTAGTGTCAATGTTTTAAAAAACCATAATTAGACATAGACTATCAATGAATTGACTTAATCGTTTATAATGCGGAAGACTAGCATTGCATTGTTTTTAAATCAATGAAGATCCTAGAAGATGAAATGACTGTGGATTAACAATGAATTGATTCAATTGTTTATAATATTTTAGACTAGCACCGCATTGTTTTAAATGAATTTCATTGTATTCTTATTGAATTTTTTCCCTCTTTACTGACATTCCAAATTCCACATTGCCATGAATTTGAAATATTTTGATGATTATGTACCCGCAATTTTTAAAAAAATGTAAATTTACTTGTGCTTTTGTGATTTCCTATAATTGAAATCGAATAAGGCTATTTTTGATTTGATTTGATTTGAACCCTCTAAACACTCTAAACTGGTTCTCTGCCCCTTTGGTTAAATATTAATGTGTACCTGAAGATTAAAGGGTGGAGTCAGAGTTAAGTGAATGCATGCCATCCACCAAAATCGTATTCAGAAGGGATTGCTGTCTTTATATTCCTATTAGCATAGCTAGGTTATTCACTTCTATATATCTAGATGCATCACATCTGCAAACCTCTATGTTCCCCTTATCATTTTCAATCTGTTTTTTTTTATAATCAACAGTCTCTGGATTGGGGTTTAGTACAGTAAGAGTGTTGAGCAATTGATGGACAAGAATAGTGCAGTTTGGAGGAGCAATCAATAAAACCCCTATTTTAACGTGAAAGAGTCTGAGCTGCCGATGAGACGTCCATGCTTGGATCCCTGGGAGTTTGAGCAAGGAAAGAGACGTCATTAGTTGAAGAGCTGTTCGAGTGAAGTTGAATATTGTCAGCGTGGCCTTGATATGGTATTTAAAAAAATTTCAACATTGGCAAGGGATTGTATATAGAGGAAGCGTATACGAAATAAATTACATTCTTAAGAGACCTTTTTTTGGAGTAACGAGGCCCTTGAAATTGAATGAATGATATCGGTTCAATACATTCTAGGGACCATATCATGAACATGTGTGCTTGCAGAGAGGCCAGTTTTGTGTTTATTTTTAAGACTCTCTATTATCTACGGCAACTCACACATGATCCATGCAAGTGCAGGGACTGTTGGTACTACACTGTGGTAACAGGGACCAGAGATTGTCTTCCTGTTTCATCTGTCTGCTGCCTGCATCTCATCCAGTAACTCTGAACAATAATATATTATGTGATGTTCAAGTAGTTTAGTAAAGGACAGCTCTATACATTTCTACATCTTTTTGAAGAAAGAGTCAATTTTTTACAAATTTTCTAGGACTTTCAATTACATTCAGATGTGAAGGCGGAATGTTTCTTAACTGATTGCAACAGCTCTTAATTGTGTTTTTGATGGATTTATTTCCAGTCTCACAGAAGTTGATATGGCCTTGAAAATCAATTGTCCATATTTTTGCTCACAGGAAATCTGACTCCAAACGGTAATATTTTCCTTTTCTCATTACATTTTATTGAGGACCATTAGCCTAATCATTTATGTTCTACTCTTTTTAGTGAGGTGCAGACAAAATATCAGCAAAAAATATTGTGTGAAAAAGATATTGTGTCATGAACATCGAGGACACATATATAGTGAGTATTAGTTCCCATAGGCAAACAAAGTTTTACTATATATAACTTCATATAAATATAGCTTGATGATATATATATCATGTGATCAAGCCTCTTGGTGGAGGTGAAAAGCGTCATGGCGGACTGCTGGCTTATCATTTGGCAACAGTTTGATCATGGCAATGGACTACAATATACAGCGTAGTATGAAATGGCTGCAAGTACGATTTTGCGCCCACTTGGCATGATTTAGCAGTTGATGAGAGAGATCCTAACAAATATATGCCCACTGGGGCATGGACACTATTTTCGCCATTTTTCGCTATTTGAAACTGTATGATTTTGTCTAAAGGCTTTTGCTGTGGCGCACGGACGCCGTAAATATTGCTCAAATTATTAGAACTTTATTGGACTGCAGGCGGACAACAATTATGATTATTTGTCTTTTCGCAAAACGAGTATGAGCAATTTATCATTTATTACTATATATGAAACAGCCATAGAAAGAATGTTTATCTTGCAATCATTATTTCAGCCATGAAATTCAAGAAATTATCGGCAGTATTTTTTTGATATGATAAATCATAATTTTGAGATAATGTGAATTAATTTCATTACAATGTATAAGAAGACAGTGCAACCTGTATTATTATGTATTGAGTTGAAATTGCTGTATAACATAATGATTATTGAGTCTTGTTAAAAGGGCCGCCATGATCACAATCTGTTACTGCACACACAGGGTGAGAGTCCTATATCGATTGTTGATGTGGGATAAATATGGGCACATAACATTAAAACGGCTGAAATGTGAGCAAGCCATAAGGTGAAACGCGTTGTTTCCTGCCAAATAAACCTTTGCGCAATAGCAACTTGAAGTGTCCAGGTACGTCTGTTCGTATGAACTTGGTGTTTTCTGGATTTATTGGATGACCGGTAGCCTCACCTCGGATCGCCTGTGAGCTGGCTTGGAGTGATCCGAATAACCGGAATTGCTGTGGTGAAATATATATATATATATATATATATATATATATATATATATATATATATATATATATATATATATATATATATATATATATATAAATGTATTGGAGATATACCTACCTGTTGTGGGCTCTTCCATTGTGGGTGAGTTGTTTGGTGTATTTGTAGCGGCTGAGCCTAGGCTGCGGAAGGAGCCCCGTTGTCTCTGAACAGACCTGCAGTCGTAAAAGAGATGCGATGGTAAAAGGAACAGGAGACGATTTTGAAAGTTACAAGATGCCGAACTAGTATTGTGATTGGATGCCGCAACCTACTTGGGAAATGACTTTAACAATGAACTATGATGGCTGATAACCCACTGGGGTAAGAAACTAAGCACCGCAAATACCAGAATGCTATGGGTGCGGTGACGCCCCAAGAAGTGGGAACTAATTGTTAATCAGGTGTTTAAAAATGCTTCAGCCGTCTTGCAGTTCTAAATGCCATTAGTCCCTGATGAAATGCTACCAAGGCATGAAACGCGTCGGACACTTTGGACAATTTCAGTGGCAGCAGTTTGCTTTCCTGTTTTCGGCAACTTTCGAATAAACGTATTGGGGATATACCTACCTGTTGTGTGCTTTTCCATTGTGGGCGAGTTGTTTGGTGAATTTGTAGCGGCCGAGCCTAGGCCACGGAAGGAGCCCCGCTGTCTCTGAACAGACCTGCAGTCGTGCAAGAGGTGCGACGGCAAAAGTAACAGGAGCCGATTTAGAAAGTTACAAGATGCCGGACTAGTATTGTGACTGGATGTCGCAACCCACTTGGGAAATGACATTAACAATGAACTATGATGGCCGATAACCCACTGGGGTAAGAAACTAAGCACCGCAAATACCAGAATGCCATGGGCGCGGCGACGCCCCAAGAGGTGGGAACTAATTGTTAATTAGGTGTTTAAAAATGCTTCAGCTGTCTTGCAGTTCTAAATGCCATTAGTCCCTGATGAAATGCTACCAAGGCATGAAATGCGTCGGACACTTTGGACAATTTCCGTGGCAGCAGTTTGCTTTCCTGTTTTCGGCAACTTTCGAATAAACGTATTGTAGATATACCTACCTGCTGTGGGATCTTCCATTGTGGGCGAGTTGTTTGGTGAAAATATATATATTACCTACTGGCGATAGCCAGTAGGTATATATAGTTAGGATTTTTTCTCTATGGGACTTTTGAAAATTCTATGCCTAATAACTTTGGCGTTTGTGGACGGAATCGGCTGAAATTTTCAGGAAAATGGCACATTTTGTTTCTGAGCAGCTCCTGGAAATTTGGGGGGGGTTCGTCAAGGGGGGGCTGAGAAAAAAGGGGGGTCCCAAAACGCGATTTTCCCATGTTAATTTCCATAGGGCGGTTGGACTCACTTTTAGCCCGAACGGCTGAATGGATTTACACGAAACTTGGCAAAATTGTAGGGACTGTTAGCCCGATGTGCCTTTGCTAGGTCTCAATATATGTGCTTCAGTGGATTTTGAGAAATTAACGTTTAAATCAAGATATATATCTGTAACAGCGCTCCGGGCAGCGATCCGGTTCGCGAACTTTTCGCGTATCGGAACTTTGCGATGCGAAGCTGATTGGCTCTCCGGTGTCTGTCAACATTCTAAACAGTCCGTAGCGGCCGCCATCTTGTCTCTCGGTAGGATCGAGAGACAAGAGGAGGCCAAAACAAAGGGGGAAATGTAGGAAAGGGGGCAATGTAGACCCCTTCTGACCCCCTAGGATTGATGAGGGGGATATTATAGAGCCACGCGGGGCAAAAAAAAAAAATCCGATTTTTTCGCCGTAAAGACGCGTCTTGGTTCGCGAACCGGGCAGCTAACCGGGCAGCTAACCGGGCAGCTAACCGGCAGCGTAACGTGAGTCGGAGGAGTAGCTGATTGGCTGTCAACATTGTAAACAGTCCGGAGCGGCTGCCATCTTGTCTCTCGAGAGACAAGATGTGGTGAAAAACGAAGGGGGAAATGAAGGAAAGGGGGCAAGGTAGACCCCTCCTGACCCCCTAGGATTGATGAGGGGGATATTATAGAGCCACGCGGGGCAAAAAAAAAAAATCCGATTTTTTCGCCGTAAAGACGCGTCTTGGTTCGCGAACCGGGCAGCTAACCGGGCAGCTAACCGGGCAGCTAACCAGGCAGCTAACCGGCAGCTAAGCTAAAAAAAAAAAAAAAAAGATTCGATTTTTTCGCCGTAGAGACGCGTCTTGGTACGCGAACCGGGCAGCTAACCGGGCAGCTAACCAGGCAGCTAACCGGCAGCTAACCGGGCAGCTATATCTGTAACAGCGCTCCGGGTAGCGCTCCGGTTCGCGAACTTTTCGCGTATCGGAACTTTGCGAAGCGGAGCTGATTGGCTCTCCGGTGTCTGTCAACATTCTAAACAGTCCAGAGCGGTAGGGATTGTTTGTTTGATGTGCCTTTGCAAGGCCTCAAGATATGTGCATGTGTGGATTTTGTCTAATTAAGGTTAAAAAAATATATATATCTGTAAGCGTGCTCCGGCGCGCTTACGTTACGGGTTTGGTTTGCGCTGCAGAGGCGACGCGTCATGAGGCGTCTCACGTGGCTACGTGATACGTCACGTAATAAAGAGTATATTTTACAGCTACAGATATTAGCTTTTAAAAAACCAATGAAATTCAATGAAAAAACCACAGGTTATAGACTATATATAGTTAGGAATTAGCATTTACAAAACCTTGAAAATTCACTGAAAAAACCATAGGTTATAGACCATATATAGTTAGGAATTAGCATTTACAAAACCTTATTTTACTCGCACAAAACCATTGAAATTCCATATATAGTTAGTTGCACTAACTATATATCGCGCACCCGCAATCCACTGCTGATGATGTCACATATTACATCATTCATGACATGGTCAGTGACATCACTGATGACATCACTGATGACATCTCAAATGACATCACTGATGACATCACTGATGACAACATCCAGTGACTGTATGTTTCTGTAAAGTTAAAATATGTCTTATATTTTGAAGAATGAGTGGATGTATAAGTGTCTGGATGAAGGATTTAGTAGGTGCATGACTGACTGATTGAGTGAGTGATTAAATGTGTCTCACTGAGTGCATGGGTTAGTGACTAAACTGTTTTAATTTGTGCATCATTATATCTGTTGTTCTACAAACTGCTGCATATGTTGATCAGTAGCTATATGAGTAACTGTATGGGTTGATTGGTTGTCCAAGTATTTGTATGGGAAACTGAGTGTGTGTGTATGGGTGGCTGGAAGGTGTGTGACTCTGTACATAGATGTGTGAGTAGTTGATTCACTATATGTATAGATTCAAAAGTGCATGTGCAAACAGCTGTATGGGCGGTTGACTGTGCATGAGTGTATTAGTGAGTGAATGGATATCTCAGTGCTACATGTCAAAATAAGTACATATGTAAAACACAGTACATGTGAGAGTTGACATCTATAAATAACTGTGCATAAGAGCCAGTGAATGTGTGAGTGGCTGTATGGATCATTGTGAACATGTATCAGAGATTGTATAAGAGAGTAAAGTAAATATGTGTTAGTATATGTTTGAATAAGTAAGGTGTGTATAACTGTATAGTTGAGAAAATGGAGGTGTGATTGATTTTTGGCATAACTGACTAGGTGTGTGAGTAACTCCATGGATGAGTGACAGTCTGTGACTGTCTGTTTACACTGATTGTATCTAAGGTTATATTAGAGTCTGAAGAGGTTCATGGTATTATCACATGAATGATATCATCAGTGATGTTATCAGTCATGTCAAATGAGATGTTTTCAGTGATGTCATCAGTGATGTCATTTGAGATGTCATCAGTGATGTCATCAGTGATGTCACTGACCATGTCATGAATGATGTAATATGTGACATCATCAGCAGTGGATTGCGGGTGCGCGATATATAGTTAGTGCAACTAACTATATATGGAATTTCAATGGTTTTGTGCGAGTAAAATAAGGTTTTGTAAATGCTAATTCCTAACTATATATGGTCTATAACCTATGGTTTTTTCAGTGAATTTTCAAGGTTTTGTAAATGCTAATTCCTAACTATATATAGTCTATAACCTGTGGTTTTTTCATTGAATATATATATATATATATATATATATATATATATATATATATATATATATATATATATATATATATATTCACTGAAAAAACCATAGGTTATAGACCATATATAGTTAGGGATTAGCATTTAAAAAAACTTATTTTATTTGCACAAAACCATTGAAATTCCATATATAGTTAGTTGCACTAACTATATATCGCGGACCCGCAATCCACTGCTAATGATGTCACATATTACATCATTCATGACATGGTCAGTGACATCACTGATGACATCACTGATGACATCTCAAATGACATCACTGATGACATCACTGATGACATCTCAAATGACATCACTGATGACATCACTGACATCTCATTTGACATTACTGATTACATCACTGATGATATCATTTATGTGATAATACATCTTCAGACTCTAATATAACCTTTGATACACTCAGTGTAAACAGGCACTCACAGACTGTCACACATCCATGGAGTTACTCACACACCTATTCAGTCATGCAAAGAATCAATCACATCTCCATTTCCTTAACTATACAGTTATACACACCTTACTTATTCAAACATATACTAACACATATTTACTCTCTTATACAATCCTTGATACAAGTTCACAATGATTCATACAGCCACTCTCACATTCACTGACTCTTATGTTCAGTTATTTATATATGTCAACTCTCACATGGAGTGTGTTTTACATATGTACTTACTTTGACATGTAGAACTGAGATATCCATTCACTCACCAATATACTCATGCACACAGTCAACTGTCCATACAGCTGTTTCTACATGCACTTTTGAACCCATACACCTAGGGAATCAACCGCTCACACATCTATGCACAGAGTTATACACCTCCCAGCCACCCACACACACACTCAGTCTCCCATACAAATACTTGGGCAACCATTCAATAACCCATATAGTTACTGATATAGCTACTGATTTAAACATGCAGCAGTTTACAGAAGAACATAAATATTGATTGCCAAATTAAGACACTTTAATCACTAACCCATGCACTCAGTGAGACACATTTAATCATTCTCTCATACAGTCAGTCATGCACCTACTAAATCCTTTATCCAGACACTTATACATCCACTCATTCTTCAATATGTAAGACATATTTTAACTTTACAGAAACATACAGTCACTGGGTGTTGTCATCAGTGATGTCATCAGTGATGTCATTTGAGATGTCATCAGTGATGTCATCAGTGATGTCACTGACCATGTCATGAATGATGTAATATGTGACATCATTAGCAGTGGATTGCGGGTCCGCGATATATAGTTAGTGCAACTAACTATATATGGAATTTCAATGGTTTTGTGCAAATAAAATAAGGTTTTTTAAATGCTAATCCCTAACTATATATGGTCTATAACCTATGGTTTTTTCAGTGAATTTTCAAGGTTTTGTAAATGCAAATTCCTAACTATATATGGTCTATAACCTATGGTTTTTTCTGTGAATTTCATTGGTTTTTTAAAAGCTAATATCTATAGCTGTAAAATATATTCTTTATTAAGTGACGTATCACGTAGCCCGTGAGACGCCTCATGATGCATCGCATAACCGTGACGTATCGTCTCTGCAGCGCAAACCAAACCCAAAACGTAAGCGCGCCAGAACACGCTTAAAGATATATATATATTTTTTTAACCTTAATTAGACAAAATCCACATGTGCACATATCACAAACGTTCAAAAAACACAATATGTCAGACTCCCGTTACGCTGCCGGTTAGCTGCCCGGTTAACGTACCAGGAAGCACCTTTACCGCGAAAAATCGCAAATTTTTTTTTTCACCCCCCAGGGAACTTTAATAGCCCCCTCATCAATCCTAGGGGTTCAGGAGGGGTCTGCCTTACCCCTTTCATTCATTTACACTTTTTTTTTTCCACCTCTTGTCTCTCGATCCCACAGAGAGACAAGATGGCGGCCGCTCCAGACTGTTTACAATGATAACAGCCAATCAGCTTCTCCTCAGACTCCCGTTACACTGCCGATTAGCTTCCCGGTAGCTGCCCGGTTAGCTGCCCAGTTCGCGTACCAAGACGCGTCTCTACGGCGAAAAAATCGGATTTTTTTGTTTGTTTTTTTTTTGGCCCCACGTGGCTTTATAATATCCCCCTCATCAATCCTAGGGGGTCAGAAGGGGTCTACCTTGCCCTCTTTCCTTCATTTCCCCCTTTGTTTTGGCCTCCTCTTGTCTCTCGATCCTACCGAGAGACAAGATGGCGGCCGCTCCGGACTGTTTACAATATTGACAGCCAATCAGCTACTCCTCAGACTCCCGTTACACTGCCGGTTAGCTTCCCGGTTAGCTGCCCGGTTAGCTGCCCGGTTCGCGTACCAAGACGCGTCTCTACGGCGAAAAAATCTGATTTTTTTATTTTTTTTTGGGTTACACTGCCGGTTAGCTTCCCGGTTAGCTGCCCGGTTAGCTGCCCGGTTCGCGTACCAAGACGCGTCTCTATGGCGAAAAAATCGGATTTTTTTTTTTTTTTTTTTGGGCCCGGCGTGGCTCTATAATATCCCCCTCATCAATCCTAGGGGGTCAGAAGGGGTCTACCTTGCCCCCTTTCCTTCATTTCCCCCTTTGTTTTGGCCTCCTCTTGTCTCTCGATCCTACCGAGAGACAAGATGGCGGCCGCTCCGGACTGTTTAGAATGTTGACAGACACCGGAGAGCCAATCAGCTTCGCTTTGCAAAGTTCCGATACGCGAAAAGTTCGCGAACCGGAGCGCTGCCCGGAGCGCTGTTACAGATATATATCTTGTTTTAAACGTTAATTTCTCAAAATCCACTGAAGCACATATATTGAGACCTAGCAAAGGCACATCGGGCTAACAGTCCCTACAATTTTGCCAAGTTTCGTGCAAATCCATTCAGCCGTTCGAGCTAAAAGTGAGTCCAACCGCCCTATGGAAAACTCAATGCAAAAAACGCGTTTTGGGACCCCCCTTTTTTCTCAGCCCCCCCTTGACGAAACCCCACCAAATTTTCAGGGGCTGCTCAGAAACAAAATGTGCCATTTTCCTGAAAATTTCAGCCGATTCGGTCCACAAACGCCAAAGTTATTAGGCATAGAATTTTCAAAAGTTCCATAGAGAAAAAATCCTAACTATATATACCTACTGGCTATCGCCAGTAGGTAATATATTACCTACTGGCTATCGCCAGTAGGTATATATAGTTAGGATTTTTTCCCTATGGGATTTTTGAAAATTCTATGTCTAATAACTTTGGCGTTTGTGGACGGAATCGGCTGAAATTTTCAGGAAAATGGCACATTTTGTTTCTGAGCAGCCCTTGAAAATTTGGGGGGGGGTTTGTCGAGGGGGGGCCGAGAAAAAAGGGGGGTCCCAAAACGCGTTTTTACCATGTTAATTTCCATAGGGCGGTTGGACTCACTTTTAGCTCGAACGGCTGAAAGGATTTGCACGAAACTTGGCAAAATTGTAGGGACTGTTAGCCCGATGTGCCTTTGCTAGGTCTCAATATATGTGCTCCAGTAGTTTTTGAGAAATTAACGTTCAAAACAAGATATATATCTGTAACAGCGCTCCGGGCTGCGCTCCTGTTCGCTTACTTTTCGCGAAACGGAACTTTGCGCGCAGAAAGCTGATTGGCTCTCCGGTGTCTGTCAACATTCTAAACAGTCTGGAGCGGCCGCCATCTTATCTCTCGGTAGGATCGAGAGAGAAGAAGAGGTGAAAAACGAAGGGGGAATTTAATGAAAGTGGGCAAGGTATACCCCTCTTGACCCCCTAGGAATGTTGTTGGGGTTATTAAAGGGTCCTGTGGGGAAAATAAAAAAAAATGATTTTTCACGGTAGAAGCGCTTCACGGGCCGCGAACTGGGCCGCAAACTGGTAGCGAAACGGGAATTCGCCATTTTGTGCTTCGTTTTAATTAAATTACTAGGTATAAGGGGGTGCGGGAGACGTATCCTAATCCCCTATGTTTCCTGAGGGTGGCTGAGGAGGCTCATATATGTTGATACATCTCTTCCAGCGGCTGTGCGTGAGCTCTTTTTTTTTTTTTGCTGCGTGACGTCTGTTAACGTTCGATTCGATGGAAATCAGGAAGTGTTGACCGCCAATTTGGCAGTGCGATAAAATATTTTGTTATAAATGAATCCTTATTGATAAACATTGTCTGCGCCATCTTGCCTTTTTTCCAATGCCACAATTTTGTCGTGCACGGCAGCCATTTTAGATGCCAGGCCGGTCCCAGGCTATCACCTAGCCCTGCGGATGTAGTTTATGGCCCCAGCTGTAGAGAATCGAGACATGCCAACCCTCCCGATTCAGGCGTGAGACTACTGATTTCAGTGCTAGTCTCCCGCCTCCCGATTTCTGCAAGCAAAAACCCGGGGGCATATTACCAACAACTAGCGATAATTTTTGTCTCTAACTTGTTTAGAGACAAAAATTATCGCCGCACATCGGCGATTTTTATCGCAGATAAACCTTGCTATTAGCAAGGTTTATCGCAAATGCGATAAAAAACGGCCGCAATGCATGAATATCGCTGAAAAGTCAGCGATATTCATGCATTATCGAGCAAATGCTCTTAGCCATGTTATCCACCTCCCATTGGATAACATGGCTAAGAAGTGCTCAGGGCAGGTGTTAGCTTTTTGAGATATTCGTGCTTAGCGCGAATATCTTCAAAAGTTGGTAATAGGAGATAGCGATGTTAGGGACTGTTTCCAGTCGCTAACATCTTGGCACGCCCACTTTGCATGTCATTAGTGATAAATATCACTGACATGCAAAGCGGGGCCCAAGATGGTCGCTATCTCCTTTTAGCTGTCACTAACTGGTGTTAGCGACAGCTTGGTAATAGGGAGATAATTTTATCTCCGCTTTCTTGGCTTTAAAAGCCAAAAAAGCGGAGATAAACCCCCTTGATAATATGCCCTACGATTCCTCGGGGGTTTCAGCTGAAAAGGCTTGGTATTGTGTTACGTGGTAATTGTTCCAGGAAACGTCAGAGGGTCGATGCAGGGGTTCTAGAAGGGGTGATAAACCATTTAAGCCTCATGAACAAGCGCATGGTCTTTTAAAGATCTGTGAAGTACTCGGGGCGGCGGTGTGTCCTCTTTCAGGAGCGGGCGGGCGGGGGGGGGGGGCACTGCCAGCAACTTGCCAGGCCAGGCAGTGTTCAACACTTGCATCACCCTTTCTCTGTCTGCTATTGCGCTCCATGCTTCGGAAAGGTAAGAAAAAGAATGTGCATTTGAGTTTGAAATGTCCGATCCTGTAGCAGTATACTTGCAAAGCCCACACATGACAATAACCCGATTCAAGGCCCATTCACCCGATTTTTTAAAAATATATAGCACTCAAACAAAGTGGGATTATAAAACTTTATTAACTTTTAAATATAACAAACGGAACAAAAACTGTAAAAACATTTAAACATTTTTCACAAAAAAAAGCAACAATGGTCAGAAGCTGTCTTTTGTGCGAATAGTCCCAAGGCAGCACAACGTGCTGAGTTCTGGACGGCACCCAGGTGATGTCATCTGGGTGCCGCACTGGTTTTTGGGATCCTACAATGCAGCAAAGAAAAACAGCGTTGGGAGTCCAGGGTGTTGCGGAGGGAGGCCTCGTCAGTAGCGGTCTGTTGTGCGAATAGTCCCAAGGCAGCAGAACGCGCTGAGATGTTGATGGCACCCAGGTGATGTCCAGTAAACTGCCGCACTGGTTTTGGTATCCTACAATGCTGCTCCAAAAATTGGCGTGGGGCGGCCCGGGGGGGGGGCGTGGGGGAGGCGGCGTGAACGGGCCTCCCCAGGTGGCGGCCATCCAGCTGAGTTGCGCCCGCTCTTGCGGCTACAGCGTCTCGCTCACCATGTTGTTGAGTTGCTCCCACTCTTGCAGTGCAGCGATAGGCGGCTGCCACATGACTCTTAAAATGGCGGACGGCTCTTCGGTTTTGGGCCTGGTCCACTAAAATGGCCCTGGGACACCTTGGAACTCGGACGCTTGCCTGCTAGGGTTTGGGCTCCATTCTCGAAAAGCGTCCCCTCAGCCGTGAAGATTCTACAAAAGTCTTGGGGGCCCTCGACTCCTGCAGGCTTCCGGTGGGGAGCGGCTGCCATGATTGCTCGCGGAATGACCACGACGGAGCCACGAGATGGTGGTGATCTCATGCTGACGCCAGCTTCAGTCTGAATCATCCAGAAACAAGGTGGGGCTTTCATCGTTTGGGGAAAAAAAATGTTCTAAACCAATGAAAAGTGTTATTTTTAGGTCACATGACCAAGCCTTCCATCATTAGGAAACCAAAAGTAAAATGAACCAATGAAAAGTTTTATAAACAAGTCACATAACCTGTTATGCGGCATAGGGCTACAAAAAGCGTAGAAAATCTGTTGGCATGTGAGGCGGCGTCAGTAGCGGACCGATGTGCGAATAGGCCGAAGGCAGCACAACGCGCCGAGATCCGGATGGCACCGAGGTGGTGTCCAGTAAATTGCCGCACTGGTGTGGCCATCCTACAATGCTGCGCCGAAAGACGGCGTGTCCAGCTGAGTTCCGGTCACTCTTGCGGTACAGTGACTCGAACGCGCCGAGATCCGGATGGCACCGAGGTTGTGTCCAGCAAGTTGCCGCACTGGTGTGGCCATCCTACAATGCTGTGCCGAAAGTCGGCGTGGGGTGCCCCGTTGGCTTATGAGGTGATGTCAGTAGTGGACCGATGTGTGAATAGGTCGGAACCAGCACAAGGCGCCAAGATCCGAATGGCAAGTCCTGGATGTTGAGTGCCATAGTTGAGAGTTCTGAGCAGTGCTTGTAAGACTATCTGAAGCTTATTATAAGAATCAGACTAAGTTGAAGACTGTCTGAAGCTTATTTGCACCTTTTGCAGCTTCACTATTGCCCAAGGTGGTGTCCAGCAAATTGCTGCACTGGTGTGGCCATCCTACAATGCTGCGCCGAAAGACGGCGTGTTCAGCTGAGTTCCGGTCACTCTTGCGGTACAGTGACTCGAACGCGCCGAGATCCGGATGGCACCGAGGTGGTGTCCAGCAAGTTGCCGCACTGGTATGGCCATCCTACAATGCTGCGCCGAAAGATGGCGTGACCAGCTGAGTTCCGGTCACTCTTGCGGTACAGTGACTCGAACGCACCGAGATCCGGATGGCACCGAGGTGGTGTCCAGCAAGTTGCCGCACTGGTGTGGCCATCCTACAATGCTGCGCCGAAAGTCAGTGTGGGGTGCCCCGTTGGCTTATGAGGTGATGTCAGTAGTGGACCGATGTGTGAATAGGTCGGAACCAGCACAAGGCGCCCTGCACTGTTGAGCTTTTTTCAATGCCTGTTTTTTGTTGTTTCCCCTCCATCAAAAACAAAAAAAATATATAAAACTGTGCAAAAATACAAAAAAATGTTTAGAAAAGCAGTGCTTGTAAGACTGTCTGAAGCTCTTTTGCACCTGCTGCAGCTTCACTATTGCCCTGGTGTGGCCAAAGATCGCCCATGACATAGGCGGCCGGCTCCCGAGGTCCGGCGGAACTTTTTTCCTTTTCCTTTCTGCTTGTCCCACAATCCGTTTCACCTGAAGACACGACCAGGTTCCTGAATGTGTGCAGGGGGACGCTATTGATTGAATGAAAATGGCGGCTTGACACAAAGCTGACTCAAGCGTTGCTGTTGATGCTATACAGACAAAAATTGGTTTTCAGTTTGTACATTCTTCAGGATTTTTTTTTCCATCCAAGGCTGATTGAGAGTTTGTAGAAAAATGGCTTCAGATTTTCCACATATTACTCTTCAACATTCTTCCTAAATGTAACAATGTGAGACTCACTAGGAGAACGGCTGTTTAACTTTCCTTTCAAAATGCTGCCAACAATATTTTCTGAATGGAAGACACCATCTTGTAGCATAAAGGGCCGAAAGGGGTTCTGGTCTGGCCGATTGTTGGTGGAGACATTTTGACTATATCTTGGACCTGCCCGGCCTCGCCCAAAATGGCGCCGGTATAAATGGGACTCGTAACTCCTTGCCCGCAAATGTATATCTAGAAAATTTTATTGTAAGTGGCCCTGTCTTATTTTAATTACAAAATGTACGTCCACCGATTCCGCAACTGTTAGACACCTTAGTTCTTGCAACCTAATGGCCCGCTCGTTACGTTCCTCTACAGTGTAAATGTCTCCTCATCATATACGATTTCAGTTTGCTCCGTGGCCGGCCCACGTGGTTATAGGCCCGTATTTGTATACTGACATTTTCACAATAAAGGTTTTTAAAACAAAACACGGTAGTAGTATTTAGATTGGTAAAGTTTTTACTTTTAGTCACTGTTTTCGAATCAGTAAAAGGCAAGTGAAATAAAGCAGTCCAATTACATGACGGATAAAAGGTATAATATGTAGGAACGCAGTAAAGATAAATGGTCAAGGGCAGTTGTGTTTTCCACTCCTGCAACATAAAGTGATCGATAAGAATCTGATAATCAGGCGTATCGGCGACTAACACAGCAGGCCGAGTCTCTTTTACTCAACGGCTCCGTCATGGAACGAAGAAACGCCCTTTTTCTAGAAAAAGGAATATATTTTACTTGCAGGACAGTTGTAAATTTTCCGGGAAAGTACATTAGCCTGGAATATTATAACATATATGTTTAAAAAAAAATAATGTTCGAAAACAATAAAAAGCGTAATTTTTAGGTCATATGACCAAGCTTTTCATCATTAAAATAACAAAAGTAAAATGAACCAATGAAAAGTTTTATTAACAAGTCACATGACCTGTTATGCTTACGTTACGCGCTGCGCGCCGCGCCCCGGATCACTTCCGGGTGCGCTAACGCGGCGTGTCATATAACGCATTACGTGACAACGTAGGTCAAGAATATAGTCAAAATGTCTCCACCAACCAGCGTTCGGAACACAACCCCTTTCAGCAGTCCAAAAAGTTCTGTTAAATGACAACAGAGGGGACAGGCAACAAGAACCATCAGTCAAAGAGGGGAGGGCAAGTTCTTCTCTCTAGGGTCATGTTGGGGCGCTACCGGAACTGATCGAATTGGTAGTCTACAGTGTTTCTGGATGTTTCAGACTAAAGCTGGCGTCAGCATGAGAGCACTACCATCTCATAGCTCCGTCGTGGCCATTCCACGAGCAGACATGGCAGCCGCTCCCCACCAGAAGCCTGCGGGAGTCGGGGGCCCCCAAGACTTTTGTAGAATCTTCAAGGCTGAGGGGACGCTTTCGAGAATGGGACCCAAGCCCTATCAGGGAAGCGTCCGAGTTCCAAGGTGTCCCAGGGCCATTTTAGTGGACCAGGCCTAAAACCGAAGAGCCGGCCGCCATTTTGAGAGTCCTGTGGCAGCCGCCTATCGCTGCACCGCAAGAGCGGGAGCAACTTAACTACATGGTGAGCGAGACGCTGTAGTCGCAAGAGCGGGCGGTAAACAGCTGAATGGCGGAAGAGGCACAGTGTAGCAAAAGCGGGCGGAATGGCAACTAAAACGGTAAAGGGGCGCCCCACTACAGCGTGTCTTCAGGTCAAACGGATTGTGGGACAAAGTCCATAATAGAAGAGTCATCAAAAGGCAAAAAGTTCCGCCGGACCCCGGGAGCCGGCCGCCTATGTCGGGGGCGATCTCAGGCTACACCAGTGCTATAAGACTTGGGGAGGGGGTCGGAGCCAAGCGTCTTCTCCGAGTCCGTGCCATCACACCGCCCCTCGGGGGCCTCCGTCAAGCGGTTTAGGGAGGTACCATATAACATTGTTTTCAAATGCAGTCAGGTCCACAAACGACCCTCACTTACTTTGAGAATAGTGAAGCTGCAGTAGGTGGAAATAAGCTTCAGACAGTCTTACAAGCACTGCTTTTGTAAAAATGTTTTGATTTTTTTGTATTTTTGCACAGTTTTATATATTTTTTTGTTTTTGATGGAGGGGAAACAACAAAGCACAGGCATTGAAAAAGGCTCAAACTCAGAACTCTGAACTATGGCACCCAACATCCAGGACTTTCCATCCGGATCTTGGCGCCTTGTGCTACTTCCGACCTATTCACACATCGGTCCACTACTGACATCATCTTATAAACCAACGTTATGTAAATAGTTATTTAATAAAATGTTTTACCCTGTTTCTTTGCTGGTGTGTTGTCTATATTTTTAATATTTGCATAGGGTTTGTCGTTATTTTGGGCGGGATGGGTGACGGAGCCGAGCTGTCTTGCAGCCCTCATGGTGTGGAGCTCAGTTCATCTCACTAGTTTCGTATTTCTCATGAGGGGTTGTGGTTAATGTTTCTATTTTAGCGAGGTCAAAAAGAGATCCCATTAGTGGCCTACTGATTTTGCTCGATTCCATTTGTTTTTTTAAACGATTTTTCACTATCTGCAAAGACTAAACAGAGTATTGCGACTCTGTGCTTGTTTGTAAATAGAGAATGAACCAAAGAGAACCAATTCTAAAACAGTAAATGCTTGGATAACAATCAATCAAATGGAGAGAGAAGCAGGCACGACGGATTACAACGGGGCAAAGGCCTGCGTTAACTACCATTCACTATCTACAAAGAGAGAGTTCTCCTAAGAGAAAAGAGAGGGGAAGGGGGGTGCAGCGTTCAAAGCACATCAGCGTGCATAAATACGAAAATGTTTTTATCTATCACGTACTTGACATTTTAAAGCTTTTCATATTTGCTATTAAAAAACCATTGAAATTCACTGAAAAAACCATAGGTTATAGTCGATATATAGTTAGGAATTTGCATTTACAAAACCTTGAAAATTCAATGAAAAAAACATTGGTTTTAGGCCATATATAGTTAGGGATTTGCATTTACAAAACCTTATTTTACTCGCATAAAACCATTGAAATTCCATATATAGTTAGATGCGCTAACTATATATCGCGCACCCGCAATCCACTGCTGATGATGTCACATATTACATCATTCATGACATGGTCAGTGACATCACTGATGACATCACTGATGACAACTCAAATGACATCACTGATGACATCTCAAATGACATCACTGATGACATCACTGATGACAACTCAAATGACATCACTGACAACATCACAGATGACATCATTCATGTGTTAATACGATGAACCTCTACAGACTCTGATATATCCTTAGATACACTCAGTGAAAACAGACACTCACAGATTTTCACTCATCCATGGAGTTACTCATACACCTAGACAGTCATGCAAAGAATCAAACACACCTCCAATTCCTCAACTATACAGTTATACACACCTTACTTATTGAAACATATTCTAACACATATTTACTCTCTTATACAATCCTTGATACATGTTCACAATGATCCATACAGCCACTCACACATTCACTGGCTCTTATGCACAGTTATTTATATATGTTAACTCTCACATGTACTGTGTTTTACATATGTACTTACTTTGACATGTAGCACTTTTGAAACCATACATCTAGTGAATCAACTGCTTACACATCTATGCACAGAGTCACACACCTCCCAGCCACCCACACACATACTCAATCTCCCATACAAATACTTGAGCAACCAATCAATAACCCATATAGTTATTCATATAGCTACTGATCAACACATGCAGCAGTTTACAGAACAACAGATATAATGATGCACAAATTAATACAGTTTAATCACTAACCCATGCACTCAGTGAGACACATGTAATCACTCCCTCATACAATCAGTCATGCACCTACTAAATCCTTCATCCAGACATTTATACATCCACTCATTATTCAATATGTAAGACATATTTTAACTTTACAGAAACATACAGTCACTGGATGTTGTCATCAGTGATGTCATTTGAGTTGTCATCAGTGATGTCATCAGTGATGTCACTGACCATGTCATGAATGATGTAATATGTGACATCATCAGCAGTGGATTGCGGGTGCGCGATATATAGTTAGCGCATCTAACTATATATGGAATTTCAATGGTTTTATGCGAGTAAAATAAGGTTTTGTAAATGCAAATCCCTAACTATATATGGCCTAAAACCAATGGTTTTTTCATTGAATTTTCAAGGTTTTGTAAATGCAAATTCCTAACTATATATCGACTATAACCTATGGTTTTTTCAGTGAATATATATATATATATATATATATATATATTCACTGAAAAAACCATAGGTTTCACACCAGTTATAGTTAGCTGGAAATTTTACTGATATAAAACCATTGAAATTCCCACGTTATAGTTAGTCGGACTCACTATAACTTGTGCGTGCAATGCACTGCTGATGACATCACATATTACATCACTCATGACATGGTCAGTGACATCACTCATGACATCACTGATGACACCATCCAGTGAATATGTGTCTTTCTGAAAAATAAATATTAGTGAGTTATGTTTAAATATTTAAATACATATATTAGTGTTTCACTTTGTGTATAAGTGACTACATGTGTTGATAAGTAGCTACATGCGTATGTATATGGGTTATTTGATATTTTTATTAGTATCACTATGAGTGTCTATATGGTTTGGTGGGGGTATTACTTAGCACATAGATGCATGAGTGACTGACTCTTTGTTTGTATGTGTTTTGAAGACAGCATATGTACAGGACTGTATGGGTGGATGAGTGTCTATATGTGTTTGTTAGTGAGTGAATGACTGTCTCACTAGTGTCTTTATCAGTAACTACATATGTTTTAATCTAGTATATATGAATATTGATGTATATAAGTGAGTATATGTGAGAGTAAGAGATTGTAAGATTTTCTGTTTAAATAAGTATGTGTTTCTATAAGTGATTGTTTAAGAGAATAAATATGTGTAATTTTCAATAAAAGTAAGGTGGAAGTGTGTGTATAACTCTATATTCAAATAAATGGTTGTTCAATAGTTTATTTGCACGTGTGAATATGTGTGTGAGTAACTTTTGGATGAATGTCGGTGTGTAACAGGATGTATAGGTGTATCTCTTCATATGATGAGTGAGTATATGTATGAGTGACTATATAGAACTGTTGGTGAATGAGTGGATGTGTATATAGATAGTGGAAGTACAGAATTGCTTGTTGTAACTGATATAGGTATGTCCATTTTTTAAAAATTTCAGTTTCTATTTTTGAATATGTGTCTCAAGGGTTACTTTACACTGAGAGGAGGTCTGTGACTGTGTCACAAGGATGGTGTCATCAGTGATGTCATGAGTGATGTCACTGACCATGTCATGAGTGATGTAATATGTGATGTCATCAGCAGTGCATTGCACGCGCAAGTTATAGTGAGTCCGACTAACTATAACGTGGGAATTTCAATGGTTTTATATCAGTAAAATTTCCAGCTAACTATAACTGGTGTGAAACCTATGGTTTTTTCAGTGAATTTAATAGGTTTTTTAAATGCTAATTCCTAACTATAACTGGTGTGAAACCTATGGTTTTTTCAGTGAATTTCAAAGGTTTTTTTAATGCTAATTCCTAACTATAAGTTTCACTTTATAAATAAGACTGTTAGCACTCTAGTTGTTCTTTTTAACACTCTGGTACATTTTCTCATTGGGCTACAGTTGGGCTACATCTAGTTGAATTTTGGCCTACATTTTCAATTTTTGATCTCTGGTGGCCATCTTTGGGCTACATTGGGCTACTTTGGGCTACATTTGGGCTACATTTTGGCTCTAACATATATTAAGCCCAATGTAGCACAATACATATTTTTCTAAAGTTAATGTTTTTTACAAACCACTTCAGAATAGAGCTACCTGTCCCTACAATTTTCCCAATTTTTTTTTAAAAAATTATTTTGGGGAGCGCTCCCGGAGCGCGCCCCGGGGAGCGCCCCGAAAAGCGTATTTTTACAAAGCGCCCCGGGGCGCGCTCCGGGGAGCGTCCCATAAGCGCCAATATCGCAAACGAAAACATAATCGTGACGTATCGCGTAGCCGCGACCGCGTGATACGCCCGGCGTAAGCGCACCTGGAAGTACTCGAGCGAATACGATCGCACAACGTAAACTTCCGACGCGCTTACGCTGCGCGACCCGGGGCGCGCCCCCGGGCGCGCCCCGGGCGCGTAGCGTAAGCGCGTCGGGTCATGTGAGCAGAAAATAACACTTTTCATTGGTTCATAACAGTTTTGGTTTCATAATGATGAAGCCCCTGGTCTTGTGACCTGAAAATAACACTTCTCATTGGTTCAGGACAGTTTTTTTTTCTAAATGATGAAAGACCCCACCTTTTTTCCTTATTCTGACTTTGTCCTTTGACTGAGGAAGACCTGTTTGTTGCTCTGTCTACTTTTTTGCTCTTTGAGTAATATTTTGTACTATAAAATGGCTTCATTAGTAGCATCAGCTGGTGCATCTGCCCCACCACCACCACCACAACCACCAAGAGGACCAGCTCCAAATTATGTTGGTGGTCAAGAACAGGAGGAGGAAGAGGAAGAGGAAGAGGAGGAGGGGAGAAGAAGATGGCTGCCTGAAGAAAACACACCTTATAAACCCAAACCACACTTCATTTGGGAGTTTTTTTCAATTCCAGAGGGGAAAAAAAAGGTGAATGCGCCAAAAGTCACTTGCCTCATCTGCAATGATGAACTTTCACGGGGCAACCCAAATAAGAAATATTCTTTTGGTAACTATACCATGATTCGGCACATGACAAGAAAGCATCCAAACAACTACTCTCGTGCAGAGTTCCGGGAACTGGCCAGTAACCTCCCCCATTCATCAAGGACCCCCTCCCAAAGAAACCAACCCACTTCCTCGCAACCAGAAACATCTGAGGTGATGCCTTGCATTCAGCCGAGGTTTGCTGATTTTAAAATTACTTGCAAAGCTTGTGGCAAACTTATCTCCTATGGGGAACAAAGTGTGAAACTCATCGTCCTTGCAGGTGATAATCACAAGTGCCCCAAAAAGAAGTAATTTTTTGGGTTTTTTGTTTTTTTGCTCCAGTTGAGCCAGTTTTAATTCCCTTTTTTTGTTTCTCCCCCCAAAAAATACAAAAAAATATATAAAACTGTTTTGAAAAGCCAAAAAAAGTACAAAAAGTTCAAAAAACACAAAAAAAATATAAAACAACAAAAAGAAGAAAAAAAAAAGTTCTTTTTAGAACTACCTCCAATTTCTAAATCAAAACTTCATTTTTTAAACACTCTGTCACCTTTTTTCATCATAGTGCGCTCCCAGGGCCGCTCCCCGGTGCGCGCACCATGCGCTTCCCCCGCGCAAAACGAAAAAAAAAATATTTTAAATGCCCCGCGGGGCCCTTTTATAGCCCCCACATCAAACCTAGGGGGTCAAAGGGGTCTATCCCTGACGCCTTATGGTCAGTTCCCACTTTGTTTTAGCCACCTCTTATGTCTCGATTTTACCGAGACACAAGATGGCGACCGCTCTGGACTGTTTCGAATGTTTACAGACACCCGAGAGCCAATCAGCTTTCCATGCGCACCTCGCGTGGCGCGCCTGGAGCGCTCCCCGGTGCGCGCACCGGTGCGCTGCTATAGATATATATATTTTTTTGAACCTAAATTACTCAAAATCCACTGGAGCACATATCTTGAGACATAGCAAAGGCACATCGGGCTACCAGTCCCTACAATTTTGCCAAGTTTGGTGGAAATCCATTCAGCCGTTCGGGCTAAAAGTGAAATCGACCGCCCTATGGAAATTAACATGGGGAAAACGCGTTTTGGGACCCCCCTTTTATCTCGGCCCCCGCTTGACAAATCCCCCCCAAACTTTCAGGGAAGGACCGGAACGCCGCGAGGCCATTTTCAGGAAATTTTCAGGCAGATTCGTCAACCGGCGCAAAAGTTATTCCAAATAGAATTTTGAGATTTAACATTGAAAAAAATCCTAACTATAACTACCTACTGGCGACCGCCAGTAGGTAATATATATATATATATATATATATATATATATATATATATATATATATATATATATATATATATATATATATATATGTATGTATGTATGTATATATATATATATATATATATATATATATATATATATATATATATATATATATATATATATATATATATATATTCACTGAAAAAAACATAGGTTTCACACCAGTTATAGTTAGGAATTAGCATTTAAAAAACCTATTAAATTCACTGAAAAAACCATAGGTTTCACACCAGTTATAGTTACCTGGAAATTTTACTGGCATAAAACCATTGAAATTCCCACGTTATAGTTAGTTGGACTCACTATAACTTGCGCATGCAATGCACTGCTGATGACTTCACATATTACATCACTCATGACATGCTCAGTGACATCACTCATGACATCACTGATGACACCATCCAGTGAATGTGTGTCTTTCTGAAAAATAAATATGTTTTATATATGTATATGTAAAGGTCAATTGAAGAATAAATGTTTAAATAAGTGTCTTAATGGATGTTTTTTTTTTTAAATGATTGGTTAATTGGCTCATTAAGTGTATCATAGTGAATACATATATTAGCGAGTATTGTTTCAATATTTAAATGTTTGTATCAGTGTTTCACTTTGTGTATAAGTGGGTGCATGGGTTGGTGAGTAGCTACATGTGTGTTTCTATGGCTTATTAGATGTTTTTTTAGTATCAGTATAAATGTCTGTATGATTTGGTGGGGGTGTTACTTAGCACAAAGATGCATCAATGACTGACTCACTGTTTGTATGTGTTTTGAAAACAGCATATGTGCCGGACTGTATGGATGAGTGAGTGTGTATATGTATGTGTTAGTAAGTGAATGACCGTCTTACTAGTGCCTTTATCAGTAACTACATATGTTTTAATCTAGTATATGTTAGTATTGGTGTATATAAGTGAGTATATGTGAGAGTCAGACATTGAAAGAGTTCTTGTTTAAATAAGTATGTGTTTCTTTAAGTGATTGTTTAAGAGAGTAAGTATGTGTAAGTTTCCTTAGAAGTAAGGTGGTAGCGTGTGTATAGCTGTATATGCAAAAAAATGGATGTTCAATATTTTATTTGCAGGTGTGAATATGTGTGTGAGCAACTTATGGAAGACTGTTGGTGTGTTAACGGATGTATAGGTGTCTCACTACATATAATGAGTGAGTATATGTATGACTGACTATATAGAACTGTTGGTGAATGAGTGGATGTGTATGTAAATGGTGGAATTACTGAATTGGTTGTTGTAAGTGGTATAGGTATCTCCACTTTTTTGAAAATGTTAGTTTCTATTTTTTAATATTTGTTTCAAGGGTTACTTTACAGTCAAAGGAGGTCAGTCTCTCTGTCACAAGGATGGTGTCATCAGTGATGTCATGAGTGATGTCACTGACCATGTCATGAGTGATGTAATATGTGATGTCATCAGCAGTGCATTGCACGCGCAAGTTATAGTGAGTCCAACTAACTATAATGTGGGAATTTCAATGGTTTTATGCCAGTAAAATTTCCAGGTAACTATAACTGGTGTGAAACCTATGGTTTTTTCAGTGAATTTAATAGGTTTTTTAAATGCTAATTCCTAACTATAACTAGTGTGAAACCTATGTTTTTTTCAGTGAATTTCAAAGTTTTTTTTAATGCTAATTCCTAACTAAAAGTCTCACTTTATAAGTAAGACTGTTACCGCTCTAGTTGTTGTTTAGAACACTCTGGTACATACTATCATTGGGCTATAGTTGCGCTACATTTGGCTGATATTTGGGCTACATTTGTATTTTTTTGTCTCTGGTAACCATCTTTGGGCTACATTGGGCTACATTTGGGCTACATTTGGGCTCTAACATATATAAAGTCCAAATATAGGCCAATATATATTTTTTAAAAGTTAATTTTCTTAAAAACAACTGGAGCATATATCTTGAGACATAGCTATTAGTCCTTCTAATTTTTAATTTTTTTTAAAAAATGTTTAAAAAAAAAAAAAAAAATTGTCTTGGAGCGCTTCCGGTGCGCGCCCCGGTGAGCGCCCCGGAAAGCAGACTATTTTGAAGTGCCCCGGTGCGCGAACCGGGAAGCGTCCCGTTAGCGGCAATGTCGCGATCGAAAACAACATCGTGACGCGTCGCGTAAGCGTGACGTATCGCGTAGCAACGTGATGCATCTTATGACGCGCTGGGTAAACGCACCCGGAAGCGCTCCGCGGAGCGGCCCGGAGCGCGTAACGTAATCGCGCCGGAGCGCGTAACGTAGGCGCATCGGGTCATGTGACTTGAAAATAACACTTTTCATTGGTTCTCATCATTTTTTTCTCCAAATAATGAAAGCCCCCTCATTTTTTCCTCATTCTTACTTTCTTCATTGAGAGAGCAAGAGCTATTTTGGAGGAGACAATGGCTTCACTTGTTGCTGCAGCTGGTCCACCCCCACCACCACCCAGAAAAGAAGGTCCACCACCACAGTTTCTAGGAGGGCAAGAAGAAGAGGAGGAAGAAGAGGAGGAGGAGGATGAACAACGAAGGCGCTTCCTCCCAGAAGAACCCAGACAAAGGCACGTCAAAGTGCACTTCATTTGGCAATTTTTTTCTTTTCCAGATGACCAAAAAAAGGTGAACGCCCCCAAAGTCACCTGTCTTATCTGTGACAAAGTTCTCTCTGGGGGCAATCCCTCCAAGAATTATTCTTTTGGTAACTATACCATGATCCGCCACATGGAGAGGTGGCATCCCAATAATTTGGCCCAGGCTGAAGTCCGGGAACTTCGGCACAACCCACCCCCTGTGGCCAGCCCTTCCTCTTCAGTACCCTCACATTCTGGACCAGAAGAACGGCAAATGGTGCCAAATATTCAACCAAAATTTGGCAAGGTCAAATTTCTTTGCATTTTGTGTGGCAAAACTTTATGCTATGGTGAACTTAGCGTCACCTTAATAAATACTGCTATTGACAACCACAAATGCAGCAAGGAAAGAAAACAATAATTCTTTTCTTTTGTCTTTGCTCCTGTTGAGCCATTTCCAATTCCCTGTTTTTTGTTTGTTCCCTCAAAAAAACCCCAAAAATATAAAATTGTTCAAAAACACAAAAAAATTGAAAAAATGTTCAGAAAAATATAAAAAAAATATAAAACAACAAAAAGAATTAAAAAAAAAGTTATTTTCAGAACTACCTCCCATTTATAAAATATTGCCAAAAATGTTTAAACTGGCATTCTTTTTTCTCTGTTGTGCGCTTCCCGGTGCGCTCCCCGGTGCGCGTACCGGGCACTCCCTACGCAAAAATCGAAAAAAAATATCTTTTTTTTTTGCCCCGCGGGGCCCTTTTAAAGCCCCCACATCAAACCTAGGGGGTCAGGGAGGGTCTACTCTGCCCCCTTATGGTCAATTCCCCCTTTGTTTTGGCCACCACTTTTGTCTCCATCCTACCGAGACACAAGATGGCGGCCACTCCGGACTGTTTCGAATGTTTACAGACAACCAAGAACCAATCAGCTTTCTGCTCGCAAGTCACGTGACGCGCCCGGAGCGCTGCTATAGATATATATATTTTTTTGAACCTAAATTACTAAAAATCCACTGGAGCACATATCTTGAGACATAGCAAAGGCACATCGGGCTACCAGTCCCTACAATTTTGCCAAATTTGGTGTAAATCCATTCAGCCGTTCGGGCTAAAAGTGAGGTCGACCGCCCTATGGAAATTAACATGGGGAAAACGCATTTTGGGACCCCCCTTTTATCTCGGCCCCCGCTTGACGCATCCACCCCAAACTTTCAGGGAAGGACCGGAGCTTGACGAGGCCATTTTGAGGAAATTGTCAGGCAGATTCGTCAACCGGCGCCAAAGTTACTCCATATCGAATTTTTTAGATTTAACATTGAAAAAAATCCTAACTATAACTACCTACAGGACTCGTATCTGCGCTAGGGACAGCACAGTGACTGCTTGGGCGTTGAGGAAGGCTTAAACATGCCGAAATGCATTCGCCACATCTGGTCATTAAACTACTTCCTTGATGTTCCCCTCACGTGGCCTCTGACTGCTTCTTTTGGGAAGGAGGGTGTGCTACATTAAGTATAACGTCAGCCAGAGACGTTTTTGCAGAGGCCCCTGCTCCTTCAAGTGGCCCGGACTTCACTGGCTTTCTGCCGACGGCAGCTTCTGTTTCACCGAGGTATCGGATGGCCTGGGCCCGCCCGGGTGTTTGGGAGTAGAAGCAGCTGGTTTTGGGGTATTTACCTCATGCTGGGCGGCGAGCATTGTCTGGCTGCCCCCAATGTAAGGATTCCCGAACATTCCTGGCTGGAGCAGTATGGGGACCCGAGGAGGTGGTTTTAAATTGACTTTCCAGCAGAAACAATCGTCTGATCTCTGCGCAGTGTCTTGCTTCCAACGCTACCATTTGGCATCATTTCCCCCACCCACATCCTACCTGGGAGCATCACAGTGCATCCTGGGCTCTGCAGTCCATGGAAAATCACGGGACCGGCAGCAGGTGTGTTGAAATCTTTGTTGGGGGTGGAGCTTTACAGGATTTCCTCATAAGAGGCAGGACTCGTATCTGCGCTAGGGACAGCACAGTGACTGCTTGGGCGCTGAGGAAGGCTTAAACATGCCGAAATGCATTCGCCACATCTGGTAATTAAACTACTTCCTTGATGTTCCCCTCACGTGGCCTCTGACTGCTTCTTTTGGGAAGGAGGGTGTGCTACATTAAGTATAACGTCAGCCAGAGACGTTTTTGCAGAGGCCCCTGCTCCTTCAAGTGGCCCGGACTTCACTGGCTTTCTGCCGATGGCAGCTTCTGTTTCACCGAGGTATCGGATGGCCTGGGCCCGCCCGGGTGTTTGGGAGTAGAAGCAGCTGGTTTTGGGGTATTTACCTCATGCTGGGTGGCAAGCATTGTCTGGCTGCCCCCAATGTAAGGATTCCCGAACATTCCTGGCTGGAGCAGTATGGGGACCCGAGGAGGTGGTTTTAAATTGACTTTCCAGCAGAAACAATCGTCTGATCTCTGCGCAGTGTCTTGCTTCCAACGCTACCATTTGGCATCATTTCCCCCACCCACATCCTACCTGGGAGCATCACAGTGCATCCTGGGCTCTGCAGTCCATGGAAAATCACGGGACCGGCAGCTGGTGTGTTGAAATCTTTGTTGGGGGTGGAGCTTTACAGGATTTCCTCATAAGAGGCAGGACTCGTATCTGCGCTAGGGACAGCACAGTGACTGCTTGGGCGCTGAGGAAGGCTTAAACATGCCGAAATGCATTCGCCACATCTGGTCATTAAACTACTTCCTTGATGTTCCCCTCACGTGGCCTCTGACTGCTTCTTTTGGGAAGGAGGGAGTGCTACATTAAGTATAAAGTCAGCCAGAGATGTTTTTGCAGAGGCCCCTGCTCCTTCAAATGGCCCGGACTTCACTGGCTTTCTGCCGACGGCAGCTTCTGTTTCACCGAGGTATCAGATGGCCTGGGCCCGCCCGGGTGTTTGGGAGTAGAAGCAGCTGGTTTTGGGGTATTTACCTCATGCTGGGCGGCGAGCATTGTCTGGCTGCCCCCAATGTAAGGATTCCCGAACATTCCTGGCTGGAGCAGTATGGGGACCCGAGGAGGTGGTTTTAAATTGACTTTCCAGCAGAAACAATCGTCTGATCTCTGCGCAGTGTCTTGCTTCCAACGCTACCATTTGGCATCATTTCCCCCACCCACATCCTACCTGGGAGCATCACAGTGCATCCTGGGCTCTGCAGTCCATGGAAAATCACGGGACCGGCAGCAGGTGTGTTGAAATCTTTGTTGGGGGTGGAGCTTTACAGGATTTCCTCATAAGAGGCAGGACTCGTATCTGCGCTAGGGACAGCACAGTGACTGCTTGGGCGCTGAGGAAGGCTTAAACATGCCGAAATGCATTCGCCACATCTGGTCATTAAACTACTTCCTTGATGTTCCCCTCACGTGGCCTCTGACTCCTTCTTTTGGGAAGGAGGGTGTGCTACATTAAGTATAACGTCAGCCAGAGACGTTTTTGCAGAGGCCCCTGCTCCTTCAAGTGGCCCGGACTTCACTGGCTTTCTGCCGACGGCAGCTTCTGTTTCACCGAGGTATCGGATGGCCTGGGCCCGCCCGGGTGTTTGGGAGTAGAAGCAGCTGGTTTTGGGGTATTTACCTCATGCTGGGTGGCGAGCATTGTCTGGCTGCCCCCAATGTAAGGATTCCCGAACATTCCTGGCTGGAGCAGTATGGGGACCCGAGGAGGTGGTTTTAAATTGACTTTCCAGCAGAAACAATCGTCTGATCTCTGCGCAGTGTCTTGCTTCCAACGCTACCATTTGGCATCATTTCCCCCACCCACATCCTACCTGGGAGCATCACAGTGCATCCTGGGCTCTGCAGTCCATGGAAAATCACGGGACCGGCAGCAGGTGTGTTGAAATCTTTGTTGGGGGTGGAGCTTTACAGCATTTCCTCATAAGTGGCAGGACTCGTATCTGCGCTAGGGACAGCACAGTGACTGCTTGGGCGCTGAGGAAGGCTTAAACATGCCGAAATGCATTCGCCACATCTGGTCATTAAACTACTTCCTTGATGTTCCCCTCACGTGGCCTCTGACTGCTTCTTTGGGAAGGAGGGTGTGCTACATATATATATATATATATATATATATATATATATATATATATATATATATATATATATATATATATATATATATATATATATATATATATATATATATATATATATTACCTACTGGCGATAGCCAGTAGGTATATATAGTTAGGATTTTTTTCCTATGGGATTTTTGAAAATTCTATGTCGAATAACTTTGGCGTTTGAGGACAGAATTGGCTGAAATTTTCAGGAAAATGGAACATTTTGTTTCTGAGCAGCCCCTGAAAATTTGGGGGGGTTTCGTCAAGGGGGGGCCGAGAAAAAAGGGGGGTCCCAAAACGTGTTTTTCCCATGCAATTTTCCATAGGGCGGTTGGCCTCACTTTTAGCCTGAACGGCTGAATGGATTTACACCAAACTTGGCAAAATTGTAGGGACTGGTAGCCCGATGTGCCTTTGCTATGTCTCAAGATATAGGCTCCAGTGGTTTTTACGAAAATTAACTTTGAAAAATATATATTGGGCTACATTGGGCTATATATATGTTGGAGCCCAAATGTAGCCCAATGTAGCCCAATGTAGCCCAAAGATGGCCACCAGAGACAAAAAAAAACAAATGTAGCCCAAATATCAGCCAGATGTAGCCCAACTATAGCCCAATGACAGAATGTCCCACAGAGTTCTAAAGAACAACTAGAGTGCTAACAGTCCTGCTTATTACAAAGGTATGGCACACCTGAAGCCATCTTGATTGGAATGAAGTGGTAACTCTTAAAACATTTAATTTAAAAAGGAACAAAATGAGGGGGTTCATTTTGCCATAGAAAGTATGATTAGCGAATATATGACGAAATCCCGCATACCATCAGTCCGCAAAAAAATCCTGCATGTACTATTAGGCCGCAAATTAAAATAACGAAAACTTTTAGAACGAATATGCCTTTAGCATACACTAAACAACTAAACTACCCTAAACCCTAAAACACTACCCCCAGCATGACCCTACGCTACACAAACAGTACAACACTACCCTAAATCCTAAAACACTACCCCCAGCATGACCCTACACTACACAAACACTACAACACTACCCTAAACCCTAAAACACTACCCCCAGCATGACCCTACACTATGCAAACACTACAACACTACCCAAAACCCTAAAACACTACACCCCAGCATGACCCTACACTACGCAAACACTACAACACTACCCTAAACCCTAAAACACTACCCCCAGCATGACCCTACACTACGCAAACACTACAACACAACCCTAAACCCTAAAACACTACCCCCAGCATGACCCTACACTACGCAAACACTACAACACAACCCTAAACCCTAAAACACTACCCCCAGCATGACCCTACACTACGCAAACACTACAACACTACCCAAAACCCTAAAACACTACACCCAGCATGACCCTACACTACGCAAACACTACAACACTACCCTAAACCCTAAAACACTACCCCCAGCATGACCCTACACTACGCAAACACTACAACACTACCCAAAACCCTAAAACACTACCCCCAGCATGACCCTACACTACGCAAACACTACAACACTACCCTAAACCCTAAAACACTACCCCCAGCATTACCCTACACTACGCAAACACTACAACACTACCCAAAACCCTAAAACACTACCCCCAGCATGACCCTACACTACGCAAACACTACAACACTACCCTAAACCCTAAAACACTACCCCCAGCATGACCCTACACTACGCAAACACTACAACACTACCCTAAACCCTAAAACACTGCCCCCAGCATGACCCTACACTACGCAAACACTACAACACTACCCTAAACCCTAAAACACTACCCCCAGCATGACCCTACACTACGCAAACACTACAACACTACCCTAAACCCTAAAACACTACCCCCAGCATGACCCTACACTACGCAAACACTACAACACTACCCTAAACCCTAAAACACTGCCCCCAGCATGACCCTACACTACGCAAACACTACAACACTACCCTAAACCCTAAAACACTACCCCCAGCATGACCCTACACTACGCAAACACTACAACACTACCCAAAACCCTAAAACACTACCCCCCAGCATGACCCTACACTACGCAAACACTGCAACACTACCCAAAACCTTAAAACACTACCCCCAGCATGACCCTACACTACGCAAACACTGCAACACTACCCAAAACCCTAAAACACTACCCCAGCATGACCCTACACTACGCAAACACTGCAACACTACCCAAAACCCTAAAACACTACCCCCAGCATGACCCTACACTACACAAACACTACAACACTACCCAAAACCCTAAAACACTACCCCCAGCATGACCCTACACTACGCAAACACTACAACACAACCCTAAACCCCAAAACACTACCCCCAGCATGACCCTACACTACGCAAACACTACAACACTACCCAAAACCCTAAAACACTACACCCAGCATGACCCTACACTACGCAAACACTACAACACTACCCTAAACCCTAAAACACTACCCCCAGCATGACCCTACACTACGCAAACACTACAACACTACCCAAAACCCTAAAACACTACCCCCAGCATGACCCTACACTATGCAAACACTACAACACTACCCTAAACCCTAAAACACTACCCCCAGCATGACCCTACACTACGCAAACACTACAACACTACCCTAAACCCTAAAACACTACCCCCAGCATGACCCTACACTACGCAAACACTACAACACTACCCAAAACCCTAAAACACTACCCCCCAGCATGACCCTACACTACGCAAACACTACAACACTACCCAAAACCTTAAAACACTACCCCCAGCATGACCCTACACTACGCAAACACTGCAACACTACCCAAAACCCTAAAACACTACCCCAGCATGACCCTACACTACGCAAACACTGCAACACTACCCAAAACCCTAAAACACTACCCCAGCATGACCCTACACTACGCAAACACTACAACACTACCCAAAACCCTAAAACACTACCCCCAGCATGACCCTACACTACGCAAACACTACAACACTACCCAAAACCCTAAAACACTACCCCCAGCATGACCCTACACTATGCAAACACTACAACACTACCCTAAACCCTAAAACACTACACCCCAGCATGACTCTACACTACGCAAACACTACAACACTACCCAAAACCCTAAAACACTACCCCCAGCATGACCCTACACTACGCAAACACTACAACACTATCCTAAACCCTAAAACACTACGCCCAGCATGACCCTACACTACGCAAACACTACAACACTACCCTAAACCCTAAAACACTAGCCCCAGCATGACCCTACACTACGCAAACACTACAACACAACCCTAAACCCTAAAACACTACCCCCAGCATGACCCTACACTACGCAAACACTACAACACAACCCTAAACCCTAAAACACTACCCCCAGCATGACCCTACACTAAACAACCACCACAACTCTACACTACACTAACACAACACTACACTACACAACACTACACTACACTACACAATCACTAACCCACGAAAAAATTAACACAAACCCACTTACCTCTCTCGTCATCGTGGTTTTCACAACGCAAATGCATTTACCATACATGCCTTTAAAACGTAATTCTTTGCAAAGGCATGTGCGATAAATGCACATGCGTTTTGAAAAAATGCGGGATAATGGTATGCGAGGTCAATGACCTTGCGGGATAATGGTATGCGGACTGAAAGTCTGCGGGATAAAAAATGCGGGAAAATGGCTGCAAACCATGATTAGCAGCAGACTTCCCTGGTGAGCACTAGCTTTACTACAGTGATCTAATGAGCAACTAGAGTGCTAACATTCAGAATTTATGGCAAATGTGTGACACATCTGAATGCCTTCTTGATAGAACCAAAGTAAACAAGCATTGAAAATGCAATAGATCTCGCCCTCGTTTAAGTTAAAGCCATTCTGTTTGTAATGAGGTGGCTTTTTAGCTTTGCTTTTATTAGTGTTTTTAAAACTTTCATGTAAATAACATGCATATGTATGCATATATGTATATGTATGCATGCATTTATATTTATATAGATATGCAGATTATATATGTTTATATATGTATATTACCTACTGGCGATAGCCAGTGGGTATATATAGTTAGGATTTTTTCTCTATGGGATTTCTGAAAATTCTATGTCTAATAACTTTAGCGTTTGTGGACGGAATTGGCTGACATTTTCAGGAAAATGGCACAGTTTGTTTCTGAGCAGCCCCTGACAATTTGGGGGGGTTTCGTCGAGGGGGGGCCGAGAAAAAAGGGGGTTCCCAAAACGCGTTTTTCCCATTCATTTTTCCATAGGGCGGTTGGACTCACTTTTAGCTCGAACGGCTGAATAGATTTACATGAAACTTGGCAAAATTGTAGATATGGTTTTCCCGACGTGCCTTTGCTATGTCTCAATATATGTGCTCCAGTGGATTTTGAGAAATTAACGTTGAAAAAAATATATATATCTGTGACAGCGCTCCGGTTAACGCCCCGGTTCGCGTACCTGACGCGTAACGGAACTTCGCGAAGCGAAGCTGATTGGCTCTCCGGTGTCTGTCAACATTCTAAACAGTCCGGAGCGGCCGCCATCTTGTCTCTCGGTACGATCGAGAGACAAGATGTGGTGAAAAATGAAGGGGGAAATGAAGGAAAGGGGGCAAGGTAGACCACTCCTGACCCCCTAGGATTGATGAGGGGGGATATTAAAGTGCCCCGCGGGGCAATAAATAAATAAAAATTTTTTTTGCGATTTTACGCCGTAGAGGCGCGTCCCGGTACGCGAACCGGGCAGCGAACCGGGCAGCTCACTGGGCAGCTAACCGGGCAGCTAACCTGCAGCGTAGCTGTCAACATTGTAAACAGTCCGGAGCGGCCGCCATCTTGTCTCTCGGTAAGTTCGAGAGACAAGATGTGGTGAAAAAAGAAGGGGGAAATGAAGGAAAGGGGCAAGGTAAACCCCTCCTGACCCCCTAGGATTGATGAGGAGGATATTAAAGTCCCCCGCGATTTTTCGCGGTAGAGGCGCTTCCCGGTACGCGAACCGGGCAGCTAACCGGCAGCGTAACGGGAGTCCGCCATCTTGTGTTTTTGGAGCGTCCGGTTCGCGTACCGGGTAGCGTCCTGGTAAGCGTAACAAGGGGAAAACCAAGAGAAACAGTAAAAAAAAAATTAAGGGAATAGATTTCCAGCAAACTTGGCAAAATTGTAGGGACTGTTTGTTTGATGTGCCTTTGCAAGGCCTCAAGATATGTGCACGTGTGGATTTTGTCTAATTAAGGTTAAAAAAAATATATATATCTGTAAGCGTGCTCCGGCACGCTTACGTTACGGGTTTTGTTTGCGCTGCAGAGCCGATACGTCACGGTTATGCGACGCGTCATGAGGCGTCTCACGTGGCTATGTGATACGTCACGTAATAAAGAATATATTTTACAGCTATAGATATTAGCTTTTAAAAAACCAATGAAATTCACTGAAAAAACCATAGGTTATAGACCATATATAGTTAGGAATTTGCATTTACAAAACCTTGAAAATTCACTGAAAAAACCATAGGTTAGAGACCATATATAGTTAGCTGGACATTTTATTGACATAAAACCAATGAAATTCCATATATAGTTAGTTGCACTAACTATATATCGCGCACCCGCAATCCACTGCTGATGATGTCACATATTACATCATTCATGATATGGTCAGTGACATCACTGATGACATCACTGATGACATCTCAAATGACATCACTGATGACATCACTGATGACATCTCAAATGACATCACTGATGACATCATGCCACACCAATACCAGTTACTACATACGCACTCACTGATTCCTACGTCTACACACACATTCACTCATTCACCCATACAATCACTCATACATACAGTCACTCATTATTACAACACTATCATATGCACTCATACACCTATGCAGACACTCACACACTGCCACTCATCCATGGAGTTACTCACACACCTAGTCAGTCCTGTAAAGAATCAATCACACTTCCATTTCCTCATCTATACAGTTAAACACAGAACACCATACTTCAGTGACATCACTGATGACATCACTGATGACATCTCAAATGACATCACTGATGACATCTCAAATGACATCACTGATGACATCATGACACACCAATACCAGTTACTACATACGCACTCACTGATTCCTACGTCTACACACACATTCACTCATTCACCCATACAATCACTCATACATACAGTCACTCATTATTACAACACTATCATATGCACTCATACACCTAGTCAGTCCTGTGAAGAATCAATCACTCTTCGATTTCCTCATCTATACAGTTAAACACAGAACACCATACTTTTCACACATATACTAACACATACTTACTCTCTTATACAATCACTGATACAAGTACACATTGATATGCACAGAGTCACACACCTCCCAGCCAGCCATACACACACTCAGTCTTCCATACATCCACTCATTCTTCAATATGTAAAACATATTTAAACTTTACAAAATCACACAGACACTAGAAGATGTCGCATATATAGTTAGTTGCACTTGCTATATATCGCGCACCCGCAATCCACTACTGATGATGTCACATATTACATCATTCATGACATGGTCAGTGACATCACTGATGACATCACTGATGACATCTCAAATGACATCACTGACAACATCACTGATGACAACACCCAGTGACTGTATGTTTCTGTAAAGTTAAAATATGTCTTACATATTGAAGAATGAGTGGATGTATAAGTGTCTGGATGAAGGATTTAGTAGGTGCATGACTGACTGTATGAGTGAGTGATTTAATGTGTCTCACTGAGTGCTTGTATTAGTGACTAAACTGTCTTAATTTGTGCATCATTATGTCTGTTCTGTAAACTGCTGCATGTGTTGATCAGTAGCTATATGAGTAACTATATGGGTTATTGATTGGTTGCCCATGTATTTGTATGGGAGACTGAGTGTGTGTGTGGGTGGCTGGGAGGTGTGTGACTCTGTGCATAGATGTGTGAGTAGTTGATTCACTATATGTATGGGTTAAAAAGTGCATGTGGAAACAGCTGTATGGGCGGTTGACTGTCTGCATGAGTGTATTGGTGAGTGAATGGATTTCTCAGTGCTACATGTCAAAGTAAGTACATATGTAAAACACAGTACATGTAAGAGTTGACATATATAAATAACTGTGCATAAGAGCCAGTGAATGTGTGAGTGGCTGTATGGATCATTGTGAACATGTATCAGGGATTGTATAAGAGAGTAAATATGTGTTAGAATATGTTTGAATAAGTAAGGTGTGTATAACTGTATAGTTGAGAAAATGGAGGTATGATTGATTCTTTGCATGACTGACTAGGTGTGTGTGTAACTCCATGGATAGGTGACAGTCTGTGAGTGTCTGTTTATACTGATTGTATCTAAGGTTATATTAGAGTCTGAAGATGTTCATTGTATTATCACATAAATGATATCATCAGTGATGTGATCAGTGATATCATTTGAGATGTCATCAGTGATGTCATCAGTGATGTCATTTGAGATGTCATCAGTGATGTCATTTGAGATGTCATCAGTGATGTCATCAGTGATGTCACAGACCATGTCATGAATGATGTAATATGTGACATCATCAGCAGTGGATTGCAGGTGCGTGATATATAGTTAGTGCAACTAACTATATATGCGAATTTCAATGGTTTTGTGCGAGTAAATTAAGGTTTTGTGAATGCTAATCCCTAACTATATATGGTCTATAACCTATGGTATTTTCAGTGAATTTTCAAGGTTTTGTAAATGCTAATTCCTAACTCTATATGGGCTATAACCTATGGTTTTTTCAGTGAATTTCAATGGTTTTTTAATAGCAAATATCAAAAGCTGTAAAATGTCAAGTACGTGGTAGGTAAAAACATTTTCGTATTTATGCACGCTGATGTACTTTGAACGCTGCCCCCCCCCCTCTTTTCTTTTAGGAGTATTCTCTCTTTGCAGATAGTGAAGGGTAGGTAACACAGGCCTTTGCCCCCGTTGTAATCCGTCGTGCCTGCTTCCCTCTCCATTTGATTGATTGTTATCCTAGCATTTATTGTTTTGGAATTGGTTCTCTTTGGTTCATTCTCTATTTACAAACAAGCACAGAGTCGCAATACTCTGTTTACTCTTTGCAGATAGTGAAAAATCGTTAAAAAACAAAAGGAATCAAGCAAAATCAGTAGGCCACTAATGGGATCTCTTTTTGACCTCGCTAAAATAGAAACATTATGAACAACCCCTCATGACAAATACGAAACTAGTGAGAGGAACTGAGCTCGACACCATGATGGCTGCAAGACAGCTCGGCTCTGCCGCCCACCCCACCCAAAATAACGACAAACACTATGCAAATATTATAAATATATACAACACACCAGCAAAGTAACAGGGTAAAACGTTTTATTAAATAACTATTTACATGGCAGCCTGCTGCAACATCGATCCAAACAAGCCTTTGTATTTTGGGCTCAGAATAAACCATCAATAGTAAAATTTTCATAGCTGAGTGTAGGTTCATGGTTTTCCATCCACAGACTAAAAGCCTGGAGTGGGAGTGAAAGAACAATAACTAGGTAAGAAGGAAGGCAGAGGTTGTGGGAAGGACTCTGGATATGGTATGTTGCTTGGTCCCTGAGATGCTTCGATGTCACTGCCTTGCACAAATGGCATAAGTCCTGGATGTTGGGTGCCATAGTTGAGGGTTCCGAGCAGCGCTTGTAACACTGTCTGAAGCTTATTTGCACCTGCTGCAGCTTCACTATTCTCAAAGTAAGTGGGGGCTGTTTGTGGACCTGACTGCATTGGAAAACAATGTGATGCGGTGCCTCCCTGAACCGCTTGACGGAGGCCCCCGAGATAATTGCGCCTGCTCCACACCTTGTCCCACAATCCGTTTGACCTGAAGGCACGTCCTGCGGTGCCCTGGTCCGACCATCACATATACCTGCGCCAGGAGACGGCGTGGGGTGCAGTAGAAGGGAGAGGCGGCGCGAACGAGCCTCCCTCACCTCCCCAGGTGTAGGTTTCTCAGCTACACCCCAGCGCTTCACTCGACCAGCTGACTTGAGCCCGCTCTTGCATCACAGTGCCTCGCTCGGCCAGCTGAATTGCGCCTGCTCTTGCTATTACAACGTCTCACCCGCCATCCAACGGAATTGCACCCAATCTTGCGGTACAGCGACAGGCGGCTGCTAGGGAGCTCACAAAATGGAGGTCGGCTCCACAGACTTGGGCCTGGCCTGCAAAGATGGCTCTGGGCAACCGTGGAACTCGGACGCTTGACTGCTAGGGCATGGGCCCCATTCCCAAAAGAGTCCCCTCAGCCTTGAAGATTCTACAACAGTCACCGGGACCCCCGACTCCCGTAGACTACCGATGGGGAGCGACTGCCATGATTGCTCGCGGAATGGCCACAACATAGCCACGAGATGGTGGTGCTCTCATGCTAACGCCAGCTTCAGTCTGAAACATCCAGAAACACTGTAGACTACCAATTTGATCAGTTCCGGTGAAGCCCCAACATGACCCGGTAGAGAAGAACTTTCCCTCCCCTCTTTGATTGATAGTTCTTGTTGCCTATCCCTTCTCTTGTCATTTAACAGAACTTTTTGGACTGCTGAAAGGGGTTGTGTTCCGACCGCTGGTTGGTGGAGACATTTTGACTATATTCTGGACCTGCGTTGTCGCGTAATGCGTCATATGACGCGCAGCTTCCCGGAAACGATCCAGAGCGCGGCGCGCAGCGCGTAACGTAAGCATAACAGGTCATGTGACTTGTTAATAAAACTTTTCATTGGTTCATTTTACTTTTGTTATTCTAATGATGAAAGGCTTGGTCATATGACCTAAAAATAACACTTTTCATTGCTTTCGAACATTTTTTTTTCCCAAATGATGAAAGCCCCACCTTTTTTTTTCTCACTGACTTGTAAAGCAAAGGACCCAGATGCATTTACAGTTTATCACTAACAATGTTCCAGGCTAATGTATTTTCCCGGGAAATTTACAACTGTCCTACAAGTAAAATATTCCTATTTCGAGAAAAAGGGCGTTTCTTCGTCCCATGAGGGAGCCGTTGAGCAAAAGAGGCTCGGCCTGCTGTCTTAGTCACTGATAGGCATAAATATTGGATTCTTATCGATCACTTTATGTTGCAGGAGTGGAAAACACAACAGCCCTTGACCATTTATCTTTACTGCGTTCCTGCGTATTATACCTTTTAACGGTCATGTAATCGGGCTACTTTATTTCACTTGCCTTTTACTGATTCTAAAACAGTAGCTATTATTCAAAACTTTACCAAAAAAGATACTACTACCATGTTTTGTTTTAAAAACCTTTATTGTGAAAATGTCAGTATACAAATACGGGCCTATAACAACGTGGGCCGGCCACAGAGCAAACTGGAATCGTATATGATGAGGGGACATTTACACTGTAGAAGAACGTAACAAGCGGGCCACTAGGGTGCAAGAACTAAAGTGTCTAACAGTTGCGGAATCGGTGGACGTACATTTTATAATTAAAGTACGACAGGGCCAGTTACAATAAAATTAACGAGATATACATTTGCGGGCAAGTACCATGGGTGACGTAAATTCGATCGTTCAATAGTACAGTAATCAATAACACATCAGAACTT
Organism: Lissotriton vulgaris; assembly: GCF_964263255.1. Classification (NCBI taxonomy): domain Eukaryota; kingdom Metazoa; phylum Chordata; class Amphibia; order Caudata; family Salamandridae; genus Lissotriton; species Lissotriton vulgaris. Next base: position 576,816,961 of record NC_141693.1, read on the forward strand.
AATATCAATAGGGATGTCCAAATGTTCAATCAGTACTCGTCCCCGCCCACCATGTGCTTCAAAACTGCATACGTATCTCGTGATATCAAGGTTGGGCAACCAGTACACAACAAGGAGTTACGAGTCCCATTTATACCGGCGCCATTTTGAGCAAGGCCGGGCAGGTCCAGGATATAGTCAAAATGTCTCCACCAACAAGCGGTCAGACCAGAACCCCTTTCGGCAGTCCAAAAAGGTTCAGTTAAATGACAACAGAAGAGATAGGCAACAAGAACAATCAGTCAAAAGAGGGGACGCTTTCGTGAATGGGGCCCATGCCCTAGCAGGCAAGCGTCCGAGTTCCAAGGTGTCCCAGGGCCATTTTAGTGGACCAGGCCCAAATCCAAAGAGCCGGCCGCCATTTTGAAAGTCTTGTTGCAGCCGCCTTTCACTGCACCGCAAGAGTAAACGCAATTCAGCTGGATGGTGGGCGAGACGCTGTAGCCGCAAGAGCGGGCGCAACTCAGCTGGATAGGGGGTGAGGCACTGTGCCGCAAGAGCGGGCGCAATGCAGCTGGAAGGCGAGTGAAACGCTAAGGCACGCCCCACTGCAGATGAGGTGCCTCGACCTGGGGAGGCGGGAGAGGCCCGTTTACACCGCCTCCCCCCCCCCCGGGCACCCCACGCCGTCTTTCGGCGCAGCATTGTAAGATGGCCACACCAGTGAAACTTGCTGGACACCACCTCGGTGCCATCCGGATCTCGGCGCGTTCGAGTCACTGTACCGCAAGAGTAACCGCAATTCAGCTGGATGGCGTGTGAGTCGCTGTACCGCAAGAGCGGGCGGAACTCAGCTGGATGGCGGGCGAGTCACTGTACCGCAAGAGCGGGCGAAATTCAGCTGGATGGCGGGTGAGTCGCTCTACCGCAAGAGCGGGCGCAACTCTGCTGAACGGCGAGTGAAACGGCAAAGGGCGCCGCACTGCACATGAGGTGCCTCCACCTAGGGAGGGGGGAGAGGCCAGTTCGCGCCGCCTCCCCCCGGGCACCCCACGCCGTCTTTTGGCGCAGCATTGTAGGATAGCCACACCAGTGCGGCAACTTGCTGGACACCACCTCAGTGCCATCCGGATCTCGACGCGTTGTGCTGCCTTCGGCCTATTCGCACATCGGTCCGCTACTGACGCCGCCTCACAGGCCAACGGATTTTGTAGGCTTTTTATAGCCCTAAGCCGCATAACAGGTCATGTGACTTGTTTATAAAACTTTTCATTGGTTCATTTTACTTTTGGTTTCCTAATGATGAAATGCTTGATCATATTACCTAAAAATAACACTTTTCATTGGATTGAAACTTTTTTTTTTCCAAACGATGAAAGCCCCACCTTTTTTTTCTCACTCGGCAATCCAAAAAGGTTCCGTTAGATGACAACAGAGGGGACGGGCAACAAGAACCATCACTCAAAAAAGGGGAGGGCAAGTTCTTCCCTACCGGGTCACGTTGGGGCTCCACCGGAACTCATCGAATTGATAGTCTACAGTATTTCTGGGTGTTTCAGACTGAAGCTGGTGTCAGCATGAGAGCACCACCATCTCGTAGCTCCGTCGTGGCCATTCCGCAAGCAATCATGGCAGCCGCTCCCCACCGGAAGCCTGCGGGAGTCGGGGGCCCCCAAGACTTTTGTACAATCTTCAAGGCTGAGGGGACGCTTTCGAGAATGGGGCCCAAGCCCTAGCAGACAAGCACCGAGTTCCAAGGTGTCCCAGGGCCATTTTAGTGGACCAGGCCCGAATCCGAAGAGCCGGCCGCCATTTTAAGAGTCCTGTGGCAGCCACCTATCGCTGCACCGCAAGAGTGGGCGCAATTCTACTGGATGGTGGACGAGACGCTGTAGCCGCAAGAGCGGGCGGTAAACAGCTGAATGGCGGATGAGGCACAGTGCAGCAAAAGCGGGCGGAAAACTGCTGATTGGTGACTGAAATGGTAAAAGGGTGCCCCACTACAGCAGACGAGCCTCCACCTGGGGAGGCCCGTTCACGCCGCCTCCCCCCCCCCCCCCCGGGGCGCCCCATGCTGTTTTTCGGTGCAGCATTGTAGGATGCCAAGACCAGTGCGGCAAGTAAAGGACATCACCTGGGTGCCGTCCAGATCTCGGCGCGTTGTGCTGCCTTCGGACTATTCGCACAACAGACCACTACTGACGAGGCACAGTGCAGCAAAAGCGGGCTGAAAACCGCTGAATGGCAAGTGAAACGCTAAAGGGGCGCTCCACTACAGCAGACGAGCCTCCACCTGGGGAGGCCCGTTCACGCTGCCTCCCCCCCCCCCCGGGGCGCCCCACGCCATTTTTCGGTGCAGCATTGTAGGATGCCAAGACTAGTGCAGCAAGTAAAGGACATCACCTGGGTGCCGTCCAGATCTCGGCGCATTGTGCTGCCTTCGGACTATTCGCACAACAGACCGCTACTGACCATTGTTGCTTTTGTTTAAAAAATGTTTTTTTAACATGTTTACTGTTTTTGATGCGTTGTATATATTTATAAGTTATTAAAGTGTTATAATCCTACTACTTTGTTGGAGTGCTATATATTTTTAATGTGACACATAATTGTGAAGACTTTGATGTACAAAAATGCATCCCTGGAATCTTCCGCTTCATCAGGGCTCACCACTTGGTCGTTGCACCAATATTGGACACTCTCATAGTGGAAACCTTTTCCAGCCAAATCCTCTCGTACCAGCTGGAAGAGGACAGGAATGCTCTGTCGATTGTCATATCAATCGTACAAACTGGCATCAGGACCGTAACTCATCCCAGGAGGTTCCTGGGATGAGTGCAACGACCAAGTGGTGAGCTCTGATGAATCTGCCAATAAGTGTGTAGGGCAGTGAAACATGTTGGCTGTGGGTATTGGTATGCGAGGTTAAGCTACCACCCTTTTTAATTCACCTGCACACACCATAACTAATAATAAAATTGTAACTTTGGTGTGTTGGCTGATTTTAGACACTTTTCTTGTTTTCATACCGAGGAGTGAATACTTGGATGTTGTTTGTCTTGGACCTGTTTATATGCACATGACACATATGCTTTTGTGTTGGGACACATTTTCTTTGAGGAGGTACGGCAACCGATGATGAGAAAGGGGCAAGATCTGGGTACTTACCTGCCTAAAGGCCCGAGGGTGTTCTCCCGTGAGGTGCCTTCCTCCTCACCACACATTTGTTCTATGTTTATTTCACTATAAGTGTGGATGGTGCACTGTTTCAGTTGAACAGTCGCTGGTGGGCTCTGTTGAGTTGAAAAACACGTTTGGATGTTCTCCCTGAGTTTTTACGTTCAAAGAAACAATGATTTGTTTTTGGACAAACTGGCATGTTTGAGGTCATACGCCTAAACTGACGTTCTCATAGGGCATTCGCTGAGGAATTAAAGTACATAAATTCCAGCACAATGGCATGCCTGATTAGATGAACACTAATCCCAGTCCAGGGTACAGGGATCTTTTGGTATTGATGCTTAGTGAGTGGAGGGCTGTCCCTAAACGTACCCTTATTTCCCTCTTGGCTCCCTTTTGTATTGCATTTGTGGTTGTCACCACTACGGTTGATGGTCTTACCACAAAAAATACAAGAGAACTTTGCTTGAATGTTTAGGACCATCTCCCTTGTCTCTGGTCCCGATGGAGTGGGTTGCTTTCTTTGGAGGTGCTGGGTGAAGATTGGGGAGGGTTACTGGCCAGTTCTCTCACCTCTGCGGCAGCATAGTTGTTGGGATGCTTGCGCTCCATGTGCCGAATCATGGTGTTATTGCCAAATGAATATTTCTTATTAGGGTTCCCCCTTGAAAGTTCAATGTCACAGATTTGGCAAGTCACCTTTGGCGCATTCACTTTCTTCTTGCCCTCTGGGATGGAAAAAAACTCCCATACAATGTGCTGCTTTGGCCTATATGGGGTATTGTCTTCTGGCAGCCACCTCCACCCCTCCTCCTCCTCCTCCTCCTCCTGCTCTTCTTCTTGACCACCAATGTGATGTTGTGGTGGTCCTCTTGGTGGTGGTGGTGGTGGTGGTGCAGATGCTCCAGCTGCTGCTGCTACTGTAGCCATTTTAAAGTACAAAATATTACTCAAAGATCTCCAAACAGGTCTTCCTCAGTCAAAGGACAAAGTCAGAATAAGGAAAAAGGGTGGGGGCTTTCATCATTTGGAAAAAAAAACTGTCCTGAACCAATGAAAAATGTTATTTTCAGGTCACGTGACCCGGGCTTTCATCATTTGGAAACCAAAACTGTTCTGCACCAATAAAAAGTGTTATTTTCAGGTCACATGACCCGACGCACTTATGCGACGCACCCCCAGGGGCGCCCCGGGGCGCGTCGCGTGCTTACGTTGCACAATCGTATTCGCTCGATTGCTTCCGGGTGCGCTTACGCCGTGTGCATCATGCGGACGCGGCTACGCTGATGTTTTCGTTCGCGGCAATAGCGCTAACGGGACGCTCACCGGTACGCGCCCCGGGGCGCGCCGAAAAACTGCGCTTTCCGGTGCGCTCACCGCGGCGCGCACCGGGAGCGCTCCAGGGCAAAAAAAATAAAAATAAAATAATTGTATTATATAAATATACAATATAGGATTCATTATAAAAAATATTACATTTCATAGGTTTGAGGCCCTATATTTAGTTAGGAATTAGCATTTAAAAACCTATTAAATTCACTGAAAAAAACATAGGTTTCACACCAGTTATAGTTAGCTGGAAATTTTACTGACATATAACCACAGAAATTCCAACGTTATAGTTAGTTGGAATCACTATAACAAGCGCGCCTGCAATGCACTGCTGATGACATCACATATTACATCACTCATGACATCGTCAGTGACATAACTCATGACATCACTTATGACACCATCCTTGTGACAGAGTGACAGACCTCCTTTTAGTGTAATGTAACCCTTGAAACACATATTCAAAAATAGAAACTAACATTTTCAAAAAAATGGAGATACCCATACCAGTTACAACAACCAATTCAGTAATTCCACCATCTATATACACATCCACTCATTCACCAACAGTTCTATATGGTCACTCATACATATACTCACTCATCATATGTAGTGATACATCTATACATCCTGTTATATACCGTCAGTCATCCAAAAGTTACTCACACACATACTCACACATGCAAATAAACTATTGAACATCCATTTATTTGCATATACAACTATACACACACTACCTCTTTACTTCTAGGGAAACTTACACATACTCTCTTAATGAATGACTTATAGAAACACATACTTATTTAAACAGGAACTCTTACAATCTCTTACTGTCACATATACTCACTTATATACATCAAAACTCACATACACTAGATTAAAATATATGTCGTTACTAAAAAAGACAATAGTGAGACAAACATTCACTCACTAACACACACATATACACACTCATCCACCCATACAGCCCTGCACATATGCTGTCTTAAAAACACATACAAACAGTGAGTCAGTCACCAACCGAT